>NW_024580667.1:32333354-32859763 GCF_017639235.1 Corvus kubaryi | reverse complement strand
CCTTCCTTCCTTCCTTCCTTCCTTCCTTCCTTCCTTCCTTCCTTCCTCCCTCCCTCCCTCCCTAAAGTAATTCTCTAAATCTCTTCTCTTAGAGGACAAAGGAGATAGAAAACCACTTTTGTTTCCCTAGTAATGAACAAGTCACAATGATCTTTGTGCCAGAGTAAATTGTACAGCTCTGTGTGAGCACTACATTTTGTTTGTTTTCTTCAGTGTTTTATATAAACTAGCTAAATTAATGACACATTAAAAGTATTTAATTAAAACTCAAGAATTAGCTTTATGAAATTAAAAAATATCCTTTTCTATGTCAAGCTTAATACCAAGATAGGTCATTTAGCGATTTCTCCAGCATGTGTCTGTGAGACTCTTGATGTGCATGAAGGCTCTATGTTAGAGATGGTTTTGCTGTGATAATATTAAACAAAAGATTACAAATTCTGTGAAAGGAGGGGGATCTTCCCTAATCCTTCCACACAATAAGGAAACAAACCTACTAGATTTCTAGGAAGGTCTGCCTTCCTGTGCTTGCCATCCAGGTGTAATCCATTATTTCCTGCAGGGCAATAAAAATACACTAGTTTTGTTATTTTTAAAAGGCAGTTTCTGTGCCTCCAGAAAGACACTAGATGTCCCGTCTTGTGGACAGAAAGAAGGAAAGAAAAATTCACTCCTGGCTCATGTCTTAGAACAGTAATTACCTCTATGAAAGTACACCACACTTTTTTCTAGGGAGGAAGAGGCTTGATAAGTTAACTTTCATTAATGGTTGATGTCTTTGTGCATCTGAAATATCAGCATAATCAAGACTAAGTTTCTGCGACAGCCTTCACACTTGATTTTATTTATGCTGCTTTGTGTCAGGCCTTATGAAGGGCCTGAAGGGCACACTGCCTTATTCAGACAATCTTAAATCCAAATTCCTTCCTGACTCTTTCAGCCTTGTCTTGATTATTTGCTTGTTTGGGTTTTTTTGTGCATGCATGTTTGGTTTTGCTTCTAGATCTCCCTAAATACACGGTTATATTTTAAGGCAAACGTAGACTATATACTTCCAGCATAGCTCCCCTGTAAGTTCACTTAACTTCCTTTCACACCTGTGCTATCACTAATTGCTTGTTTACCTCCCTGGCTATAAACATTTATAGTCTTCAATTACTCTGTGCACTAATTATCTTGAATAGCTGGTTTGGGGCAAGGGAAGAAGTCACTGGGAAAATACATATTCTTGTTTTCCAGGATTAGAAATATACAATCTTCCTATAACATATATACTTTCTGGTTTTCTGAAATTAATTATCAGAGCCCTTTTTTTTCCTTTTCTGTTTAAGCTAGTTGGAATACATGGGAATTCGTATTATTATTTGGAAATGATAGAGGTATATTTGCAAGGAGAAAATCTTATTCTCCTTGTCATCCTCTGCTACATTTTACTCCTAAAACACATACTATCCCTCATTATCTTTAGTATGTCTTTTTAATAATGTTTTTCAGGTTTTTTTGATGATGTCCATGAACTCCCATACTCTATCTTTTCCATGTACAATGCTACATGACTATATGTTGTGGGGACTATTTGAAAAAAAATTGTTCTCTATTTTGAAAATTTCTTTCTAAAACATCAGTATCAGTATCTGGTTTTTGCTACCTGACCTCTAAAACTGTTTTTTGTTTCATTAATCTGAGATTTTGTATTTTTTCCTTTATTCATAGTTCATAATATATTTATTAATTAATATCCTTAATGATGCAGCAAACTTTTTGGTGATGTTTTATTCAAGTCAAGTGCTTTTTCCTGGATGACTTTTTCCACAACAAAATTTACTACTTTATTCTTCTGTTATACTAATAACACTGAAATAGTTCTTCTTTGGCATTTCATTTAATTTTTCTTTTAATAAGTGTGGGGTTTAGGCATTTCAGAACAAATCTGTGGAAATTTTGAGGAGTTGAGGGACAAATAAGGTTATTATTCGAAAAAGAAATTTCCTGATACTCGTTCCTCTTATTTTCTTTTTTTGCTCTACCTACCCATTGGGGTAGTGACCTTCTGTCTCCCATACAATCTTGGGCTTCATTTTAGAACAGTTATTTTTTCCCTTTGTGATATGTCACATAATTCCTTGTAAATGAAACTTGTCCCCTTTGGGAGGACTTAATCAGCACTTTCTCCATAGGTGTAATGTATTATAAATCTTTCTGCAGACAGAGGGCATATAGTAAATTAGTGTGATACTGACCAAAAATTCATGTATGTTTGGAAAAACATGAGCTCAGTTATTAATTATAGTCATTAAAACACAAATTTACAATTACTGGAAGCAGTAACAAACATAAATCAGATTAAACCCCTCTGCAAAATAATCAAACATTTAATATTCTCTTTTTCTATTTCAGTAGCTTTCACCTCTCAGAAGAATGGTTCTCTCCATCCTTTAGACTTGGCTGAATTTTTTCAGGACAAAGCATCTCTGTTTTGCTACACTTCTTTATTATATGGAAGTTTTTCAAATTGGTTCACATCATAAAATATTACTTGTAGTTCCACTTCATGAGACATCAAAACTAGCAAAAATATTTACATTTTCCTCAGAAAGCCAAATCAGCCACTAAGGAATTAAAAACATCTGAATCTTTAGGCTACTGAAGTCTTTCACTATCAGAGAATCTAACATTCTGTAAGTCTATAGCGTTACTACCTACTTAGGTATGGTATTGTTTTACAGTCAGTTGCAAAATACATACAAATAATGTGTTTCCTTTGGTTTATATGATCTAAAATTTGTTGGAGGATGAAAACTGGAACATGTCAGATTGTTTAATAGGGTTGAATCATATTAATTTTGCTTATTATTATTTAAATACAAACAAAAGACAAAGGAAATATAGTAATTTCTCTTAAAAGCACCCTGAGCTGCTAGGACAAAATATCCACAAATACAAAGTGGTTTTCACATTTTTTCACATTCCTCTTCTGTTTCATTTTTATGAAGGATAAAATGTGATAAGAGACCTTTAAAATAATCATCAGCTATTTATAAAAATATTAGTGTACTCCTGAAACACAATCCTGTATCTTATGGGTGGGTCATCTAACTGAATAAAAAAGGGTCAGTAATTCAGGTGAATAACCTATGCAGCACAAAATTGTGAAGAAAGGAACTCTATAGGTCTTAGGAAATGTTGGTGTTTTGTGGGGTTTTCTTGGTAAATAAGGAGGTAACCAAGAGAAAGAAAAATCAACATTATTGTTATCTGAATTAGATACAAATAGTAATTATAGTCTCCTACAAAATTCTTGCTCCTAAATTGGAGCAATTTGGATTTCAGGGATGGACTATTAAACAAACAGGATATTGGCTGCATGGCCATATCCAAAGAGTTAGAGTCAAAGGCTCAATGTCCAAGTGGAAACCAGTAACAAACAGTGACCCTCAAGGGTCCATACTGGAACCTACAGTAGTTAATATATTTACCAATGACACGGACAGAGATTGAGTGCACCCTCAGCAAGTTTGCCAGCAGCACCAAGCTGAGTGGTGCAGTTGATTAGTGAGACAGAAGGTGTCAATCAGAGGGACCATGACAGGATCAAGCAGTGGGCCTTGGTGAACCTCATGTTGTTCAAAAAGTTTCCAAGTGCCGCATCCCACCCTGGCTGCCATGACTTGCTCTGTTTGCCCTTCCTGTCCGCAGCACTCCCTAGAGCTGCCTTTGTGGGAGCCCCGGCACTCTCCAGGGGTTTCCCTAGCTCAGGAGACACAACCCCCAGCTCCGCTGTGGAACAGGCCTGCTCCAGGTCTGATCATCTCAGTGAGTGGCTGAATTGTTGGGATTATCTGCAATGCAGATTATAGATTTTTATATTTATCAGAAAAAGCCTGTATATTTAAATATAATATATGCATTAATGTTTAAATCCTTTTAAGTTCTTCATTCTTCCTAAGAAATCCCAAGTTTTGTGCTTAGCAAATCAACATCGTGGTACTTCTCAAAACCAAATGAATAATTGAATGGAAAGTCCATCCATCTAACCATGCATCAGAGAAACAAACCCAGAAAATTTGCATGCATCCTGTACTACACACGATTTTTGAAAGACTGGATACGCCAATTATTGCTTTGAATCGATGACACTAATTCTGCCATTTTAAGCTTATCAGATGTGACAATGTTGTTCAAATTGTCACACAATACATTTTATATCTAAGACACAAAGATAAAAGTGAGAATGCTTGCTTTATCAGTTAATAAAAATGCTCTTAGGGCTAAAGAAATAGATTATGATTGGGACAATTAGGAAATCCAACTGCTGATAAATCAAGGCCATGGTAGTTCATTTCAGTTTGGAAGTAATATGAAAATGACTCCCAAAGATAATAAAACATCAATTTATTTATTCATATACATATCATATAGCTTCCATTTATTATTGAACAGTGATTTGGAAATAAATGGGTTTTTTTTTTCAGTTTTATGTCTCAAAACGGCTGCAATTGATTATGATTAAAATTTATTACATTGCTGGGTATATTTGGTGCATCAATAGGAAAGGAAAGTGAGTGATCAATTTATTAAACCAAGACCTAAAATGAGAATATTCTGTGTTCTGAGTGAATAAAGACTCACAAGATATATAAATCTATAGCAGAAGGCAAGGAGTTCTGTTGTTATTATATCACTGCTGTTATTTCTTTTGCTGCTCTTTTACTTGCATCATTCCCCCTGGGTCTCAGAGCCTTCATGGTTCATTTTCTGTTGATGCTCAATACTACTTCAAAGAATTGGAAAGATGAAGAAATATTCAGAAGTGAGCAACAAGTAGTCAGAAGTAAGTAAATTCTTTATGATGTAAGTAACTCGAAAAGATTTATGGCAATGTGCTTTATATTATATTAGAATTCTTCACTTAGCTCTGCCCTGAGTTCCATTTCATATATTTTACAAGGCTTGCAGTTTATCTGTTCATATCAGTAGGCCTTTTTATTTAATTTTCTCAGACATTTTGACATTTAATAGGACTGAATAATGAGAGCTTCCCACAATGGATATCCTGTGGTTATTTATGTTCTCTGTAAACACACAGTTTTAGATGTTAAAATATTCTTTGAAGCTCACGTATAGCGCATGACAGGCCTCCACAGTTATACTTTTCTTCCTTTTTTTGAGATCTAATTCTCAAGGGGACTGCTTTTCTCATAAGAACAGACTAAACCTGCGCTCAGCCAGATTATTGAAAATTGCAACACGTTAACACTTCTAAAAGTTTCTTTACAATTCTTAATCAATTTTAAATGTATGAACAAGTGTAAACATCTAATTAAATTGCCACTGATATAATAAAGCCCTCTTTGCTACTGATTTTTTCAGTGGCATTACACACATCTAGTAAATAACAAAGAGCAAACATCTGTAGTGACCCAAACATCTGTAATAGCGAATCAATACCACCTTCAATTAAATTTTATTTAGAACATCAGGACATTCATTTACCAGCAATAATTTAGAGCAGAAGCTTTACTGTAGAAAATATTTGGTAATTCATATTAGTATACACAGGCACATGTAAATGTATGGAGAGATACGTCCACATGTCTATATAGAGATACCTAGCTTCTATGTAGACGTATCATACAAATCAAAAGCCTTAATAGTCAAAATAATTAAGTTTTAGTCCCAAAAGACAGCTAAGCACATCCAACTTAGCTGATATAGAGGCACTAAGTGCAGTAAAACTTGTAGACAATGCCATGTCATAATTGCGGTATGGTCAGCTCACCAAGGACCATCTAAAGTATCTGTCTGTTTTGCAGCATAGAGGAGTGGAGTTTTCTACAGCAAAAATAGTAGAATGTAGCAATGCAAAATGCAGTAAAATAAGTGTGATAACTTTAGAGTAATGTTAATCAAAAGGGAGATAAACACAGTACAGTGTAATTCATGCTGCCTGTTAAGAGAGGTCTCTAAAATTACTGTTTCCCAGAACTTTATTAGGATTAACTTTAAAGGAATAAATTGTCTTACTCTAGAAGACACAGCAAGTGCACTAAAATTTGTCTGATATAGACGATCATGGGAACAGGATGAAGGAATCTTGTGTATCATAGGTTTAAAAATACAAACAGATCCTGGGTACCTCAGAAAAAAAAAAAAAAATAAAAGTCTTCTGGTCTGCCCTACTTATTTCAACCAATATTTTGCAAGTGGCTTATTCCCCTAGAAGCAACTTCAAAGTTGGAAAGGATCTATGTGATACAAAATGGGAGGAGCACATTAGCTCAGTTAGGGTAAATAAAGAAAATAAGAACAACAATAAGCATATGTCAGAGACAGGTTTATTCTTCCATGTGAGATTACTATTCTCCTAGTTTTCTTTCTTAATTTTAGGACTTCTCAAGTTATCAAGAATTTTTAAGAAGTGCTACACTTCATGTGGAAACCTGTTGTGTCCTCCTTCCAGGTATTTTGCAATAAGTCTATCATTTTCCCTAATTCAATGTTTAAAGAGTAACACCTGCACATGCAATTTAAAGGTACTAAGTGATCTTCTACACAGCAGAAGTGATCCACAACTGTCCACAGGGAATTAAAATTGTCATAGTTTCACCTGATACAAAGTTATTTTCCTTTCAGTAGCTGGTACAGTGCTGTATTTTGGATTCAGTATGATAGCAATGTTGATAACACAGGTTTGGTGGGTGCTAAGAGGTATTTATCCTACATAAAAGACTTTTTTGTATCTCATGCTCTGCCAGTGAGGGACAACAAAAAGTTGGGAGGGAGCCAGGATGGGTTACTCAAACTAGCCAAAGGGATATTCCACACCATGGATCATGCCCAGTATATAAGCTGGGGAAGTTACCTGGAAGAGGAGTCCAGTTGGGGGTCAGGGATGAGTCCTGGCATGGGTCAGCAGGTACTGAGCAATTGTATTATGCAACACTTGGTTTAGTTTGGGGTTTTTTTTACTACTACTACTACTACTACTATTATTATTATTATTATTATATTTTGTTTCTTTTATTAAAATGTTCTCATCTCAACCGACAAATTTTACTTTTGATTCTTCTCCCCATTCCACCGTGGGGGCACGGGGGGGGAGGGGGTGGAGGAGAACAAGCAGCTGTTGCTTAGTTGGTGCTTAGTGGTGCTTAGTGGTGCTAAGTTGCCCGCTGGACTTAAACCACAACAGTGGTAGAAAACCCCTTAAAACACTTGTTGACTGACTCAAAACTAGTTTCTCCTCCCTAATAGAAATAGTAGCACTCTGGTCAAGTATCCTGTGAATTCCAAAGGAAATGGAGATTTTACCAGGGACAAATCTTTCAAACAGCAGCTGTCAGATTAAAGTATTAACTGTGAGCCCCCACTCGTAGTCAGAAAAGACAAACAATATGATGTTCTCATGCCAAGTTAAGACTAATACTCAATCTGTGTAGTTAAATGACTTTCTTTATTTTTTTTTAAGCAGAGCAAGAACTCAAATGAGCTGTTTCCAATTATTTACTATGGATTAAGTTTTGTTATTCAAATACCATTTAATGCTTTTCTCACTAAATGTGTTTTCACAGAGGGAAGATACTATTTATCACACGTAAGGCTAATAGAATCTATACTTGTGCCAGATAAAAATTAATTGAGCTGAGAGGTTAGGTTTCTGAACTCATTTAATGCTGGTACCTGCTTCTCCAAAATCATCTTGTACTCTATAAAGTTGTGTGTGTGTATTCAAAAGGTGATTATATGCAGCTACCTGATTAAAAGTTCATTCATCTAATGATTAAAAGTGCCTTTTGGTGACAGTTGTAGTATATTAGGCTCAGAACTGAATATCACCTGCTGATTATAGAAGTGAATGTCTAACGCTGTCCACGTCATTAATTGTTGTCTTCCCTGATGGGGGAAACGTTCAGATTTTTGCCAGGAGAAAAAGGAGGCAAATGGGACTTCATGCTTCTCAGTCTCCAGACGGGTGTTTATTAATTCTTATCTAAGGAGTACAATCCACTGGCATGGCCTAGACATAGCACAGAGCAGAGAATGCAGCAAGAAGACAACTTATCAAGATTTCACAGCCCTTTTAAAGGTAAATTACCCAATGAAAGCTTAAAACACAAGGTATTTTCACTTTTTTATCAATGTCCAACAAGTTCCTGAATCACGTAGACAGGAACTGCGGAATTCTTTATCCAATCATCCCAAACCACCATTGCTGCAAAATATGGAGTTAGTGAAGAAGGAGAAAGAGGCTTTTAACTACAACTTATCCTCCATTTTGAGGTTTTCTACTTCTATCTATTTGCTATGCAAATAGACCTAAAAACTCTAAATTTTTCACCCTGTGATAATCTCACATAGTATTCTATCACCTAATTCACACCATTGTAGATTCAAATTCTTCCCAGAGGCTAGGCAAATTTTCCCATGCACAAAGGTCAAAAACAGTACTGTCCAGGGGTGTAAAACCTTTCAAAACAGGCAGAGAAATATTCTCTGCATTCTAGGTTCCCACAAATGTCTATAATGGGAGTAATTTTATAGCAGCACATATTAGGTATTAATACTGAAACTAATCCCACATTACAGTGATTATTTCATTGTGTCAGATGCCTATTTGAGAAGAAGGAATTATTTTCAGGAATTATTTTCAACCTATTGACAGACATAGAATAAGAAGGTAAAAAAATCAGAGTATTTTATGCAGTGTAAAGTATTATGTCTCCATAAGGGCATGGTCAAATTAAGCACTCTTAGCAACTGCTGAGGAGCATTAAGGATCTTTAAAAGATTTTTCTTTTTGTAAATTTTAAAAAGAGAGAGAAAGGAAGTGACGTAAGAGGGTATAGTTAATATATTATAATATTACTGTATTACAAAATAAAATCAGTTTCCAATATCAGTGAAAATGGTTTAAGAATATTAGGCTTTTATAATTTTGTATAAAAATTGTTTGTCCATGACCACGGATTTTCCCATTTCTTTAACAAAGCTTGAGAACTTCTGTTTCTTTGGGGTTTTTTGTTTGTTTGTTTTTTGTAAGTGGAGGTAATCACTTTGTTTTGGTCCACTCCTACACTTACATGCTAAAATTAATGTTTCTCATGTGTTTTGAATATATCTGAATGCCATTATTTTTAGCTGAAACAAAAGTAAGATTTGTTTAAAAAGAGAAAAAGTTTCAGGAATGGCTTTCAAACCAATTAAATTTATATCAGGACTTAGAAAAATGATATCTTAATTAGTATATAAAATCCTTCTAATATGAGGAGATAAAAATGTATTTTCATTGCTGTTTTTTATTCCTGAACATATACCAAGATGTATTCAAAAATCCCATAAATCACTGCACTGTTAGCAATCTCACATTGTAAGAACACAGAAAACCTAATCGATAACTGATCGATAGAAAGTTGACCTTTGCTGGAAGTCACAGAAAGATTCCCTTGCTGAAGGTTAGAACCCCTTAGCACTGAAGCTACTTAATTATTACAGGTAATTGGAATTTGGCCTTTACTGAAATGACATAAAAAGAAAACAAATTACTCGTGCTCCTTATTCTGTTTTATTTTACTGCATCTCCAGAACCATAAGAACGAGATGGTTTAAAGACACTTTGCAACTGACCATAGTGAAATGCTGCTTCTAGGGTCTTAATCTTGATTCATTTGTACCTTCCTAAATCAGAAACATTTCTACAGAAGTTAAGTGATTTCTACCAGATTTATCTAACTGACATAAAATCTTTCAAGAAGTGTTTGGCTTCATTCAGTTTGGTCTGGTTTTATGTGTGAATATAGTTGTTGCTTTGGTAGATATTGTTGTGTGACCTTTTCCTGGTGCTTGGGGGCTGGTGATTTTTATTCCTATGAGCATTCTGCATGGCCCTAGATAGCTAATTATATTAGCCTATGGTAGCTATTTTTCCACATTTCTCCAGCTGGTGATATATTCAGTTTGAGTGAAATAGGGATAATATCAAGGAAGAAGAATATAAAAGCAATTTCACCACTATGAGCACTTTTTTCCCTAAATGGAGTATGTAATTATCAAACCTTGTCTATATTGTCATATGGTTTAACCTTCATTGAACTAATTAGGATGAAGCTTAAAATTACTTGCTGTCTAACTTGATTAAACAGCTGCAATTTTTTCCCTTTCAAGGAGAAGCTGGAGGGAAATGTAGGCAACTGAGTTCAAAAGTTATTATCAATAGCACACAGGACAGATAGCTATTAGAAAAGGATCAGGAATTGCGGTGACCTTTATAAATCAACTTTTTTGGGCAAAGTGGGCAAACGTATGTAACATAACTAATATTGTACTATGGAAGAACAGAGGGAGAGGTGAGATTTTACACATTTATTTTGATGTCCCAATGTTTTTACTCTATTTATCCTGTGAGACCTACAAAAGTTTTAATTAAGAGAATGATGACATGTGCTTACCTTTCACAGCAGCTAAGTCTAATGCACCTCACTTTCCTTCTGAACAATTTTGCTCAAATTCCTCAATATTCAATCATTTTTCCTAATATATAATTAAATGTATTAAGTAATTGTCAGGGAGCGAACGCCTGAAAATACTTAACAAAAGCATGTGACAGAACAGTTGTTTCCTTTAGTCTGAGAAATGTGCTGGCAGTAAGCCTAAACATATTGACTCCCATATTAGGCTAGGCTCTTTGAACATGCACATCCACTGTTGCTGATCAAACTTTACTAAGATAGTCTTTCTGGTTTATTCTGTACTGATGATCAGTATTCACAGCCACTAAGTCAATATTTCGAAGATGATTAGAAGACAAAGCACCATGTTTTTACTACTCAGACAGCACTCAGCTGTGATCCATACTTGTAAGTTTTTTACTAGTTTTGAACAGTCAAGAACCAATAGCATCCGAGTCATTCTTTTATAAAAACGAACATTTTCAGAACACTGCCAACAAGCAAGAAGAGAAAAGGATCACTTTGAAGTGTTAATATTTCTTACTTGTGTATTTCATGGTCCATGGTCTCCTAATTTCACTTCACAGGCACAGCCAAATATCTATCTGGAGACCAACTTCCTGTGTATAAACAAGGGCTATGTCTGCTTCTAGGTGAAGTTTGGAGCCCTGCAGTCACCCATCCCAGGAGATCTACGGGAGTTCATTGCTGTCTGTATGCCTTCATTGCTCCCTAGTGAAAATCGGGGCACAGAGATGTGGTAGGCAGATGGTGCATATCCAGGCTACTGAGTGCTCCATATCCACAAACCCTTTGGTTTTATTTAGAAAGTAACACATTCCCCACGTCCTGCTGGCAAGCTATGCTGCAGTGTTCTTTCTCTGCATAATTGACCACCACCTCTCTTAAGAATTTCCTGAAGCAGGACACTGTTACAAAACTAGCTAGACTTACCTCCTTCTGTATGTGAAATGTAGGAAAGCACACTGATAGAACGTAAAAAAAACCCAAAAAACCAAACCCAAGATTAATAAACAAGTCCCCCTCCCCCCCCAGCCAAGAAAACAGAAAAAGAATTTAAAATCAAGTTGTATTCACATGATGTAAGTAAACCAGTAAGTGGGTAGTATATACCTTTCAACCAAAATTAAAGACTTTTCTGCTACAAGTCTTCCCAGTTTTATACAGATGATAACCACCAAACTTAGAAAACTATAGAAAGATTTCCTATTTAAGCTTTAGTACTGTGGATGGGGTACATAAGATTCTTTTTACTACATAGAAACAGCTAAAATATATGTATATATATTCCCCTAAAGTCACTACAATGATTTTTCTTTTTTAAGTATTAAACATTCCTGTTTGCCATTCAGACTTCATAATCATTGAGGGAGAATTACATGCCTTAAGAAAAGATCTTCAAATGCTGGTCAGTTGGCAAAAAATATATGTAGCTCAGAAAAGAAACACAAGTATAAATTATTTCTTTTCTTACAATGAGACACTCTAAGAAAATAGATAAACTAATTATTTTTTCTCATTTTTGTTGCAAATCAAGTCTGGGGAAAAAAACCCAAAACTCAAACAAAACCAAAAAACCTTGAGAGAGAATCCTTGATTTTTAGAAAGCTTTCTATACAAGCAGTTTATAGCAGATTAGGCTACCCAATTGTCATACATTTGTGCAAAGTTATCAGAAAAAAAAAAGTTTTATATAAATTATTAAAAAAATTTTGTCAGGAGACACCGTAGTATTTTATAATGCAGAACTATGACAATATGTATCCTTGTATATTTCAACACCAAATGACTGGTCTGAAGAGAAGTGTTACTCTTGAAAAGACTGAAATATTGTTATTACTATATAAATATAATACTAAATATTTTCTAGAGATTTTTCTTTGCCTTGAAGCTTGGGATGAAGTGTGAGGGGTTTATTTTGCCTAAAGAAAGTCTGTAATCTCTGAGCAATAATTTTCTTTCAGACTGAGGACTTGCACTTCATCCAAAATAATTTGTAACTTTTTCAGACTTCCTTTCAGTAAAAATTGAATTAGTTTTCAAAGCCACTTAATGTAAATGAAGTGTGCTGGATCATTTTTCCTTCTTTAATGTATTGGAATGCTATATTACAGATTTTAAAAGGGATTAAATTCTTCCAATCTGTTACAATAGTGCTTAATCAATACAAAATTTAACATTTCTCTGACTTGCAATTAGCTATGCGTCCCTGAAAGAAAAGATTTATCCTGTGTTCTAGTTATAGACAAACGAGGACTTTGGAAATGCATTCAACTTATGGTTTTATCTGCTGCTTGTTATTGCAAGAAAATCTGAGACTGTTCCCATTAATGATTCATCCAGCATTAGAAAGGAGGAGTCGTTTCCTTCTGGAACTTGAAGTATTTGACTGAATGCCTTTGAGATAGCTGTGAGAGAATGGCTGTTGACTGAACAAATATTTTAGAGGGGAAGAATTCCTGTAGGGACTCAAACTGCAGACTTTGCCTTAAACAAAGAGTGTATATTGCAATAAGTGCAGCCACAAGAGTTTTATTTTTATTTGAAACACGTAGCTTTGTATACAATCTTTGAAGATGAGAGGTCTACAGAGGGAAAAATGTGCAATAAAAGTGTGCAGTATATTAGAAATGAGACTCTGAAAACTACTATAGGGTCACATCATTCTGTCTTGCTACTGCCGTAATAATTCTTTACAGAAAATTCAGGTAAGTCAGGAGAAAGTGGTGATCAAACTAGGTGTCCAGCAGTCATTAGTGGAAGCTGTTGGAAGTTGAGTGTTTGTGAGAAGCTGTGAGTTCATGACTGATGAGTTCAGATGGATAATTGAAGAGAATAGCATTGGAATACTGATTTGGAAATAAGATAATGGAAAACTGACATTCTTCACACATGGACAGGAATGAGAAGAACAGTACCTATGTGAAAAATTGGTAGAATATTTTGTGATGTGGAAATTATGAGGAGTGGGAAAGTCACTAGATACAACAGGAATGAAAGAAAAAGAGGGTTGTAAGAGAATCAGAAAGAAGAGAAATGACAAAGGGCTGAATCCTGATGATAACACTGGGAAAAATAAACAGGAGGAAAAAATGGAATAGTAAAAGAAAGCAGTAAAATACAGATGGAGTGGAGTAGGAGAAGATAAATTAACTTTTTGTATGCACAGAAGAGGATATATACATCACAGTTATAATCAAATCAATTAAATTAGTTATCTACATAATACAGATATAAAAGTATCCAAACATTTTGGAATACTATTTCAGTGCAATAGGTGTTAGGCATTCTAGAAAAAGTGTCAAGAGTTTATGAAACCAATGCTTTAAGTGTAGGTAAATGAACACTGTTAATTTAATACATAAATTGCAAGAAGAGAGTCAGAAAAGGAAAGTTCTTTTCTATTGCTATTCTACATTCTATTGTTATTCAACATTTTTTTTCTAAAACTCTTAACAAACTGACAGAAATAGCTTCAGAAGTGTTTTTATAATTGAGAATAATTAATTATTTTTATGTTGAAAACCATTGTATTTAGCCTAACTATTTAAAAATACTAATAGAATGGAGAAAATATTTGGAAAGCACTCACAAACTTATTAACATCAGCCTCCATCACAACCACCCACACCACTTGAATTTCTTACAAAGAGTCATACTTTTTAAAATGTAAAAAAAATTTGTTCCAACATATTTGGTCTTGAAAAGTTGGATTTGGGGCGTCTGGAACTGGAAAATGTAACTATTTATATGCATAATTTGTGGCAGGAATCTAGACATCTTTATAGGACATAGTCTTAAACTGCTCATGGGGAGATTTAGGTTGGACATCAGGAAGAATTTCTTCACAGAAAGGGTGATTAGATATCTGAATGGGCTGCCAAGGAACATGGTGGAGACACCATCTCTGGAGGTGATTAAGGAAAGTCTGGACGTAGCACTTAGTGCTCTGGTCTAGTTGACATGGTGATGCTCAGTCATGACCTTGATGATCTCAGAGGTCTTTTCCAACCTAATTGATTCTGTGATTCTGTGATCTCCACCCTACATCAAGAAAGGTGGCAAATTATACAAGAAATGTCGAAAAAAAATGTTGTGAAAATTATTTATGAAAAAAAGTAGAGCAGCATCAGGAAATAATAGCATCTGGGAACTTTTAGGTTGCAGCTTTTTTTGTAAAAGAAGAAATGAGAAGTGAAAACTACACGGGGCCATCTTCAATCACAGTTTTTTTTTTCCCCAGTATCACTAGATCTACTCCTAAAACAATTTAGCCTAATGAAAGCATTTTTCTTGTGTGGACAAGGCACAAGCTTTAATTTACCTTGTTCCCACAGTAATTGAAGCATGTGCAGAGGACTCACAAGTACCTTTTAAACCACTTCTTATTTCACTGACATCTGTCAGTTATCACAGTTGCTTACCAGTGGAACTTCTTATTTTTGATAGTATTTTTCCACAAACGTTTGTGTCCCAACTGAGAAGTTTATTTCTATCCTTGAAGAGAGCTTAGTCAAAGTCTCCTTTGATAGATGTGACTGCTTTTTTTTATCACCTCCTATGGCCTCTATTTCTGTCACCTTTCTGTGGGGTCTTAACTGAAACACCTGTCTGAGGAGTGGAGACATTCTAATTTCTTTGTAGGTAAGAATCATCTGCAAGGGTTCATTCAGCTCAGCCTCTGCGAGGTTAAAACTTATCAATTTTCTACAGAAGGAGCTCAAGTCAATTTGGCTTCTAACTCAAGCTCAAGTCTGGGGAAATGAATCTGGTTCCATTGTCCCAGGGCTGCGTAGATTTTAGGCAACAAGAAAGGAGCCACAGCACAGCAACACAAATTTTACGCTGCCCTTTGCTGCATCCAGGTGGCTGGATGATCATGTGCTGTTTTCTTTAGGAACAGAAAGTCAAGGATGGGCTGCTGTGCTTATGACTATTCTGGTATATGCCCCAGCAAGGCTTTCTTTCTGTGCTGAGGGTGTCCTTGCTGGAAGGAGTTTACAGAAGCTGCTGCTTTCTACCTAGGCCTTTTTGAGGTCTGGTGTTCAAGAGTACGCACATTCTTAAAAGAAAGCTGAAGTGGTTCACAGTTTTACAGAACTCCTAACAATCCCAAGGTAAAAAGTCACACTTGCATTTCACTCCACGAGTGAAGCTCACTCTCTTCCTTTAAATAAGTATCCCTTAAAATAAATAAGTATACAGTGACATACGCTTCTCTGCTCTCAGAGGACTTCTGTTTTCTTTCCTCAGAAATTACATTTTCTGGAACATGTTTCACAGCAGCTATCTCTTTGCCCTTCTTTTGGGAGAAGTTCCTTAGCAAATAGAGCAAGGCTTTAAAAAAACTATATATGATCTATACATGGTGTTAACATAGTAAAGTAACCTACCAGAACAAACCAAAACCCAAAGCAAACACATACAAAGCCCACCAAGACAAAACAAATCAAAACAAAACAAAACAAAACAAAACACTATCATAATCACTAATTTCCTAAAGATGTCCCTAAACATGGATTCATTAATTTATATCTAAGCAGTTAAATAAATGACATGGTATTAGTGTGAGCTGCTTTATAATTTTCTAGGCTTTTCTACCTTCTCCTAACCACCAGTTAGGATGTTGCATAAATACAATAGCTTCTGCAAATGTGTGCCATCTCTCCCATTTTTTACAAAAATCATGAAAAAGAGCTTTGCTGGAATGCTCACCTTGCCTCACAGTGGCAACACCCAAAGAATAAACCAAAAATTCTAAAACATGATCAGCTTTTGATGGTAGCTGCTAGAGAGCTGCTGGAGATCTTGCATAAAAGTAGATCAAATAAATTGCCTAAGAAATTTCTTTGGTATCAGATGTTGCAAGTTCTTGGAAAGTTTTAGTCCCAAGTAAACAGCAACATAGTTTTTCCTTGCAGGGAGAAGTGAACTGTGGCTATGATATTACAATTTTCAACCTCTGATCTTGCTTCTAGCCAAAGAAAGCATGATATTTGTTTAGTTAACACAGCAAAGAACAGGGTGGTCCTTGCATCTGTTTTTGTTTCTTTAAGTCCTTTTGGAACTAAAAACAAATTAAAGTCTTGAGGATTTGTCCTTCTTTCCAATTTTGGTGCTTCATTTGTTTACTAAAGGGAGCATTTGAAAAAGAAACAAACATTTGGATTATTTCTTAAAAGGTAGAGACATCCACTTAGAAAGACTTAAAATGATTATAAAAATTTTGCTGTTGATGGTGCTGATTGTCTTTAACAGTTTAGTCCTTTTTCTGAAGAGCTATAAAACACAGATGCAGCATGCTGGTCTGATACACTACAGCATCTTTATATTTCCTCAGGTACATAAATTGTTGAATTTTCTTAGCATACTTTATACAGCTTGTGAATGCATCCAAGGACACATTTTACATGTCTTTTACATCCTTTTTAGAATACATCTCTATACCAATGTGAACGAAAAGCAGAACAAATTGGGAAAATTTTATCTCAGGTCTACATTTGGAAGCTTTGTACAACTCTACACCAAAGTCATTCTTTTGACAAAAGTAAGTGAAATATAAATCAATTATGTTTTAGAGAAGTCAGAAGACTAAATCATTCTCTGTGAACAGCAGCAATATCATAATTTTCCATAAACAGCACCAAAATGATCCAGTTCTGTTATCTAAAGATATTCTGATCATACAGAACATCTAAGCAGAGAGACACAGCACAGTCCATCACACTGTCCTTCCTGCCAAAAAGTCATTGTGCCCTATGCACCTGCAAAAGGGATTATTCTTTGTGCATTTTAAACAGTACCAACACTGATAGATACTTGAATATGGTTTTGACCAACCAAAGCATAAAAATGGTGTTTCCTATGTCTGTGCTAAAGACACTGTTTACCTGCAAAAATCTCAGAAATAGACAAATAAGGAGATAGAGCTTCTTAATCTCATGAGTAAGATAAACTTTCTTACTGAAAAACTGGAGTTTTTACTAAACCTCTAAAGAGCAGCTTGAAAAATTAGAAATTATCCAGTCTGCATCCTTCCAGACAATTGAGAATAAAATCACAAGATGCTACTTCAATAACAATAATAATGATAATAATGGGGAAAACCCCCAGCCTTAACCCCAAAGAAACATTTGAATAATTTCTGATATTCACAAATCATTAGATGAATATTGTGGCATTATATTTTCCTTCATAATTTGAACTCAGACCAGCTTGGATGTTACCTAGGTAGAACAATATATTATTCTACAATTTGTCATGAGTGTGTGTGCAAGGATAAGCCTTGTCTGATCAGTTGTAGAAATCAGCAGTGCAGACTGCTACCCCAAAGCTTTCCATTCTAGGCTCCCTTCATAATTAATACAAATAAATAAGCTGTTCGGGGTGTGATGCCTTTACCTGCTAGGGTTAACAGGGAGGTAAAAGTATAGATAATACATAAAATACTATTACTCTGACCTGACTTCATTAGTTCTTCCCCCTAAAGCCTTAAGAACCTGAAGACAAAGTGATGACTGCTATTTTTTTCAGTTGCTCAGATTTTTTCTACAGTATGGATAGGATCACGTTATGATCGTAACTACATTTTCCAAGTGATCATCTGACATGTTAAAAGCTAATATGATTCAGTTTATCCAGAGAGCAATTTTTTTTTTTTTTTTCCTGGCAAAACCATGTGTTAACCAGGTTGGCCTGTCAACACCTAGTATGCTAAAGCACTGGTTTTGTTCCAAAGCATTCTGGTATAACCTGGGCAGCTTTCCCAAGCTGCCAGGTGGAAGAGATGGAGAAAATGTGGGTGTTAGAAGACTATAAGCCAAATCGTGTCAACTGTTTCTTACTGTATTTTTTTAACTGAAGGAACTCTAAAATTTAAATGGAAATTTCTTATTTTAAAAATAAATAAATAGATGCTGAACACCTTATTTTCCTTTCAGGAAATGTACATGGAAAAATTCAAATCTAGCAAACTTCCTGCTGTGGTAAGGGAACACATATTATTGTTTCTGACAATGAAATCATTTTTGTTTGGGATTTTCTTTTAGTGCTTTTAAAATTATGAATTGACTAATTCTGGTGTATCTCCTGCCTCCATCTAATTCTGAGTCATTAAATTACAAATACATCAGTTGTAGCTCATTTATATTACTTTCCTATCTGGTCTTCAAAATGGAAAAGTTTGTCATAGATGTACATCTGTGCTTGCTTTATTTGTGCAATGTTCCAATCATTCCAAAATCTGAGCAAAGACTGGTAGATATTTCAGGGAGATATGCATAAAAACTATCAGTCCCTTTGGAATTCCAGTTAACTCCCTACACCACTTATCTACAGCTGTGTTAAACTTCTGTATTGGTTCTACTAATGTTGTAGTTTTGTCTTCAAAAAAAAAAAAAAAATTAACTGCCATGTAATTTTTTCTGCATAATCAACAAAGTAAAAGATCTAGAGCACCGAGATAAATGGAATGTAATATGCTAATTATACCCTTAATTTAATATTTCACTGTAGTTTAAAAATTTAAAAAATTATACATTTGTTCAAATAATATCAAGAAAATAAGTAAAATAAAACACAAGATGAGATTAAACAATGCAATGTAATAATAGATTTAAAAATCCATTCTCTGGTCCCTAGATGGAGAACTGAAATAGACAGTAAAAGCAAGAATAACTGAGATTATAATACATTTAATAATAATATTACATTTAATGTCCTAAATATAATAATGAAATTCTATGCAGTGAGTCTATTCTATTCCTCTGAGTCTAGGATAATGGCCTCTTATTAAATCTTGTTGTGCCTACTAAGGTACACACTTTCTCACCTGTAATCCTTCTTTATAGTATAGTCAGAAAAGAAAATTAAAAAAAACCCAAAACGAAAAACCCCAACCTAAACCTCCACCATCATCACACAAAACAAAGTGTTCAGCATGGAAATAAGTTTGAATGGTAAAGCAATAACAATTGTAATAATGAAGTATATTCTGACTGGATAAAAAGACCAAAATATTAATAAACTTTCTTTTCTGAAGACTACATCACAATAGAATAGTATTGGAAATAAACCTTGGAGTTAATGATCCGGGTATTATGGATAAGTGATTTTTGTTGTGATCCACAATAGTTTCATTTAGCAGAGCACTTAAATAGTTGACCATATATCTTTGGACCATATTAATGTTGGTTTAAAATCCCTGCAAAGTAAAGAGGACTGCATTTCAACACCAACTTCTCAGAGAGTATGTGGGATGTCTCTCTTTTGGTGTCCTGTGTGGGGCCAGGAGTTGGGCTCAATGATCCTGATGGGTGCCTTCCAATTCAGCACATTCCATGATGTTTCTATGATTCGATGGTCTTGTGAGCATTCCCAGTATACTTCTGGCTATAGTTAAATAAGTTCATTTAAACAACCCTCAATAATGTTACTTAGTTTATTTCACTTTTTTGGAAAATGAGATACAGTTTTTCCAGGTATCACAACTTTAACTGCTTGATAAACTAGTAGCTGGAAGTCAAGCTACCGGGACAAGATATCAGAGGAAGATCTTTTAAGCATAATATTTTAAACTATACTTCTTTCTTAATACATAGTGTAATGTGTGATGGTTAGATGCATGGAGTGTGAGGTTGCTGATTAACATTGAGACCAGTTAAAGCTGAGCATGTAGACATGGCTCTAGCAAATTCAGTGATTATACATACGTTTTTTAATTTTTTTTAAATTTCTTTATTTAATCCTATTTTTCTTGATATGAATAATTGTCTATATTGCTATATAATATTATTCATTAATTCTCTGATTTAAAGCATACTGAAGTCTAAGAACATGATTCCCTTGACTGGAAATATTTCGCATTAAGCCTAAGAATATTTGCACTTTTAAAAATTTGCAGATCTCTAAAGGAGGTCTTAACATAAATATAAAAGGGCATCGTTAGTTCCTAATTGCTAGGGTAACATTAATTATAGCTGTTGAAACCTTTACACTAAGTTTCACTGTCACTACAGTAAGATTTCCTGGCTTTAAAAATTAATTCAAACAGTATAATCCATATTATTTAAATCTCAGTTTAGTACAAAGAAGTATAATCCATTTATGGTAATACAATAACTGCTTATTCACACTTTTATGAGTGTATCTAATGAAATGCTTTAAACCTTTTTATGCAAATAGGACTTTTATATATTGATCAGATTTACTGCTTTTTGCCTTTCCTACAATTGTATGAACAAACTGCATTTTGTGCAGAATCTCCATAAATGTGCACATACCTGATTAGTAGAGTGAAATGATGAGTATACATATCTGTACTTATTGCCAACCATTTATGTTTTATTGTTTTAATTATAAGGAGCAGTCTTTGCAGTGACTGCAATACAATATTCCTAGGTAGAGCAGAATTAAAAGAATTAATGTACTTTTAAATCAGACTCCAAATTAAAAGATATTAATCTGGCATTAATTTTAGGTATCACTTAGGGGAACTGATATGTATTTTAAATGCAGAGTAAACCAGAAAGTAGAAGTTACATTTCACTGTTAACCGACTGTTACATGACAAGTAAACAAGTTTAATCGTGTTACTCACCTCATTGACTTTAATGATTCAATAATAGATGTAATAGGCACCTCAGGACCAGATGGCTTAGGGAAAAAAGTCCCCATGAACTACCACTTTTTCATCTCAAGTATCTGATAAATATGTTAACTCCCTGCACTGCGATGACAGCCGGAATTTCTCACCAGCTGGCCAGTTGCTCTGCACAGTGGGTGATATCATCCTCAGCTGAATGTTGAATTCTCAGCTCTGTAGTAAGGTCGGGACTTCAGGGTTTTTCTTAAAAAACATATTTTTTTATTGATTTCACATAAACATTACAAACATTGACAAAAGGATAAGGGGGAAAGGTCTTAGGAAGGGGCAGATCAAGAGTTAAGGTTCAATACGAGCTGTACTTGTAGCAGTGCTCATGACCCCCATGCATTAGCGATGCGGGTTGAATGTGCAAAGAGAATGTGGGGCTACTGATACCTCTCATCAAGTTGTTTTACATCCCCAACCTTTTGCTCAGTATTTTGCTACGTCAAGCAGAGCCTGCTTATGATCATGCCTGGCAGACATTTCAGCCATGAAAACACTGTTTATTTCTAGCTGTCATCTGTGCTGCTGCAAAAAAAGGGCTCAGAAGAATTCCACCCCCCTCCTTTCCCAGAAATGTCAACAAAATGGACACATTGATTATCTACAGCCTGTATCAGCCAACACTGTTCAGATCTGAAGCAGTATACAGCCTACTGTCTGCCACCATTTCTTGATTTTAGCCTTGTTTTTTTAACACTTCTTGTCTACTTAGATACCACATCTGTTTTTGCCTCTGTGCAAAATACAACCATGGTAGATCCTAACAAGACAAAAGGGGTTTTTCATGTGTGTATATTCACAGACATTATTTCCCCTTTGGTCCCTGACTTCTGATTTACCTTTGTAAACTAGACCGTACTTGGTCCTGCATCAAGAAGAAATTTTGTCCTGAGTTTTGGAAGGAAAACTGAAATATACATAATGAAAAGAGAAAGGAGAAAAATAAGATACAGGCGCATTAACCATGTTGTCAGTTAAGGGATTCTGAAACACAAGACAATTCTGAAAGCCCATGGTCAGCTAATTGTATGTCTACTCAAAGCCCACTTTTAAAACAAATTGGATTTTCTCAGCAACTTTGATTGCATCCAAGTTGTATTAAAATGCTATAAAATCCAGAATAAGTGGCATCACACAACTTTATTAAAAAAAAACCAAACGAACCTTTTCTTTCTTACTCACAGCATTTGTTACAAGCTATTTATCTCATTTACATGCATGATAAGTTCTTAAGCTACTGTCATAATAACAAATAAGTCTCTTATCCTACCATAATGATATGTATTTTCCCATGACAGTACATAAAGCCACTTCATATTAATTCATTTACTCATTCAACATCACTTTGAAACAGGGTACTACTATTCTTCTGTATAAAATTCCCTGGTTTAAGTAAACAGAAACTGAAAGATACTGACAGTAATCTCCTAATCACAGGCTGAAAAACAGATC
Organism: Corvus kubaryi; assembly: GCF_017639235.1. Classification (NCBI taxonomy): domain Eukaryota; kingdom Metazoa; phylum Chordata; class Aves; order Passeriformes; family Corvidae; genus Corvus; species Corvus kubaryi. The sequence goes on along the minus strand of NW_024580667.1, from coordinate 32,837,194 downwards.
TCTTTTCTCATAACTTTTAATGAAGTATATATGTGCCAAAACAATACATCTGGAAAAGTTAGTTATCTACCAAAAGGGAAGCAGGAGCAAGCAAAAAAATTACTGAAAGCTGGTAGAGCAAAGTATTAAAGTACAAAGAAATTGATATTCTTGACACAATAAAAATCAATACAAAGATATATCAACTGTAACAAGCAATGTGTAGAAATAACAAGACAAAAAAGAAAGGAGATGGGAATAGGAATTGTAGTATTTTAAAAACAGCGATAGAAAGAAAAATAATTTTTTCAATTATGTCAGAATGAAAAACCCAAAAAAGTAAATCAAAATAGAAGAAATGTTCTCTACATCATTCTTCATCAAAGTAACAAAAACTCTCTTTACTCAGGTGCATAAACCAAGGTACAACATGTATAAAAAAATGTGATGGAACTACATAATGAAGAAATACTAGGCCACACTGAGAATTTACTCTTTGGCACTTCACAGCTGCATGCAGGCACAAATGCTAAATGGTCCAGAACAGTTCACTTCTCCAGAGGGGATTAATTTTTTTCTACAACAGATAACATGGAGGACTGAGATTTTTTCAGCACTTATTATGTTTCTATGACCCTCACAGTCTATATATGTTATTTTTTTCAATTCAAATTGTCTGATAGTAGACAAAGTCTGTGCAGACCAGATGGTTGCATAAACATCAGAGTGAAGATCTTATTGAAGCATTTGGGAATGCAGGTTCTTCTGGCAAAATGTTGGAAAAGTCACAGGATAGCAAATATACAAATTACATTCATTTTTTTTCTTTAAGCCTTCAAGTAAAACTCCACAGGAAGAATAATCTGGAGAACCACATATAGGCTTTGCTTTGCACAAGCTGGTTGGTTCACATCAAAGGGAAGCTAGAAGTGAATTAATACTCACACAGGACTGAGGAACAAATAAGCCAGATGCATTGTCTGGGAATATAAACAGGTACTAAAGCCAACGAATAAAACCATTTTTAGATTGCATATATCTTTCTGTAATCAAGGGATTAATCCAAACAACTATTAAGAGTGAAGTATTTATAATTTTAAATCACAAAAATATTATATTGACTTTGATTTTTTGTCAATTTGTCAGGGAAAGGATTTTGGAATTTGCAAATGGTAAGAATTAATCCAAACAAAATAAGACACCATAAGAACTACTCTCTATTCAGGAACGTACTGGATATAATTCCTCTGAAGAATGACAAACCAAAGAGTATAATCTCTTCTGAAGTTTTCCATCTCTCCTGGAATGTTCTTTATGCGAGAATACAGCATTTTCTGTGATAAATTTCAGCTTCATTTATACTGAGATGCATTTATACTGAGATGCCATACATCCCAGTCTTCCCAGCATCTGGATCAGGCATTGGACAGAAATGCCTCATACCTCTCTTTTGAAAACTACTTAGTTTTATGTCTCTTCTAAAGCACACCTGGAATTTCATTTACTGAGAAAGCAAGACATGGGTGGCAGAAAGAAAGGGGCAGAAAATTTTCCTGTCTTACTTGTACTCTGATATGGGCTCTAGATATATCTGAGGTACTTAGATTCTGAAATGCTCTTAAGTACCTTGTTAGATATCTTTGCAATCAATTTTGTTTATTGAACTCTTCCTTGTGTGGTCAGGGCAACTGTGCTGGGGTTCAAGGCTTAACCTTTCCTCCTGACTCAGCTGACTGTTCAGCTCTCAACCCCTTCCATTTTTTGGGGGATCCACCTGGCTGTAGGGTGAGCTGATTGATAAACTGATTAGAGTTACAACTAACTTGGTTATGTGTGCTTTGATCTAAGTGGTCACAAAGTTGCAGCCTTGGGCAAGAGATTATATACCTCATGGTTCGAACCCCTTCTATTGTGGGTGCTTAATTTTTTATACAAAGTACAACAGCAAGCTTTTGGTTCAGTGCTCATTCACACAGGATTCAAACTTTTTAACATTATGTGTCATGGGTAAATGCTTTAAAATAATAAAAATTACTGTCATTTTTATTTCACTCTAGTTATTTTCTTCTTTCTTCCTCTGCAAGTGCTTGATATTGAAAATTTCACTTCCAGTTTCAAGAGCTCTTTGATGTCACAGTATGAAGAGGGTTAATTTTTTTTCAATGAAAAGCTATATCAATCAATCTGAATGCCTATTTTCCCCCTTCCCCAGGGACAGCATCAGAAAGAAATTATTAGGAGCACCCTCAGAATGCTACAAACAAATAAAGGTTAGCTGTGTCTGAATTAATAACTAGTGGAATTCTACATATTTTATGGCTATGTGAATGTACACAATACACCTAAAGTGTGGAAGTTTGCCTTGTCCAAAATTTTCTACTTTTACTTTTACATTTTCTGTCTGCTGTCCGTCCAAATACTGATTATGTAGGCCTTTAGTGGCCAGCTGGGTATTGTTGGTAATTAACCTCACAGACAAGGGTAATTGCTCAATTGTCTTTGGAGAGTCTGATGGGAGAAGTCAGAGGTAGTAGCCAACCAGAAAGTGAAAAAGGAAAACTCTCCAGAGTTAATGAACAAAGTTTGTATTAGGGTCTTTTAACTTTCATTTGACAGTATATACATTTTCTCTTTCAAAACACATGTGGCCCAAAAGCCAAACTGCTATATTAGATGTTTTAAGTTTACATTAATGTGTAATATTTCTGGATATTTATGAGATAAGCATTTTATTTGCTTCCTGTCATGGTGTTTACATTTAAAGAGGAGTTTGTTTAAACTCTATGGAAGATGTAGTTACGATTAATAGTGGGAGATTTTTAATTTTATTTTAGTGATGGAAAAGCTTTCTGAAAAGATGTAATTCTGAGTGGTCAAATGTAGTCATTATGTCAGTAGAAATTCTACTAGTGTTATAAGAGAAAACTGAACAAATTTAACAGATGGTATTGAGAAAGCCAAATAATAGACTTATCTTCTAATCTGGTAACATTATGTTTTCTAGGTGCTGATAGAAAGACCTATGTAATATGAATAGAAAACAGCTGAATCTTTTCTTACAAGTGTACTTTTCTTTCCAGTCAGGATTAAACTTAGCTGAGGACTTTGGTTTCATTAATGAGGGGATCGTGGCCTTCCCAAAGTCTATGTTAAATCCAGAAGTGTCCTGAAAGTACCTACAGGGTGATGAGATACTGGTTACCCAGGGAGGTTGTGTTCAAGGGCAGTGTTCCAGATCAGGTTGAACAAGGCCTTGAGCAACCTGGTCCAGTGGAAGCAGGGGGAGGTGGTTTGGACTGGATGATTTTTAAGGTCCATTCCAACACCCTAACATTCTATGATTCTGTGATTTTATATCACTTACTTTCAGACACCAATTTTTTTTATGGCCTGTTATTCAAATGAGGGTTTCCACAACTGACAGAATTTATGCCAGATTGCTTTTCATAAGTGGACAGGAAGGTAAGTAAATTGCCTTGAAGATCCCAGCATAATTAGTTTTAGTATCTATTAGAATGTTGCCATTTTTAACAGAGTCTATATTTTTCAGACCAATTTTCCATATTCATGGTCTTACATCTTGCTGTGATTTTATAGAAAGATGCTAATTAGTAAGAGATCAATTTGAATTTGTTCATTCATACTTCACTTTGTAGTAGCCAACAAACCTGGTAATATTGCTAAAGTGAATCATCATGGAGTTCAGTTTTATGAATATATTTAATAATAAAAGCAAATTATCCCAAATCCTTTAATTTCGTGACCCATCCACAGCATGTAGAAAAAATGAAATGAACCTGGAAAACTGAATTCAAAACCTAGAAATCCAGGAGTTCTATTCCTAATAAAAACAGTGCAGATATTGAAAATATTGTAGGTTAAACATGCTACATACAACATTATCTTCATTTCAGTGAGTGAGGCATTGGGTTTTCATCGTGGTGTTTGTAGTGTTAAGGGAAGATAATTGTCATGGCCCATAGAGGCCAACCAGCTACTTTTTTCCCTGAAGACAACAGACTAAGCAAGCCATCATATTTCTGTCTTATTTTCCCTAAACTTTTCCCTCTGAGCCTGGCTCAGAGTGTGACAAAATTAATTTGGTACATGGCTGAGAATCCTTAAGCTGGCCCTATCTGGAGCATGCTAGAGAGATTTCTACCCATCAGTTTAGTTAATAAGCAGATCAAGTAACTTTTCCAGATGCAATAGACATCTTTCACAGAAAAGTCATTTTCTAAAGTCTACAGATTTTCTGCAAAGGATAACAAAGGGTTTTCATTTCACACTTACCTGTACCATGGCTCTGAGTCATCCCTATGGTATAAAGAGTTTTATACTGTGATTATCAAAACACAAAAAAGTCAGACACAGTGAACAAGTGAGATAAAACTACTAATAGAAAATAAACCAAAACAATTCAAATCTGAAATATTTTTCAAACTAAAATTGGTAGAGGAATTGAAAAAAATAAATTGGAAATATTGCTGTTGTGTAGCATTCTAGATATAAGAAGTGATGTATACAAAGAAGTATTTAGTAAATGCTATTTCTAATTCTTTTAGCCTTAATTGTGAGGATCTTACTCATATTGAGTAGTACCTATCTGCTGAAATTTTCCAATTAATTTCACCAAGTGAGATATTTTTCACTGGTGAAGATGTAACTCCTTTCTTTTCTGGTGTAGTGGGTTGACCTTGGCTGGATGCCAGATGTCCCCCCAAAGCCACTCTATCACGCCCCTTCACAACTTGACAAGGGGCAGAAAATATAACAAAGGGTTCATGGGTTGAAATAAGGACAGGGAGAGAACACTCACTGATCACCATCACAGGCAAAACAGGCTCAGCTTGGGGATGTTAATTGAATTTATTACTAACAAAATCAGAGCAGGATAATGAGAATAAAACAAACCTTAAAACCACCTTCCCCCCTATGCCTCCCTCCCTCCCAGGCTCTACCTCCTCCCCTGCAGCAGTGCAGGGAGATGGGGAAAGGGGGTTATGATCATTTCATCACACGTTGTTCCTGTCACTGCCCAGGGGGAGGAGTCCTGACCCTGCTCCAGTGAGGGGTCCCTCCCGTGGGACACAGTTCTCTGTGATCTCCACTATTAGTCCATCCCACGGGCAACAGCTCTTCACAATCTGTTCCAATGTGGGTCCCTTCCCATGGGATACAGTCCTTCAGGCACAGCCTGCTCCAGCGTGGTTACCTCACAGGGTCACAAGGAAACCTGCTTCCACGTGGCTTCCTCTCTCCACCGGTCTGCAGGTCCCAGACAGGAGCCTGCACCAGCACAGGCTTCTCATTCGTTCACAGGCTCCTCTCAGGCATTCACCTGCTCCAACGTGGGTTTCTCCATGGGCTGCAGGTGGATCTCTGCACTCCCATTGACCTCTATGGGGTGTCGGGACACAGCTGCCTCACCGTGGTCTGCACTTCGAGCTCAGCTTTGGCACCTCCTCTCCCTCCTTCTCCACTGATCTTGGTGTCTTCAGAGCTGCTCCTCTCACATATTCCCACTCCTCTCTTTTCTGAGAGCAACTAAATTTTTTCAATAACTTTTTTCCCTTCTTAAATATGCCATGACAGGGGCATTACTATCATTCCTGATTGGCTTGGTCTTGGCCAGCGGTGGGATCATCCTGGAGCCAGCTGGCATTGACTCTGCCAGGCATGGAGGAAATTTCTGACAGCTTCTCACAGAAGCCACCCCTGTAGCCCCCCCTACCAAAACCTGGCCATGCAAACCCAGAACAGCTGGGTCATATGCAAGCACTTTGACAGAAGTTATCAAATATCCTGTTGCAAATTTTGACATTGAACTATTGCTTCTAGAGAATGAGAACAGCAGGGTTTGTACTATTATTAGAAGTATTTTTAAATTCAGAATATAATAGAAAGAAATATGTGAAGGAATACAAATGTGTGTGGTGTATATATGTATTTAAAGATAGGAACATTTTGCAGGCATAAGTATTTCTTAAATATTTTTGAATATTTTTAACAGAAAGACACTATAAAATATCCTGTGATAAAGCTTGATAATTCATTTCCTTTAGAATAAGAACAAGTTGTACCACAAATCATATTGCACATCTTAAGATCATTTTTCACCTGCAAATTGTACACAATTGTTGCTTTCTAGACCATTGACAGTCACTATGCACTATGCAGCCTTTTATGATGGTTTGCAAATTACTGTTTTTCCACCTGGTATGCAGCAACTTTGATATTTCTGCCTTGTCACTAGTTTAATGAACTTTTCCAGAAAAACTTGAAAATGGCTGTTTGCTATCATCCTGGAAAATGCCAGGAAACACAAAAAACCATTCAGTAGCAGAAAGGTTTCATGTCTCAGAAACTACTACAAGAACAAGGGGTTATTAAATTTGCTGTAACTCATTGGATTCAGTTTATGCAACTTCCAAAGAAGAATTGCCATAAAGAAAACTTAGTGATGGCATACACTATGCAGTACTACTGTAAGCCAATGAAGTGTGTGTAAAGTATTATTTCTGTAAACAATTCTTTTTCCCAAACCCAAAGAGCTATTTTCATGCTTGACTTCCCATTCTACATGAATCTCTGAATTCAAAGTTTTATATAAATCAAATATTTTTTGCATTTATTTTTACTGCACTTTATGGTATAATACATCACCATAAGAGAATCTATTTACGACATTAAATGCTGTAAATTACTACAAAACAAAGCAGCATATCACAGTGTGATGCTGGAACTGTAAATCATTGATATGTCCTAGTTCCCAGACTGATGTTTTTCTCGAACCTATGGTGTCTGACTTTTTTTTTTTTTTTAATTTACATAACTGGCCTTAAATTATTCTGTTATCAAAAACCAGCAGGTATATACATGAGCACACACATGCACACACCTGTGAATATATATGTGAGCTATCTTTTCTGAAGTGAATGAAAAAGGGGGTTGAACTGGTAGAAGTAAATCACAGAACATATATCAATCTTCATTTCAATTGGTCTAAAAAAATATAGCTTAACATAATAAAGAAGAATCTATGAGTATTTGATAGGCTTTAAATAATGATCTTGTGCTATATCATTAATCTGAGCTCATATTATTTCCTTCTCTGTTATAACATCATTTTAAATTTAAGCATTTTCCAGGGATGTCAGAATTGTCAGACCTTTCTAAGGTTTTTTTTCTGTGCCACTACATTAAGACTAAGATTAGAACTGATTTTCCCCCCTGCTTTTTTTTGTAATTTGTCACTGAAAATAAACAGTTTGACATTACAAAATCCTTTAAAAAATTGCTTGCAAGTTAAATTGTTCTAGACATGTTTCCCTATCTTCAGTGTGGCAACACTGTTTAAGTCCATTTCTGCTATACAGTAGTGTAGGCAGGAGCTGACAGCTCTGCAAACAGGCAGAGGCTCCACACAGAGCTGCTAATCAACTCTGCTTAACAACTGATATTAGTTAGGGAACTAGTGGATTAGGACAATGTATTTGAAAAATGTCAGATCTGTTTGTTTTGAGGCAACAAGAGCTGCTTCTGAGGGAGATTAAAGATCAGATGAGGTCCTGTGAGGGAAACAAACAGATAATTTGGTTAGGATTCTGCATTAGAAAGATAGAGTAAAATATAACAAAATCAGCACCATCTCAAAGAATCTCAAGTCAAGCAAAAAAAAAAAAAAAAAAAAAAGAAAAACTTCTGCTTAAGCCAAGAGACCAGGGATATACCACATTGAAGTACACCAGGAAGGGATTTGGTTCACAAAGTCTCTGTGTTTCTGTGAAATAGAAAATTGATTTAATCTTACTTTATAAACAGTCTTTGGATTTTATTATTTTAGTAAAGGCAAACAGGGAGCATGCACTTCTCACAGAGAATGAATAGTCTCTGTTTTAGAATGAAAAAGTGTTTTCTATATACAAACCAGATTAACTATCTGTTAATTGTTTAAGAAGCAGATAGATGATTCAACTGCCACAATGCTAATGTATTTTTTACACTCCTTACTGAGATGAAATCTGGGGCACAGCTACTAAATGTGCATATGAAGGAACTGTAGTGAATCCACTGACAGAGGAACTTGGAGCAACAAAAGGCAGAGATGGGTCCTGGCAGCTGGTTGACGAGATGCAGCAGAGTCACTCCCATCCTTACACACTATTCACACTGATCACACACAGCATCCTAAAGCAGATCCCTCTCTCTCCTAAAGGTGAGAGATTTCCCTGGGTCAAGTGGGAATACAAAGAGCCAGGATTAAGTTCTCCGACCAAAAGCAGACCTTTTTTAGAGTTGAACAGGAAATATTTCCGCCCTCTCACATAGGCTGTTTCTGACCTCATTTACAGAAGTGCCACCTTTGGACTGGCTGTTTTCTCCTCAACCTTCAGAGGTAGTCCTAATAGCAAAGCATCTAAATTTAAAGGCTGACGAATCTTGTCCTTAGGGTCCATCTCCTGGTTGCACGGGTCCTAGGTGACTGATTGCCACTCCCAATACAGGAGTTGTACCTGTCTTGCTCTTGGAAGAACGTAAGAGAGAGTATGAAGATTAGCATAAATTAGACATTTCAGCAAATCCTTCCTGTCTGTCCAACATGAGTGAGATCTCAACTGAGTTTTGGCCTGGTTTTGGACCTCACATTTATAAAAAGTTTTGAACCAGTGTGACAGAGTCTGGAAGACAGTTACTGTGGCCAGAAATCTAGAAAACCACTGCCTGTGAGGAAAGTGAGGAATTCAGCTAGTTTCATCTACAGGACTGAAAACTAAAGGGAGACAAAATAACAGCCTTCAAATCTATGGAAGATTATGGCAGAAAAGAATAAACGGACTGTCTCCAAGGGGAGAGGAAAAAAGAAATAGGTTAAATTGCACTGAAGGAGATCTAACTTAGACACTCAGAAAAACTTTCCAGCCTTGAGGCTGTTTAAGCAAGGTAACTGATTGCTATAGCAGGATGTGAAATCTCTATCTTTAGATGCTTTTAAGAACGGTTTAGATAAACATCTGTCAGGAAAAGTTTAGATATAGTGACCCTCTCTTCAGGAGGGAATATCCATAGATGGATTCCTGAAGTGTTTGAGAAGTTTTTCAGTCTCATTTTCCATGACTCTAACACATCTCAAAATGTTATGTTTAAAGAATTTATGAACTCATTAACATAGAAGTACACACCATCCAGTCATTAATGTTGCATTATTCCTTAGAGTTGTTTTGCTGTTTTCCTCTTTGCTCTGTTTTATGACTAAATAATGCTTCTATTGCTTAACAAATACCACCTTTAAGAGGTGCATAGCAGAGCTGCACATAACTGTAAGACAGAGCAAGACCCTGCTATTATTATTTATGAACAATAATACCTAATGTATTACACAGTTGTTTCGCTTTGGCAGAGAGAAAAGATTCCATTTACAAAATAAAATTAGCATTAATCCAATGAATAGAATAGCTGAAATTAGGACAATATGGTAGCTTTTAAGAATAAGCTAAATATTTGTCATCTTTGTAGTTATAATCCTACTTGTTCCAGCTTTATTTCTGCAATAAAATCTTGGAATACCTGCCTCGCAAAGGTATTCCAGTTAATTTATATTCTGCTTAAATGTATGGTTATTCTAGGAGGTTGGATTAAGAAGGAATACTTTCCTTTTTTGATTAATGCTAACTCAGAACACATACAAAGCCATTTATCAACAGATGCTTTTTGACACGCGATAAAGTCTGTTCATCCAGATATTTTTTTAAAGCATTCTTGTATAAACATTCTCTAATATATAAAATATGACAGTTCTGCATAGCTTTGAAAGTGAAAAAGGTATTTTATTCGGGAGATGAGATGTGGTTTATTTTCCCAAAAGATCATGGCTATGTAATTTATGTTATTTATACAGAACAATGTTGCAGCTCTGTGTTCCAGCACTAAAAAGAAAAAGGTAAAAGGTAGAGGACATAGAGGTGCCTTTTTGATGTTCAGTGGTGTTCACGAGACATAGAGATATATATTTATATATAGAATTTAAACAGTTTTGTCAGTAAGTTGTTCTCATAAAATTGCACTACAAAAAACTTATCACCAGTGAAGGAAGGCAAAAGACAAACTTATCCTTCATAAGGTAGCAAATCTATTACTCTCTTTACAATAACTGTTCCATACAGTAAATCACATAGATACTTTTCTTAAATGCTGCTGTATTAATCACTTAAAATAAATGAGTCAGAGTGATTTCAAAATGGTCTGTGGGCCTAAAACAGTGCTGAAGGACAGATGTTTATAATCACCAGTGCTTCTCCATATTAATTTTTTCCAAATGTTTCTTCCAAGCAGGTACCTAAGACTCTGTTTGGTTTTAGTTAAGTGAAATTCAAGCTCAAATGATGTTCCAGATTTTACAAAACACTTCCATTAGAAGGCTCCATTGACAGAAAGTTTGTAAACTCTAGCAAAGATGGCAGTTCTGTAGGAAAAAAAAGCAGCATTCAATGATGACAATGCCTGTTAGATTAGGGCTGAGCACTTTCCTTTTGAAAATGAAACAATGTGAGAGAGTAACTCATGCCAGGTAGGTGTAGGAATACAAATAGCAGAGACTGTGTGGTACTGGTTGTAAAAGTACTTCCTTGTTATAGCTGTCCTAGACTAACTATTATATTCTTCTGAACGTCTACCCTGATTTTTCATACACTTCTCCTCATCTGAACGGTGAGAAGTGAAAAAAAACCCAAAAAACCAAAGTCTTCTTTGCAGCAATAAAAGGAATACAAAACCTACAAAGATCACTGAAATAAATTGAAATATAATGATTATTTTTATGTCAGTTTAGATTTAAAATTAAATATAATACTTTTAAAATGAATTCTAGTCCTTGAAAAAGACATAATCATAATCATTATTGTATCTGAATACAAGACCTCACCTTTTTTAAAAATTTCTTTCTAGTTGAAAAAAACCAAATCCAGACCTATCACTTTAAAACTAAATAGAACTGAAATGAATAAAAATGTTAAAAAGATAAAATTCTTAGCAATTTGTGTTCTACTTTTGTAGAGAATTCATCACAAAAAAAGTTCTAAGGCAAGAACTTGATTTTTCATATGAATAGCTGAAAGTTAATTAGCTACTGTTAAATATTTGGTTAGGTAAAACCAATGCACCCAAGACTATAGTTTTTTGTGGAATCACAATATTATCCAGTGAAAAACAAAGTTTAAAAAAATTCCACAAACCAGATAAACCAGGTGCATTTTATTGTAAGAAAAAATACATGTTGAAGAGTTGTGAATGTTCAGTAACTACTGATACTCTCCTTTTACTTAATGCAGTGGAGTGTAATGAAATTATTTCAGTGATGCACGTGACAGACACACAGCAGAGAATTCTGTGAGGGATCTTTCTGACAGGACTCCTGAGCTGGTGCATGTCTATCATATAGCTGCTTGCCTAGGGCTGGTTTCCTTCTACCAGGTGATTTCAGGTCTTAGCATTACCCTCTATTTGCAACACTCATCTGCTCATGCTTTAGTTTACAAAATGTGCTTGTGTATTTCAGCCACTCTATTTTCAAAGTCTGGAGCAGAAGTGAAAGTTCGCATTGACCTACAGTTTATGTGATTACAGGCACTAACATCCACAGCAATTGAATTACTCTGCTAATGTCATAAGGAATATTTACATGTAAGGGATGGTAAGTGACAATTCAGAACATCCTTTCGACTCTATTTTGGTGCTTAACAACACTTTTTAGCTCACTACACGTATTATTTTTGCTGAAGACTTACATAAGTAACCTCATAAATGAGTCAGGCTGCAGTGTGAGCAAGTGCTGCTGCAAGGCATGTAATGGTTAGTCCAACACATCGTCTGTCAGTGGGAAACACTGGTATATTTAATTACTGGGTGGAGGAAAATGGGAGAAAGCAGAGAAAAAATTAAAAAATATATGTGTGTGTATGTACACGTTGTTAAATATATACACCTTCTGTCTGATTTGTCTTGAAAAATGTTCCATATGTTGTTCTATAGAAGAATGATAGAGAATCTCAATGATGATATACACATCTAATAAAAATGTATCTTTCTTTTGGAAACTGCCATATCATGAAATGGTAGAAATATTTTTTAAAGATTAAGATGTTAGCTATAGCTATAGATACAGATATATGTATATGTGTGTGTGTATATATATATATTACTTACTTGATAATCCCATTGATATTTCAAATGGATCAATGATTTTTTGCATTGTTCCTTTGAGACTCAACTCAGGTCATCTAATTTAATTTGAATTAACCTTGAATGACTATTATCTTAGTCTTAAACAATGGACATGAACTGAATAATCAGGTAAAAATTTGAAATGAAAAGCTTTTGAAAACAATTGGGTTGAATGTTATTTTAAATAAAAAACTTAAACAATGAAAAAACCCTAAAATTTCCAAGCTTAGCAATGTATGTACATTAATACGTTAAATTTTTAAGTTTCCCACTGCAATTAGTGTCACTTTCCCCAGTTATGATAATTCAAATTTGTTTATAACTATGTTCCATGCTTCTTGTGTTTACATGGTTAGTTTGCAATATTGCTACTCAGATACAGAATTATCTGAAAATAACAGATTAAATAGTTCTTCATCAAAAAATCAATACAAATTAAAGTAATAATATATTTTATTAGAGTTGTATTTCTAATTTGATCCAGTCAATGGTCCAGTTATCTCACATTTGCTTTTTCTTATTTTTATTGAAGTGCCTAGTATGCTGTACATGTTGGCAAAACTAAAGTATATGTGCTATTTAATCACTCTTACATAGCAGAAAATTATGCAATAAATTAAGGAAGGTGTTAGTAACAAGTAAAAGAAACAGGATATATAGACAAATTATTTTGACAACCTAACCAGATTAAATATTGTAACTCCATGCAAGAAAAATGCTCACATTTTATAAGGACACTTTGTTCTCACAACCAGGGCACAGCTCAGAAAATTGAGATCATCATGACTTAACACGAGAGGAACATAAGTGCGGTACATTTCCTCTACAGTCACTTGGAATCAGTCTAAGGATCCAAAATTTTTGTGACATCAATAACTTGAGATCATAACATATAAAAATTAAGAATCTCCTCAGGCCAAATTAAATGTCTTAAAATAGTAAATTTTTAAAAATATTTTCCTACTCTTGCTGAGGTTTTGGCATCTCAGCAACGGTGGTTTTAACTATTACTTCTGATGGGTTCTTGGAGGAATTGATTTATTTTGGGAGTTCTAAGATATGTTTACACTGATAATCATTTTAGGATCATCCTAGTAATTTAAACTCTTAGGCAAAATAATTTTAGTGGTCTTCATCTCTGTTTCAGAAGACCTCTGCCTCAATGCTTCCATGTACAATGTTCCTCACTTTTCAAAATCTAATAGCCCAAAGAAAGGAATAATTTTAGTGTGGGTGTATAGGTGTATAGCCAGAGCCAAAATAAAATGCAGTTATAGAACACCTCAACTCCAGTTCCATTTAACTCCAAAAAAAAAGCCCTGGGAAATTGTTTTCAAGTGTACTCCCAAAATGTGTTGTAGGATGTTAAAATGCTCAATTCTGTTATGGCACAATTTTCAGTAAAATAATATCATTACAGAGCAACATGTGCAGGAGTCTGTTAAATGTCATATTTATCCGACCCAATATGGTTATGCGTTAAAAGTTTGGGTGCTGCTGAGGTATTGATATTATTAGTTTTAAGGTTTCTTCTGCTGTTTTTGCTTTCACATTAAAATGATGCTACTACCTGACACTAGCCTAGAAAAAAAAAGCACATTTGAAAAAAAAAACCCAAAACAAACCAAATTCCCAAAATATTATCTGTCTTGTTTATTCAAAAGAGCACAAGAACAAGTCAGAAATAGGGTATTTTTTTCCAGGTGTACCAAACTTATAATTAAACAATAGTATGTGCTTCTTATTGAAAAAGTCAGTCATATTAGTAAAGTTAGTTATATATGAGTTAAAATTGGTCCAAAATATTCCAAAATATCCCATGAAAATGTTTTACTGAATACTAGATTTCACAGCCCCCCACACCCAAATAACTCAAGAGTGTTGCTTCACCACAGGAAATGTTAAGTGGAAACTCTCTATTTTAAAAGGGCAAATTTCCACCTAAGAGAATGTGGATATTTCACAAATATTGTAGCTTAGTGTTAATATAATACAGTAAAGATGAAAAAGCACTGCTTTTTGCAGTGACTGCTTTTATCTCTTGGAATGTAATAGCAATCTGTTTATTTAATCAGGACTCTTATTGTGGTACTTGAACCACATGTGTCCTAATTTGATATAAAAATATCAGGGTATTCATATGAACTTATTCTAAACTAGTTAAACTCAATGCATTCCAAGCATGTAAGATACAACATATGGATTTCTGTTCTCTAACCTTATGAACATTTGCACATGTTCAGGAAAGCCCACTGGATAAAATTTATGTATTGCTAATGATTTTTATTGGCCCCATGGCCCAAAGTGGTGGCAAAATGCCCAGGACTTTGAAAGAATCCTGTTTTACTTCGTAGTCAGAATGCAGAGAGCCATAAAAAAAGAAAGGGCTTCATGGAAGTTGGAACATTTTCTAACTGGCAGAACTGAGGTTGCTTGTGCTATGCAGCCTTTTGTTGTCAGATCTCTAAAGCATACTTTTAGGGGATAAGGGGAAACAACTTAATATGTTGAGAAATATCTCAACATATTAGCAATGGTATAAAGATGGAGTGATGTTCTTGAGCTGAAATTTTCCAACCATTTTTTGGAGGACCTGATGTGGAAAATCCACATAAGCATAAATAGAGAGAGAAGTACAAAATCTTTTACTTAGCGGGACCATTTGGAAAGCTCTCTGTTGCAGCTCAGTATCTTAAGGATGCTGTTAAAATTTTTGGGTGGAGATATGGGTTACCATTGAAATTGACGTGATGTGGCTTTCCACACCATGGTCACCTGTGGCTGATCCTGAGGACGCTAATGCAGAAGTTTGTTCAAAGTTAATATGCCTTCAAAAAACACTAAAGTTTGTAGATTTCTTTCTGCAGCTACAGCTTGGCAGCTAAGAGAAAGGAGTGAACTAATGATAGGCTGTTTTTCATAATAGTTCTGCTGACAGGGGATTTAGTCCAGTAGCTATGCAAAAGAGGACCAGAGAACTTTTCTAGTTTCTAAAACCCCATAAATATGAAATGATGGTCATCCTTTCTCATTTTCCTGGATTCTGCTCTCAATCCTGATGAAAAATTTTTCTAGCCTTCCATTGCAGTACTGGGAGAAGGGTAGTAAAGTTTCTCTTGCAAGCAGCAAGTAAATGCCAAGGACAAAAGCCCAAGAGTCATGACAATTCAAACTTTGTATAGGCAGAAGACCAGGAAACCTATTCAGATTTAAGAAGGCACAATTAAAAAAAAACAGGATGAACTTTAAACTTTACAGGAAGATCTTTAAAAATATTGAGATCATCCGTAGTGCAGCCAGTTTGTGGTATTTAGAAGAGGACTTTGCTTGCTGTGTAGGTGATTATGTATAACTGAGACAAATTAGATAACTTGATGTAAAGACTGAGACCAAAATCTCATTTACTTGTTAAGTAGGTCTTTTGAAGTGGTACATCCCAAAAGACATTCACATACAAATTTATGTACAACGCTGGGTTTTGGGGTATTTTAAATTAAAATTTCAAAATAATGACTAAGCTTTCACTTGTGTCCACATAAGCACAAAACCCTGATCAGACTCCAAAATCTGTTTTACATACCCGAAGTTTTGTGTTAGTGAGATTGAGTTCCTGTCTGGTGGAATCAATTCCAAGGGTAAAGCACTCTACATCTTTTCTTTTTTTTTTTTTTTTTCATCTACCTGTTTTTAACTTTACAGTTAAGAGAACTATCTTCTCTTCTGCTATCTGTCTGAAGCAGATCTGAAAGTTGAAAAATTATATGCACCGTCAACTTTCTCTGTATTTACTATCCCATAAACCACACAAACATAGCATTCATTCCTACTACACTGGCCACAGAAATTTTCAAAGACTGGCCACAAAAACCAGGGGATTGTTGCATTCATAAACATTCCATGTACCTCCTCAAAATGCTTTATGAAACCCTTTCCAAGGTCTTAATGTCAAGAGCACTCTAAGTAAAAAGGAATATAATGCAAAGATGTACTTCATATAAATTTAATCCATACATTAAATATAAATTCTTGAACCTTATTACTTGAAATTATTAGTAAAGTTGATGGTAGTATCTCTGATGGTAATAGCTTTGCCTTCGAAAATTTTGGCAGAGATAGATAGAATATTTGCCTGCGTTGATTACCTTGGCTTATGCTATACTGCATTCATATAATATTTTTGTTAGTTCCCCAGAAAGATCTGCAAAGTCAACAGGCTTATCTATATATACCTAAACTGGGATTCAGCCTTACTGTCTTTGAAAACCTGACAGGTAGATCAAGAATTACGTCTCTTCAAGGAACATCAACTCCATAGTGAAATGTGGTTCCAAGGAACCTCCATTCAAAATGCCTTTTAGGAAAAAGATAAAAATCTGAGTATCTCTATTCAATTTATAATTATCAATTATTTACTATTTATTCACTTCTCACACTTTTTTTGTTCACATTCTGTGGTCTCATTATGTTCAAGTAACCATTAGAAAAATTGAAAAAAGCAAAAGAAAAAAGAAGTATAGTTCATATTTGGAAATTTTTGACATAACTGTGCCTTTTTCTCAACTCAAGTCTAGACTTCCATGTTTAGGCAGCAAATATGAAGCAAGAACACAAAATAATTTTAATTAGACAATTATACCTTTCCTTGTTACTAAAAATGTAGAACTCTTCACAATACTTTAGATTTTGTAAGAAATAATTGGAAAAGCTATGGAGATTTGGAAAAGGTGTGACTAGTTCTGAGTTCTGCACCATTTACAGTAGGATTAATAAAAGAAGAACTACAAAATGTAAAGTGACAATTATTCCTTATATAATTATCAATATTAGTGCTGTAATAAAAATGATTTTAAGTAGAGACATATAATTTGCAAAATCTGCAAGCGATTTCTTAGTTGTGTTACAAGAATACAAGAAAAGGACAAAATATAAGGTGATATCTAAACTTTTTCCATACATCTAAGGAAAATTTGAAACTGGTAATTCAGGAGAGGTTTTAACATCAAATAGTGGGAAAGAATAGGAAAAGACTTATTGTTACCTCATGATGGATCTACAGTATAGTTTTAAAGACACAGGAAGTTCATGGACTTAAAAGTTGTCTTTGTTTTTTAGCATTGCAAATGAAACTAAAAAAAAAAATATCTTTAATAATTTTTATGGGGTTTTTATTGCAAATGAAGTATTCTGCAATAAATCTGTGAATATATTCTGCTGTGTCCTTAATACTCTATAATGAGTCAAGAACAATAGGAACTCATCTGATCAACTTTAAACATGTATTAGGATGAAATGAATGATAACTAAAAAGTTCTTTGTAACTGTTAATATATAAAATAATCTAAAGATTATTATCTCAGTGTTTCCAATGACTAACTACATAAATGGGATTTCAATGCTCATATTGAAATCAATACTTCGTACTTCAATGTTTCTAGGCTAATTCTTCATTAAAAACAGAATGAAAATAATTATCCATCTAAAAAGCTCAAAAATGCAATCTGCATTTTTATGAAATTGAATTAAAAATTAAATTATTAAGAAATTAAATTATTTTTTTATGGCTCAAAGAAAAAATTGTAGAAACTCTTTCTTTAAATAATTAAGTTTAACTCGGCACCATTTCACTCAACGGCTTTGGTGAAAGGAAGGAGTGGAAGAAGGATGACCAACATTATCTCAGAAAATTTATTTCTTTAGAGGGTTATATTAAAAAGCCATGTTCAGGTGGCTTCCCACCTGTCCAAACATTAATTCTGGCAATTAAATTGAAAGAAAGATATGAGTGATCAAAAGGGTTCTTCAGAGTAAAGACAGGTCTTTAACTGAAGTTATAGTTTATTTTATGAGCTTGAACTATAACTACAATATTAAAAATAATAATATAAGAATTTTCTTATTGATAGTCTTTATAAAGACTGTTTTATTGTGAGCTTAAAACAAAAATCACAGTAAGTGACAAGGGGAGCTTCATTTTGCTCTTCAAATATGCTGTAAGAGTTCTTAGAGCCCTGATTCAGGAAACTACTATGCCATTTTTAGCATAGGTCTTCTATTGTTGATTATAATTATGGCTATTTTTACTCCTATCTGCTTTTATTTAATTTCCATTCTAACATAATTGCTTCATATGTTTCTAGAAAACTTTCCTACTTGCTCTCTCTGATCTTTTCCACATAATTTTTAAAAACCCCTCTGTCTCTTTTCCTTTTTTTCCTGTTTCTTTCAAAGAAAAAAAAAAAGGTCTTTGATGGACTAAATCTCTAGCCAAGTCACCTGTGAAAATGTTTACTTTTCTCCCACCACTAACCCTTTTTTTATAACCAGGTCTTTTATCTAACTGTGATGCAATTTCTGGCAGCTTAGCAACAAGATCTTCCCTGCACTTTTATTCGCAGCACAAATGGTCACAGATAGACACAGTGAAGAAAACAGGCACAGCATTTATTCCCATGCAAAAGTGTGTTCTTGAGAGTTGGAAAAGATCACTTCACTTGCCTGTTAGAGTAAGAAGTGTAAAGCAGCCATGAACTATATACAGCTTGAGGAAATTTCTCATACTGCTTCAGGATATCAAGTGTTTAAAGACAAATCTCTGTATTTCAATACTAGGAGCTATACAATCTATCCTCATGTTGTATTGTATTTTTAGCAGTAGTGATGGACGATTTTTATTTTTTTTAATTAAATGCATTTTTTTTAATGTATTTGTTCTGAAAGAGGATGGAGCCCTGCACCTTCTGCCATTTAAAGGGGAAAAAACAATGACCATCAAGTTGTTGCTAGTTAGAATCGTGGCACCTAATGATTATTTCTAGCTGGCCAATTACTGACATAGCCATGGCTTTGGAAGTGTTGGCACAAGAGCTCTGGAATTCACATGTCAGCTGCTGTTAGCTGAACTCTTCTCTTGCTTGACTGAAGCAGATGGTGACTTCCTTTAGCTGAAGAAAGGGTAAAAAATTCCTCATACATTTTCTCATGCATTCAAAATTCTTGAGTAGATTCTCAAGAATCTACTAGGCAGTCTGTGAAATCTAGGGAAACTGTAAAACAAGCTGTGTTCAACTGACAGCCTAGAGGGACTTGGCACATAAGATAGACACTATTTTGAATCCAGATGTCTGTTAAATGTGGAATACTAGCGTGCTCTGTATTCTTGATAGATATCTGTGGAAGTATAACTTGTTATACACCTTGGGTATCTCTACAAGTCATCTTTAACCTGCTGGTATTTATATTTTTAACAATATGATCTGAAATATGTATTGATTACTGATGACTAATTTCAATTATATTTGCTTACAGGAATATTCTGTATATTCATGTCTATTAAGAACAGAGCCCTGATAAAACTGCTGTCTCCATCATTATGCTCTTTCCAACTATCTGCAGCAGAACTTCATATATTGTAGAGGATTTTTGCTGAAATAATGTCAGTGAGATTATGACCAGACATGGAAGAAAAAACTTGCTAGTGCTTCTTAACATTATCTGCATAGAATACATACAGAATCAGACTTGGACTATAAAATAAGGAGCTATCGAATACAAGTAAACTAAATCACCCTAGGATATTTCAAATCTAAAGTTTAAAAAACAGAAATAGGCAGATACTCCATTCAATTTAATGAAGATCTCACTGAGATCAGTGGTTTGACAAGCTTTTCTTTAAAAGGTCACCTGTTCAAGCTGTTTTCCACATTTCCTAATAGCTCTGCTACTGATGCAACACAAGCAGGGAGTTGACCAACCATGGTGACATAAAAGGAACTTCTGCTCACAAAAAAATCACATATTGATGTAATATAGTTTTAAAGAAAGGTGGTTTTAATAAAGAATTCTCTTTATACAGGAGGCATTTTTTTTTAGATTTATATCCTGTAGACTATGATGACAACTCAATAATGACTGTGCCAGACCCCTATATTAATAAGATTTAATATGGCAAAGTTTCCAGAAATGTGTTTTTTGAAATATTATGAGTCAAAAACTGTTCCTCTGAAGCTGAATCTCATCAACAGGGGGTTTTTTTATGAGTTTGAATTCAAGGAATTATACACAGAATGCAAAAAAAGAAAAAAAAGAAGGTAGAAAAGAAAGAATGAAAATAAGAAAGCAAGCAAATTAGTTACAAGTCCCTACATACAGCAGATATATGTCTACTATGCCATACTCTTACTACAGAAGCAGATTACTTCTTTTTAAACCTTTTGAAGTTTGTGGTTTTGGAGTTAACAGTAGAATGAAATTAATTTTGACTGCATATGTATTAAGTTGTAAAAACCAGAAGTTCTGCCTTGAAATACCAGCTAAAGCATTCGTACTTATCTGATTGCACTAAGGTGAAAGGCTATAATATTCCAAATGTTAAGATTTTAACAATTCAACAATAACTCAACAAATTACACTTTATTTTCTTCCCCTAGTCAATATGTTTAACTCTCCCAAAGTGTCATATATATTTTGATAATATAAGAAAATAAATTTATATGTAAAATTTCAGATTAAGTCTATCATTCCCATAAGTCTTCAACTAGCTATTCAAAGATGATCTATTCTTTCTTATATGAAATAACTATGTAGATATACATATGTAGACATATATGTGTGTTGTGTTTTTGGTTTCTATATCCAAACTCTTCTACATCTGTACACAGATCAAAGCAAAAATGTAGAATGGACTTATATTTTGAAGCTACAGCAACAAAAATTTTTGAAGAGCATAATCTAAAAATACGTGCAATAACTAATATTCATGCATAAATTTGCAAAGACAACATTAGCCTGATTTAAGAGAAAATTACCAAAGATGCTGTGTCTGTGCAAGGTAAACTAGTGCAACATCAAATTCTTAGATCTTTCTTTAAAAGAAATCACTTCAACAAGTAGCTATTTTCAAATTATATTATTTACTTTGAACCAGAATATTAACACGTGAACAGCTGCAGCAAATTGTCTACGTGTAGAAGACTCTCCAGCTTCTTGAAAATATTCTGTGACTGTGCACTTACCTAATTTAGTATTATGTGCAGCACTAGTAGTATCCAGGTGGTAGGCATTGAAAGAAGGGATAGGTGGCTGGATGCTTTGTGCAGCTGCTATCCTGAGCCTGAAAGAAGTGAGACAGTGAGGAGTTGAATTGTGGAAATTAGCTGAAATTAAGAGTTCAGCTTAATTTTCCATACTTGTGTTGCTGAGTAAGTCTCATTAGATTTCATGAAAGGGAAGAGATTACTAGTAAAGGGATATCACAGAATTCTGCATAACCCAACAAAACTTTGGTCTGTTGTGTCAGAACCAGAATCCACTTTTTCTAGACCATCATCTAATAGCAAAGCTACAATGTTGTCTTCATACCTTGTAGTAGGGAATCCTTCTAGTTCTTGTTACTTAAGTCAGGATATATCTTACTGTGTTTGGAGGTACCAAAGAAGCTGCAATGATCTATATGGTTTGGAGCAATTTTCAAGTTTACATCTAACAGTATTCTACTTTTGATCTGAGCCTCTGGCAAGTTTTGAGAAATGAGTGTGATATGAGGCAGGTAATGAGTGCTGTCACCACAGAAACTTTACCAGTGCTTCTTTTCCTTAACCACAGGAAAAGTACATATAACCTGGGCATACAACATGTCTAAACACTTTGATAGGAATTATTTCATAGCAGAAATTTTAAAAATACAAAGGAAGCATGGTAAAATGTTTTGCCTTGTATGTATTTGCTTTGGCTATCATTGAAAAAAGCTACATGGAATATGTTTCATTCATATTTCAGCTGCAGACAGCAAACACAATAATTGAAAACAAAATCATGATGATTCACTACATCTCCCCTGATGCATTTCACACCTGCTAACCAAGGTCAGCAATAAATTAAAATAACTTAGTACATCAGACAGTTGGCAAGCAAACAGTTTTGAAAGCCCTTTCCAGATTCAAGTTTATAGCTTATCTGAGGCTGACACTACCATACATTTCAGTGATATTAGCATAACATTTCTCTGATAGATGTTTGCATGTGTGTATATATAGATAACATATATACATATATATATATATCTGTAAAGAAATATGTGTGTAAATATTTGCAAAAACAATTTTTTCTTCTTCAGTGACTAACAGCCTGCAAATTAAAATCCTGAAGTGCTACTTGGGTCAAAGTTTCTGAAGGAGAGTGGTTAAGAGGAACCTGGTGAAAAACTTGGGAAAAAAAAAAAAGAAAAAAGAAATGTTTGTTTTTATATATAACATCTTAACTGCAAACTTTCTGAGCAAAACTAGAAAAAAATTAAGGATTTAATCGTCATATTTAAAAAATTTGGGGAAAAATAGAAATAATTCTAAGGTTTCTGCACAGTTTTCAGCCTGTTTCTTTTTTGTATCTTCTTGTAATAAGGTGAAAAATACACAAAGAACAAACCAAAAAGGAGGAGTCTATTGCTTAAACAAAATAATGAAGAAACTGGACATTACATTTCAAACATTTCAATTGATTGATTTTTATGAATTTTTATAATTTATATGATCAAAATTCCATTTTCCTTGGTAAATGCATGCTCTCTATTAGTACCACCCTTCTCTCTATTGAGAGATATGGATAGGTAATCAGAATTACATTGAAAGAATATAAGTATTGCCTGTCCTTGATATTGTGACAGACTGTTTCTAAGCTCAGCTTTATGATTTAGCAGGATTTCTTTCAGTTTTGTTCAGAAGGTAATATCAATTCTCTGTAATTGTAGTGGCTGCATGAAAAGAATGGCAGTCCACAGCTCAATATCCAAATGGAGATCAGTCACAACTGGTGTCCCTTAGCAGTCCTTGTCGGGACTAGTTCTGTTCAATATCTTTATTGATCACATAGACAGTGGGACTGAGTGCACCCTCAGCAAGTTTGCACATGACACCAAGTTGAGTGGTGCAGCTGATACCCTAGATGGAGGACAGGCCATCCAGAGGGGCCTTCACAGGCTTGAAGAAGAAGACAATATAAACTTCAAGAAGCTCAGCAAGGCTAAGTCCTGCACCTGGGTTGGGCAATCTTCAATATCAATACAGACTGAGTGGTGAATTCATTGAGAGCAGACCTGTGGAGACTTGGGGATATCAATAGATGAAAAGTTAAATATGAGCCAGCAGTGCTCACTTGCAACCCAGAGATCCAATCCCATTTTAAGCTGCAAAAAAAACCCCCATGGGCAGCAGGTCAAGCAAGGTGATTTTTCTCCTCCACTAGTCTCATAACATCCTACCTGGAAGGTGTTCCAGCTGTGTCCAGCTCTGGGATCCCCAGCACAAAAAGACCTGGACCTGTTGGAGTTGCTCCAGAGGAGGGCCTGAACACCTTTCCTGTGAGGAAAGGCTGAGAGAGTTGGGCCTGTTCAGACTGAAGAAGAGAAGCACCAGGGAAGCCTTATCATGGCCTATCAGTATATAAACGGGTCTTTTGAGAAAGACAGAGAGAGACTTTTTACTGGAGGCTGTAGTGACAGGATAAAGGTGCACTGTTTTTAAACTGAGGGTAGATTTAGACTGGACATAAAGAAGAAGTTTTTTTATTATGTGAGCCATGAGGCACTGGAACAGGTTGCCCAGAGACCCATAACTGGAAGTGTTGTTGTGGATGCCCAGTCATTGCGAGTATTCAAGATTTACCTTTGAACACCCCGATCTAGCGAAAGATGCCACTTCATGTGGCTGAGAGGTTGGATTCAGGGAACTTCGGAGAGTCTTTCCAATCCAAACAATGCTATGGTTATATGATTCTGTAATTCCATATGTGTTGGTGTCTATACTAAAGAATCCCCAGTTTTATTAATATGGAAACATGCTTAAGATTATAGAAGTATCAAAAATAACATTTTTTATTATGTAATATCTTACAGAAAATCTATGCAATACAATTAGTTTTAGTACCTTTTAAATTGGAGTAAATATTTTATTTCCACTGTTTATGTCTATTAATTTTATTTCTGTTTTATGTTTTTTTTTTGTGCTAGTTTTTAAAAATACTTCTGATTATTTTTCTGCTTTGTGTCTTATGCTCATATCTGTTACCATAATACCCTACAACTTTACATGAACAAGGTGACTCTAGTGTCATTTTGCCTTGAAGAAGATTATAATAAGGCAACTATTACCTTTGAAAGCTTACAAATTACATCAAAGCTGTTGAAGAAATCTTTTATACACTCAGAAAGCTTACTTCAGTACTCCAGTGTGCTGGTACAAGTTTTTTGAAGAAGTTTAATTGAGACATAATAGAAAAAAAAGAAAAAAATCTGTCTAGTCAAAGAAATCTTAAAGAAAAGCCCTCCTCTGAGTGCAAATGGTTTTATTCAGTGATCTGACTACTAATAATTGAAATTTTGGCACTAGCAAAGTTGAGCCTATAAAACTGGTAGCCATCTGTCCTCTCTTCTTGAGCTTAAAAACACTGACATTTTCACTTCTAAATAGTGGGTTTGATTTATACAGTCTAATGGTAGACAGGGATTCTTCTCCGTCTCCTTTTAATTCTCTGCAAAGTATCATTTCACTTCTCACTCTCACCTAGAGAGCACCGAAATACTTCATGTGAAAATCTTCTAAAGAGTGCATAGATGTCAGCCGAACCTATGGGTACAGAACAAAAGCTGAGAATTTGTAGAGCCTTTTAGTGTTGTAACTTCACTGCTCTCCCAGGTGAATTTTGCCAACAGTGTAGAGTATAGAGAGTAAGAGGCTGACAGCTTTTTAGCACAGCTGAAATCTCTGGCAAACACATTTGCTGAACTTTCAGTTTTCAACTAAATGCTTTGTCATCTCATAATAAGGACAAATTTAGTCTAATTTTCAAACTTGTCTCTTCAGGAGGTCTTTAAGAATTCTGCTGAGTGGTTCACTGTGAAATTTTATTTAAAATTATTGTTACTGGGCACAGAAGACTGAGGAAGCCAAAGCTGAACTTTTTCTTTATGTATTTTAAGTGTATGTTAGAGGGGCCAACCACTGACAAAAGTATAAGCAGTATGTGTATGCGCTAAGGTTCATCAGTGTTACTGTTACACAGCATAAACAAATTAGGTTTAATGAATTTAAGATATGCACAGTCACAAACTGAGAGGTCTGTGGCATCACTCAGCATTCCTTTCACCACACTATGGCAGATACAGAAGCAAATGTGTGATGGATGAAGTGGAATTAAACACTCATTTGTATGACCTACACAATGCATTTTATTTTCTTCAGTAACTATGTAGGTGTTCTAATAGTTTTTATTTCAAATAACTAGTAGATATTTGGCCCAGTAATCTATGATTTTTCTTATGCTGTTTAGTTCTAATGGATTTTTTTATTGTTTTTTTAAGTTTTTTATATATAAAATTTTCCTCAGCAGCAAAGTTGCTATAAACAAGTAATGAAAAATATATTGATAATGATTAAAGTGATACTGGAAGTAAGTTTTTGTGATAAAAAGTTTCCTGTGTTCATTTTTTTCTCAAAAATTTGATTTATAGTTAATTAATAGTAAAATGTTTAAAAATGTGTGAATAGTGTAAAATCCAAATGAGCATTCATAGCAGTCTTCTGTTCACATTTCCTGTTTAGTTATTGGCACATTGTGAAATAATGGGAATTTTTTTACAGCTTTTGTTTCTGAGGTGACTAATATACTGGTGCTGTAGCATGTGCTTTGCTGGACATGGAAACAAGCTAAAATATCTCAAAATTACAGCAACCCTTTTTTCCTGTGATTCATTGAATGTTCATTTCCCCTGCCAAACAATGAGCCTGTGAAAACTGTTCTCCTACATCACCATCCCAAATTATTCCTGGTTTACTTAATGCATTATGAGATTGATTTACAATCTATTTAAACTGGTCCCTCTGCATACAGTTGTGCATCATCACACTTAAACTTGTTTATATTGCTTCTGTCAACAAAGCAGTTCTTATAAAGTTCTAGTCCTGTTGATGCCCCTGGACTATGCAATTATTTATATCCACTGGAGTAATTTCAGATGTTAAATGTGTACAATTCCCATTTTTATATGTTACACAGCTGTGATTATAACATGATTTTTTTTTTAGAAAAGGTTGATTTTTTTCTAGATATCTAGAAAATCAGCTAAATATGATGTTCAGTAAATAGTTAATATTTACCAGAGAAAGAAAAAGTAAAAGATAAAAAAATATATATCCCTGTTTGGAAAAGAGCTCTACCATGTCAGGTTGTTACATTATTTTCTCCAAAGCTCTAATTCCATTTCTATAAGCCCCATGATTAACACTCTAATAATTGAAGGAACACATAAGCTCTGTTTCACTGTTGTTTAGTAACAATATTTAGTCCTGAGGTGACATGAGGTAACAAATCCTTAGGACTAGTCATGAATGAGACTGTCTTATGCTGAAATTATTTGATAAACAAAATGATTGTGGCAATATTATCTGTTGATGAGATGTCACCAAATCATCCCAGTTATGATAACATGGTCCAGCTGTGCTCTACATGTAAGAGCCACTGAGTTGCTAATGTACTGCATTTTGTATACATATCGTAGAATCATAGAATATCCTGAATTGGAAGGGACCCACAAGGATCATCAAAGCTCAACACCTGTCCCTGCACAGGACAGCTCCAAGAGTCACACCATGTGCCTGAGAGTGCTGTCCAAAAGCTTCTTGAACTCTGTCAGGCTGGTGCTGTGACCATTTCTCTGGGGAGCCTGGTTCAGTACTCAAATAACCTCAGGGTGAAGTACCTTTTCCTGATATCCAGCCTACACCTTCCCTGACACAACTTCATGCCATTACCTCAGGTCCTGTCACTGGTCACCGCAGAGATCAGTGTCTGCCCCTCCTCTTCCCCTTGCAAGGAAGTTGCAGACTACAATGAGTTCTCCCCTCAGTCTCCTCCTCTGCAGGCTGAACAGTCCAAGTGACCTCAGCAACTCCTCATATGGATTCCCCTCAAGGCCCTTCATTCACTATGATCATTACCCTCCTTTCAATGCTCTTTAATAATTTATTATCTTTATTATATTGTGGTGCCCCAAACTGCAAACAGTACTCAAGGTGTGGTTGTGTATGGCAACAGAAAAAATGGCATAGATTGTTTGCAGTACAGAGGTGTGAAGGTTTGATTGTTAATAGGTATGAAATGTTTGAGGTCCACAGACAGTAGTTACTCTCAAAGTGCAAAATATTATCATTATTTTATATGTAGAGGACTGTTACTCAATCTGATTACATGTGTATTCACCAGCTTCATGATTTGATAATCAAATACTTCTTGAACTGGAAAGATTTACAGTGCATATATTAATATAATACAACCTACTGAGGTTGTAAGTTGTATACAAACACTCATGCATTATTCAGAGTTTTTAATAAAATTGCTAGGCAACACAGAAGCTTAGTGTAAACTCTAAAAAACCATGGATAGCAATATAAACAATAAATACTACTATCTAAATATTCAGGAACAATAAAAGCAAGAGGTTTTTTTACTGTTTTCATCTCAGTAAGGTTACCTGCTCTCACGAGAACAGGCTTAGTCTGATAGCTTAGTGAAAACACAGACAAAGGGTCCCAGAAAAAGCTGTTGGCACTTCTGCACCGTGTCCTCACAAGTGCTAATCTGCATTAAAGATAAAATAAGTTAATTTCATTGACTTGAGCCTGGATTACTCTTACCAGGCTTCAAATGCCTGAAAGTTAGGAGCCTAATCATAGGTGGAAAGAATGAGTCTAATCGGGAGAAATGAACTTATATATTATATATTATACTTATGAAATGCTTATACTTAGGTGTGTGTCACCACATACTCTTCATAGGAATAATGAGCAGAAGGGATTCCTGTCCTTTTTTCCAGCACACATTTCAGTTCTGAACCTCTTCATTTATTTAACATTGCAGGCTGTTAATTACCCATTTCACTTGTCAGTTTAAAAAGTCACTCTAATAAAGAGAGCAACTGAAGTTTTAGAGGGCTTTTTTGCACCACGTGTATTATCTTACAACAGGATTTACATCACATGAAATTCTGTTCAGAGCTTCTCTATCTCTGTGGAAAGAAGCATGTACAAAAAAACTATTAACTTCTTTCATACTTCTACATACAAAGAACAATTGTAGGGCAGTACCATTTTTCTTATTTTAATGAACTCATTCACTGTTGAAAGAAATTTCTCAAATTTTTTTAACATTAGAGTATGAATGCTATATTTTTTTCTCTCTGCCAAAATAAATAGTAATGAAAATGGCAAGTTTAGACTAAGTTTTCAACCTCATACAACAGAGAACTCTTGGAATATTTACCAACTTACAGATTTTTTAAAGTCTTCATAACAAAAGCAACAACAAATTAATTCATGCAGTAGAGAGTAAATCTGAAATATTCATTAATGTGAACGGAAGTACATATATACATATATATATATAATATTTTATCTTGAAATAAATTTATTCAGGAAGCCATTTCTCTCACATGCATTTCCTCACAAAAAGAATATAAAGATGTAATAGCCATAAATAAGCAAAGGGTGAGATACGATATGAATACCCAGTAGAGAAAACATCTAAGGCATCATTCAATGCAGATAAATTTATAATAAGGTAGAGAAAATATCAAAATGGTGCTCTCAGATTTACTGAACAGCCTTCTTTAAAGTTTTATTTGATTTTCTTTCTTTCTCCTACACTGTTCCTTGATGTTCTAAAATGCAGTTCATATCTTCACTGAAAATTTTTCAAAAGGTAGAATTTAAGGAATGGATTTCTATTTGTTTCTCTTATGAGACTGTACACACCTTTGATTGCTGGGTAGGGCTCAAGGGAATGATACTAAGGTGGGAAATGGACATGCTCCCTCACTCCTTATACTTAAAGCACAAATGAACACTTCTACTATTAGCGATAAATTTAATGTTGTCTAAAGGCAGCAGGAAATTCCAGAAAAATGTAGCTGCTGAGCTCTGAAGTATCTCAGAAAGTGTTTGTTTTTTCTCATAGCTCTCAGGAAAGATCTACAATTCATGTTGCATTAATTTTACATGATCCAAAAGCAGTCCAACAGTGTAAATAGAACCTTTACTGACAATAATTCATCAAAAGGTTTAAAAGAATGCCTATGTCTAAGGTTATCTATATGTATAAAACCTGAGATCTCATTTGCACTGATTTCTGTTAGTCTAGGATATGTCTGTGTTGGAAAACAGAAGTGGAAACTGCACAGTGGTATCACATCAGAATTGAGCTGGATGTACAATAATATGTGAGAGATGAAAAGTGGACAGGAGTCCTCTGCTTCGCCATTAAAAGTGCATTTGTAGGCTGTTATTACTTTCTTACCATTACTTATGGCTTTCTCCTTACAATTTTGTATGTTGGACTTCTAAATCTCCCATCAAATCATAGAATTATAGCACCACAGGATCACTGAATCACAGAATGTTAAGGGGTTGGAATGGACCTTAAATATCATCTAGTCCCAACCCCCTTACCACAGACAGGGACATCTCCCACTAGGAGAGGCCTTATCCAGCCTGCCTTTGAGCACTGCCAGAGTTGGGGTACTCACAGCCTCCCTTGGCAACTTATTCCAGTGTCTCACCACCCTCACAGTTAAAAATTTCCCCTCCTTCCTAAATCCTTTAGGATTCCTAAATCTTTTAGGAAGGTTACAAAAGCAGAGGGAGACAAGATAGGAAAGCTGCTCGAATTTATTCTGCAAACTATAAATCAAACATTTCTTCGAGGGTATGCACCTCTACAGTGCAGAAAACAGAATTCTCACTAATCTGGGAATTTAAAGGTCCACAGATTGAATGCAGCACATCATAACTCCTGAATCACAGCTCATGCAGATGTTAAGGAGCTTTCTACACCTTAAAGTATAAATAGTAGTTTTTAACTATTATTACAAAATTATTATTTGGAATTTCAAGTATAAACCATTTTTTTTTAATGTCCACATTTTCAGCTATTCATTGAAATATTTTGTCAATGAACAGAAAATTCTATCTCATAAAGACATTATACTATATTGTGTTTCAAGGTCGACCTGCAAAGCTTTTAATACTTTGAATATTCAGGCATGACTATTTTCCCTACAGGATGCAAAGGTCTCAATCTTTGATTTTTCTTCTGGCATTGTATAAGGGTAGTGGAGGAAGACAACACTAGTTTAAAATCAAAGTCTTGGTTCTGTTGGGAGAAGTTTAATTTAAACAATGACCAACACACTTAGCTTAGAGTTGCTGATATTTAGCAGTGGAAGTGGAAACGTTTTCCACCATTGAATCTTGAATCTTTTTAGTGATTCCTATTACTTAACTAGCTGGTTTTGACACTGCAGAAATTCTCAATGCTAACAGTGCACCTTAAGAAAACTCCTGGAAATAACTCTGGAGCAGAGAGTCTTGGTCAGAGCTAGGACACTGTTAACCAAAGGCTCAATTCTCTTCCTTTTCTACTTCTGTAAATCAAAAGTGACTGCACTGATTTCCATGGATTTCCATTAGCATAGAGTAATTTAAATCCTATGAAGTCATCATAAGACTAAGGCATTTTTTCATTCCCCCATGTTGAACAGCATTAACAAGGAGGAGGTAAAAATAAGATTTAAATTGTTTAATTGCAAGGGTAAGACTTCCTAGCAGCAGTGGTCCATTTTATCATTAAGAAAACAGCCAATCTTAAAGCAAAACTTGAAGTTCTGAATGTGTGCTGGCTTATGTAAACTAGTTATTCAGAACACACATTTAAAATTTAATCTGGCATTGTTAGGAACAAGAGCTGTATTCTACCTGTTTTTGAAAACTGCTGAGTGCCCCCTTTTTCTACACTGAAGTTGCAAATCGCCTTGATGTTCCCTGTTTTAACATTCCCTTTACAAGAAGAATTTAAAGTAGGTCACAGTGGCAAAGATTTAAAGAAGACTTAAATGGAGTTTGTGAATTCCTTTAGGGATCCCAGAATCTTAAAATGTGTAAACAACAAAAAATGTCATCTAATCCCCTCATCTCTGTGAAACAGCGAACTCAGTGCTCTACATGACGAAGGTTTGTCACAGCATAGAGATTTAGCATCCTATTATCATCCAGTTATTATGATCCAGTTTTTATTTCTGTTCACTGCCTCTTATTTTTACTTCCATTCTATAAAAGCAAGGAAACCGTTTCAAAAGAATTGTTTGTTGATCTTTTTATCAATTCACCGGAATGCCTAATAACTCTGACTGTAGGAATACTATGGTCTATATGTCATGCTCAGTCCCTTTCAATTCCTTTCATAAAACAGGCAGAATAGGAGGTTGGGATTTGCACTTAATGGTTTCTTTTCCTTAAAATGCTCCCCTACCCTGGTATGGTTCACCTGCTGTTGTCCTCCTGGTGGTGTCACTATCCCAAAAAGGGTCCTCTACAAGCTGTGGTCCCTTAATGGTGTCCCTGCTTTGGTGTACATTACCCATGGCAACATTTGCCTCAGAGGTGTCTCCTCCACCGTTGAGAATCTCTTTCCAAGGTGTGGGCTCCAGCTGTGTCTCCTATGCCTCATATCCACTGCACTTTCTAAACATTTTTGAGTAGAGGCATAATAAACTCTTGTGCCTTGTTGGGGCGCCTCAGCCTGCTCTCGGGCTGAAACCACCGAATGGCAGTCACCAAAAGAGATCACTGAGGTCTAGGTTACGTCCCCCTGGGTGGCTCCCAATCCTAAATTACCTCCCCCTGTTCCAGAAAGTTCTCCCTTTTGTAGTTATTGATTGGTTCCCTGTTATGACTCCTGCTTCCCTGTTTTCCCCATTTGTTCTGAAAAATTGTATCCTCCCCTCTGTTTGTACCCCATTGGTTGTTTTCCCTTTCCCTGCCTTGCTCCACCCCCCCATAAAGGGGGCTAGCCCGCGTTTCCTCGGGGCTTTTGCTGGTCCCTGGTCCCTCCTGCAAATAAACCTGTTGGAACTCACACCAGAAGCCCCTCCCGCCTTCTTTGCCTCCGGGCTAACGTGAGCCATTCCATCGGCTGCCCGACGTGTTTCCTCTGAGGAGGAGCCAGCGCACGCACCCATCCCACGCCGATTCCACTGAGCTGTCCAGCCAGGACGCTGTGGAGGCCAACGCTGCGTCCCCTCTGCCCGAGGGCACGCCGGGGCTTGTGATTACAAGCTCCCGGTTGCGTTAGTGCCTGGTTGAATTTCTGATGTTCAGTGATCTTTTTTGGCCTGTTTCACAGCCTTATGGAACCATCTGGGACTGGCATAGGGCCGTTCACTGCCTTCTTCCACAGAGTTCACCCTACTACCAAAAGTCTGCCATTTATGCCCAATATAAGACAAAACCTAATTATAGTGATGCACTACATACTCAGCACCAGAATGGAATATACCTTCCCACATAGGCTTGGAGAAGTAGTGAAGGAATATGAATGGTGAGAAAATGTTTTGAATTTGGTCTCTGTTGAGACCTTGAGTTTGTGAACAGACAGGCTATTCATGAAATAAACAGATTGCATTTGTTTGCAGTTTGCAGAACCTGATGGGCTTAGAAAATGTGGGTTATGTCTACTAAACAAAGTCACTTTGCTCCTTTTCATTACAGATTCAAGTAATCTCTTTGAAAATCTGTAACACTTCTAGCCTATACTTGCACCTCAGAAAGGTATTTGTGCCTATTCAAGCTTTTGAAACTACATTCATAAATGCTTTTGCACTCAGATGACATTTTTTTTCAGTGATAAATTCCTGCCAAATTAAATATTTCTGTGCTTTATAGTGAGATGGGTGTTCAGACTTAATTCCTAATCTGATCATTTCCAGGTTCTCAGTTCAATATGATTTATCTGCCTGAAAGAAGCGTTATAGCTGTTATCAGCCACCACTAACGAACGCATGAAAATGACACAGTATGTACTTCTACTGGCCAGTCATGCAGTCTAAATATAACCATACAAACCACAGCTACAGTTCTGGTACTCCTTATGACTTGTTGAAATGAAAAGTTGCTAACAGATATGAGTGTGCAGATTTAGTATAAAAGAATGTCTGTAAGCCAGCTGGCCTAATGTTTGTGCACTGTAAGGAGGTCAAAGGCCTTGTATGGTCTTAATAAGTAGAATCAACTGACTTCATATGTATTTTGGCACTAATATGTGGCCTATGGCATCATTTCCTGAGGTTTAGTACAATATTAATAAAAAGGCTATTCCAGATTAGGTCCAAATCAGTGCTATGGTGAAGAACAGTTTTTCTCTTTGCTCAATCAGAAATAAATAAATAAATGGAATAAGGCACAGCTGCTTATGGCATTACTTTGAAATACCCACACAAATACAAATCCCCAAGTTAAGTTGAAGCTTGCTTCATTTTATTTATTTCTAATTAGTTTGCTTTAAATCACTGATTTCTCTGGGAAAGAAAAAAAGGAAAAGAGAAAAGAAACAAGTCCTACCCATGCCAGAGAGATGAAGAAAGCACATGCCAACAATAAATCCAGGTTTAGCCTTTGGCTCTGAAGCACCCTGAATTCATTACGTTTGTTTGTGCAGCCACTGTTAATCTGTTGTGACAACAAATTAAAGTATGATTTAAATTAAAGCCAATCATAAAATAATTAGAAGCTTCTTGTCTCTCATACCACTTCCCAGCACTTCATCCATTATTGGTCCCAGTTAGAGATTCACCACCTGCCATCTGATGTTTCTGAAGGTTTATCTGTTAGTCTTTCCTTTTTCTTTTGACAAGGTACCCCATTTTTTCATGGAATCATGTGGGGTACTTGCACATTAAGCACTATTTGACCTGCTTCCCTTCAAAGACTCTCACTTTAGATCTCAGAGGAAAATATACCTCTTGATTTCCTCTTTAGCAGTCCTAAGTGCTTGTCCAACACCTTCATTAGCCATTTTTCTGAAAATTTTTATGAAAGCTTCTCTGAAAGATGTAATTTCAAACAGTTTTTCCCACTGTAATGCACTCTATTTCAGTAATGAGCTGTGTTATGACTCAGTGTGCAGCACCCATTCCCACAGATGCGTTCTTCATTTATGAGAGCCTATAATCCTGTCCTACTTTTTATTTTCTTTCACTTTTTCTCCTTGATAAATGTCAAAGCCAACTTTGTATTTAAATATGGAAGCATGAGTCTAGAAGTGAGTATGAGAAAAATAATACGCAAAAATTCTAAATCCAGGACTAAGTGTAATTTATTAATCAGCAGTATGTGCACTTCCTCTCTATCTGAAGTATACAAGTTATCTGTGTTTAAATTAGAGGTTTAATACTTATTTTGAAAAATGGGAGAATCATTTCCTTTCAAAGCCTTTTTCACCAGGATGGATTTTATAGAGTGTGTATGTGCATTTGTTTACCTGTATGTGTGAATTTTTGATACCTGAGGAAGTAAAGACAATGAAGTAGCAATTTCAATATAAATAGGGGAAAAATCCTTTTTAACTTTTCCTGAGCTAAGCTAAGGCACAATCTTACATTCAGTGTCTCTTTTTAGTTGTTGTTGTTTGTTTTGTCTGTATTGTTTTTCCAATAAATAAATCAGTAATGACATAATTTTGTATTAAAAGAGTGGTGGTTAACTTCCTAAAGTTGATTGCCTGATGCCTTTTGAGGTAACTTAATGTATCTTGTTTTCCTTCCAGCTGCAAATAAATTCTAACATATTTTTAAAAACATTTAAAAGTGAGAAGGAAGTAATGCTCCCAGTAAAGATATCCATTTTTAATTTTCTGTGTCTGCATGGTGAGCTGGTATTGTTAACACATATGCCAGCTTTGAAAGGATGTAGCTTTCAAAAAGTTTTCTATAATTTTGCTATTTTAAGGTGTGACTTATTCTGACATGCAGATAAAGCTAGTAGAAATTTAAATCTATACAAAAAAATTAGGAAACTGCGGTTATCTTATGAATGATGTTTTTCAAATCATTAAAACTTCCAGAAACAGATGCAACATACTCCTTTTTTAATTCCCTAGATTATCACCAGCCTTGAGGTCACAGATAATTATGTCTTCAGCACCCCTGCTAAACCACTGGAATTACAGTAATGATTTATAAAAGGAACTTTTCTAAGTCTTAGGCCTTGGCATGCAATTGAAAGTATGAAAATGAGAACAGAAAGATTTTTTTGTCGCTGACTTGATTCTGTGACTGTAAATATGAAATACTGCACAAGTTACTTAACATAAACACCTCTTCATGTAGAATGATATACATTCTTGATTCGTTTTCGTCTTTTTCAAAGCATACAAAATTTGACATAATTCTTAAAATATACCTGCAATGAAGTATTTTCAGTAAAATACACAGAATTTGAGCCACCTTGATACGAGTTTCCTATGTGGTACATTTCTTGAATTTACTAATTTTTTGGAGAAAAGAAGTTTGGAGGTAAGGGCTAATAAATGATAGGGTGAAAAATGTCTCTCATTTCTCAAGATTAATTAACAGATTGACTCATTGGTACATACAAGGACAAAAAATTACTCCACAAAAACTTGTGTATATGCCCAAGAAAAATGTTACATTGAAAAGAAGTCAAGATTGAATTTTTATTCATGTGCAATAAGAGAATTAGGGACTAGTAAGAAAGTGTTCACATATATGCATTTCCAATGTTTGAGTGAGCCATTTCATGCTCTGAACAAATGAAGTATGAAACTCTAGTTTTAAGTTCCTAGAGAGAAAAATTATTTTCACTCTATTGCATTTCTGACTGTGCTTTGATTTTGTCCACTCACTTTAAAACCAGCAGCATTTCTGAAGCAAATAAAACAGGTTATTGCAGAAAAGTGAAGACATTAAAACCTATTCTGGCTATAAATCTTCTTGTAACCTTCCCATAGTTTCTCCTGTTTTTCCACTTGATACACCATCTTAAATACCTTCGTATCTCCCAATAATGTACTGAAAAATGCATTAACTTTCAGAGAATAATAGAGATGTTTTCTGGGTTAACTGATTTGAAGTCCAGTTCAATGGAAATGGAAACTGAGATGTTCTTTGAGAAAATGTAATTAAATATTATGGATTTGATATTCCCCTGACATATCAGGAATAACAACAGTGATCCCAGCAGTTTATGATCCTAGCCACATTTAACATTAAAGATAATTCCTGAATGACTGTCTCATGGATTAAGATAAATTATAATGGATTGTATTATGGGAAAGAGAAACAAATGAAATAATATTTTAATCAACAGTTTTTTAAGCACAGTATAACTCTGCTTGGTGACAGATTATGTTTTTGTGAATTGAGAAAAATAATTCAGAAGCCCACAGATGGGGTTGGAATTAGATGATCTTTAAGGTCCCTTTCAACCCAAATCACTCTATGATTCCATGATTTTACGATGTCCTTCATTTGCCTTTACTGGTGTTCCATGCATGGTTGAAATTCCAGACTCTTCAAAAAGCATTTTGTATGGACAGAATATTTAATTTCCATGGTGGAAACATTTCTATGCATTTTCTGGGTAGTTTGGCCAGCTGGTTTTACACTTCAATACTTTTGATAATTTCAGTTCTACCTTGAATATTAACTTGTTTTTGCATTTCTGGAAAGTGAAAGAGTGCCCTTGCAAGACAAAAAGAAGCAGCATGCTACAGGAAAAAAACGTTGATTTGGCAAAGCATCTTCTTTGGAATATAAAATTGGTTTCAGAATTCTGATACATAGTTTTGGTGAACTGCAGTTTTTCACTTTTTACCATAAGAAAGTATTCTAAAGTTGATTAAGATTTTCTTACAACAACAGCATAGCCAGAAAAAAAGAGGGTTTTGGTATTGCTAAAATAACCGATACACCAAGAGTAGGATAACTGAGATTCACGAGCTAATAAAAATTATAAGACAAATAATTCCAAAACTTATTACTTCGGTCTTGTGTGCACTAAATTAGCAAAGCTAATAAGAAAGAATGTTTTTACAACATTAGAATTTAATTAAAAAGTGACATTTTTAAATAAACTCAACATTTGTCTCCCAAAATTAATAAAATCATACCTACAGCTATGTTTAAAAAAATGAAAACCACTATCTATTATATTATCTGAGTGACAAAAAAAAATCCCTTAGCATTATTTTTCTTCTTCACTTAGGGTACTGATTAAAATGTCTTCAAGGAAGAGTTTGGGGGTTGTTTGGTTTTAGGGTTTTTTCAGCTGATATATGCCAGTCACACAAAATTGGTGATAATTCAGGTAAGAAAGTTATTTTAACAACAATGATGGCTCCAACAGTATTAATCGCATTCATAGTACACCTAGTGATGGAGAACTGAGATAGTTTTAGACTTTTGCACTACCTTTTCTTGATAGAATCTCAGAGTACTTCACAAACTTTGCCACAAGATTCACTTTATCCAATTCTGAAATTCATTGCTGCTTGGCAGCCTCTGCAATTCATGAAAAACTCAAAGGGAAGTTTAGTCAACCCTAACAGTGATTAGGGAACCTTCCCCAAACTAACTGATACAAAAGCATTAAATACACTCCATAATTCAGACCACTGATACTGAGGAACTGATGTTTTTCCTTTTCTTTGGTATTCAGAGTCTGAATTTCTCTCTTGAGGACAATCACCCTTTAAAGGACAGATTACTACCAGGTGGAAGTACACATTTTCATTTAGTTTAAGTATGGCAGTGAAGTTTGCCACTACTTGTATGAGAATTCTGTAACTAAAGTGTTTATGCACCTATGTTCTGTCCAAGATCAGTGCTATTACTGCTTTGCACTCTCAGATCGGTGCACTAACCAGAAGTCTATATGGTATCAGCAGGAAATTATTGGTATCTATAGATCTTAATCATCTTTTCTTTCCATTGTTTTTTTGTGCAGGGTTAGGTGACAGAAGTGGGAAGCATTTTATATGTGGTTGGTTTTTTCCTTTTTGCTTATTTTTTTTCCTGGCATGAAGGGAGAAATCAGGATTCTTTTGTTCATCTGAAAGTGACTGATTTGCAGATCTCATTTTAAGTTTTTCATATTTTACTGGCATCTAGACCGTTGTAAATTTTAGATATCCATAACTAATATGTTCACTTCCTGAAAGGAGAAATATCTAGTATAATTACGTATGTTTCGTAGCACAAAGAACTATCTAGCACAACTGACTTTTTTAATTAAAATGTTACATTGCCCTAGAGAAGTTACTGCTCCTAGTTCATGAGTCAGCTGATTTGAATCAAGATTATATCAATTAATTCAAATTGTATCAGTATTTTTTTTGCTTTTGGGTTTTGGATTTGGGATTTTTTTGGTCTTAGTTTAGCTTACTTTTGCTTTGTAATTATTTCCTCATAGATAAAAAAGAGCAATGAGTTCCTTCATAGTAAATTAAACCACCACCATCATGCAAGGGGTTCTACAAGAAATGTATTGGCACAAATAGCATACAAAATGTTAATGGTTAGTATTTAAAAAGAGATATAACACCCATTGTAATAAAATTAGAAAGCAGAAATTTGGTCCATTCTTTCAGAATAATACTGAATATTTTTCTTTGAAAATGCTGTTGGTTCAGCAGTTGAATATGCAGGAACTCAACACATTCCAAGACTGAAATATTTGTTTATTTAGGTGGCTGAATATAGATTTTTTAGTCCCATGTCTTGCTTAATAGTTGTTCTTAATGTCTCCTTTTTGTCTAACTGAGCTTTTGAAAGAAGAAAACAAAGGGAGATTAGTGGTCAAGCCATGGCAGTCATCTTTGTAAAGTTCAAAATACAGCAGTGACAGCACTTTCACTGGTGCTTTCTGCAGGTGAAGGACACTGGGCTAGATCTCATTCATAGACCCTTGCCTGGTCCTAAACAGTACAGTGTAAATCCTCAGCAAACAAACTTACTATTAAAATATCCGAATCCAAAGCGTGATTGCTTCCTGGGTTGACAGGATTTGCTGTTCATTTTGGAAATGTTTTGGACATTTTATTGTGGAAATGTGGTTACCAATTTATTTCTACTGATTTAAACCAGCAAGAGAGTGTGGCTTGAAATATGTAACAAGGCATAGTTCACTCTTTTGATCCTGAGAGTTAAAGTGGGAATAGTTCTTTTAAAATCAAATTCTCTCTGGTAACTTCAATCAATCACTTTAATGTGCTTTTATTTTTAAGCTACATTTTATTTTCCTACTGTAGGCAAATGAAAAAAAAATCTGTTGGAGACTGAAGAAGTTTGTGAGCCTGCCCTTTCTTATTCAGAACTTAATTCCAAAGTTATTTATAATATCTTCCTGTCTGCTTCTATCATTCAGAAGATGCTGTGTTATAACATTCTTGCTCTTTTATCTCTTCCTAGCTGTGCTTATTCTCTGATCAGAAGGGTGCTATCTTTCCAGTTACTTTTAGCCACATCAGAGACCTGTAATGTGGGGTATGCCCAGCCTCTGCCTTGAAGGGATTGCATAACCTCCCGGCAAGATCCCCTTGGAAATGGCAGCACTTCGCGGTGAGGGTGAGAGAAAACAGACCCATGATCCTCTGGGAGACCCTATGTAGATTCTTTGTAACCCATTGGCTTCTATCCTCTCATTCCCACCCTTGTATCCCTATAAGAACTACCCTATTCCCCCTTAGAGAAGAGAGATCATCCCTAGCCTACCCTTCGTGTGGTGCGGGCTAATAAAGCTGCCCCATGCAGAA
This sequence comes from Corvus kubaryi, assembly GCF_017639235.1. Lineage (NCBI taxonomy): Eukaryota > Metazoa > Chordata > Aves > Passeriformes > Corvidae > Corvus > Corvus kubaryi. Next base: position 32,797,351 of record NW_024580667.1, on the reverse strand, counting down.
CTGCCAAACGAGCCTCTCATCTCTCTCCTCATCTGGCCTGGGTCTGCCTCGCAGAACAAGAGCTGAAATCACTCCTGCTGAATCACTAAAGGGCTGACAGCCTGCTGAGACAGGCACCCCCTGTGAAGGCATCCCCAGAGGCCGAGGGATCACCATAGACCCCTGGAAGACTGTCCCTTGCAGGACGCTCTCTCTGGGTCGCTCACGGCTTCCTGGGTCTGAGCCACAGACCCCAACCCGGCCACAATACTATAACATGGGAAAAATTATAAGTGTACATATGAAAATATATCATTAAAATGAGCTTACCTTGAACTCAACTGGAAGCATACTGAAATTGTGTAACTAACAAGAGTATTTTAAGTATTTTGTAACATTCTGAAAGTACAGTCAGATACAACATTACATGTGCATATTATTACATGACAATATTATCCTCACAGAAGCAAAGAAAGACGGATATAATTATGTTGTATTTTATCCTCAGTTTGCAACTAAGACCCACACAGCTGCTTACGACCTCACCCCTGGTGAGATTGGGAAAAAAATCAGAAGAGTACAGATAAGTGAACTCATGGGTTGAGGTAAAAACACTTTAATAATATAAATAAAATAATTAACAAAAAAAATAGTAATAATAATGAGGAAAAAAAAAAAGGAAAATAAGAGGAAAAGCCCCAAACCAACCAAAAACAGAGAGAGAAAAGAGAAGAAAAAACAAGTGATGAAAATGAAAAACAATTGCTCACCACCAACAAACCGATGCCCAATATGCTCCTGAACAGCAGCCCCTTGTCCAGGTTTCCTTCAGCTTTCTATTCTGAGCATGATGCCATATGGTATGGAATATCCCTTTGGTCCATTGGGGTCATTTGTCCCAGTTGTGGTGAGGTGTGGTGAGAGGCAGAAAAGAGCTTGACACTACAAGAACTGTTCAGAAATAATGAAAATATCCCTGTGCTATCAGAATTACTCTCATCCTAAATCCAAAACACGCAATTATAGCAGTTACTAGCAGAAAATTAGTTCTATCCCAGCTGAAACCAAAACCAGCTGGATATAAGAGGCATCCAGGCAAAAAAAAAAAGCCAGACCAAGGCCCAGATAAGCACAACAGAGTGTAAATATTCAGGACATTCTCCCAAATACACAGGACAAACTCCACATTTCTTTCTGGAGAAAAAACAAGGAAAAAAGGCAAGATCACTTCAGTTCCAATTTCTCTTGCCAATAAGGTCTTAAGCTTCATCACCTCAACCTTGGTGTCTCAGGACAACCAAGGCTCTTCTCCATCAGTGCTAAGTGTAGAGTATTAGCTCTTTGGTATTGCATATTCAAAAGTAATTTGGAATATGATTGTTAAACATGACCACCTTTGTATATGTGGTGACGGTTAATATTGTGAAAGAACTGGCCATAGCTTGAAGTGAGTTTTTAATGACTTACTTTATTAAAATTTCTCTTTGAAGATTAAGTTTGGCCCAATTTTTCTCTGAATTAACCTATATTCAACCTTGGATAAGCAGGGCATATGAAGTGAGTTAAATACTATAATTCCAGTGTGTCTAGTAGAGTGCCTTGAAGTTCATGGAATCATGGTATCTATCACTGAAACGTTTTGCATGCTGCAAAGGAAGAGCTGTCTTCCCTGGCTTCATTCACGTCTTATTTTTTTTGAGTAAATGATATGCTTTTTAACCACTTATGTCACATTAGGAAGCCTCTAGCTCTGAAAGCCATAAAACCAGAGAATACACTTATTGGGGGGATGATTTATGAGACAGCTCAGTCTGACTGAATAGAAAAGTTGAGAAGGAAGTCAAGGGAGATTTCAACAACTGAAAAAACAGTAAAAATGAGAAAGCTGAGGATAATAACTGTAGAAGAGGAATGCTGATATCTGGGGACAGAGAAACAAAATTATTTCAGAAAATATGGAAACAGAAATATTCATGTGCTTCAAAATGGAGGTGGTATGTGTCATCTTGCAAATTTCTCCTTTCTCTTAAAACCAGAATCAGGCCTATGTGATTTTTTTACTCTGCTTGTCCCTCTTTGATGAAAGGAATCCCTGCCACCCTCACAGAGATAACTACCTGGATTTAGGAGTTGATAATTAAGAAAAAAAAAAAATCTAACTGCAATCTGAATGCATTTCTTCCTAATGTTCTGGAGGAACTGACATTAAAGCTGGTAAATGTAGAGTTGCTTGGGTAAAAACACTAGAAAAAACAATTGAGGGGAAAAAAGTCACTAAATCTCCTCTCTAAATCAAGCAATGGACTGTGTTCTGGTCCTGGCTGAAGAGCTCTGAATTTTTAAACAACATCATTGACAAAATATATTAGACTATCCTGATCATGCAATTCTTTGTGTTGAAAGGGGCCTTAAAGGTGATCTAGTTCTAAATCCTCTGCCATGGGCAGTGACACGTTCCACAAGACCAGGTTGCTGAAAGCCCCATCCAACCTGTCCTTTTTATTGTCCAATAAATTTACCTAGCTTTGCATTACAACGAAAGGTAGTTCATCTTTACATAGATACAGATTCCACTGGATGTCTGCTGAACAGTATATGGATGTCCTCAAAGCCCTGTTGCAGAAAAAGTGTCAAGGATAGTCATGGATGTCTTTGACAATGCTCTGGTGCCCAACAAATAGTAAGCACAATATTGTAACTACCCTAAGAAAAATCTTTGTCCCGTGAATTCATTGGTCACTCTAAAAGGATGGAAAGATGCCTGTTAGTAATGATAACTGCCAAAGAAACAAGAATGGGAGGCATAAAACAAGATCTGCTGAAACTCTCGGGCCATGCCAACACCTTTCAGTGCCTAGTGATTTACTGCCTGTAAATTAAATTGTTTCCAATAGTGCTTCCTTCCTTGTGATGTGCCTTCTGCCTTCCAAATTTCTTCTCATGTCTTCATAGTCAACACATATTTTGAAAATCAGATGCCTCCTAAAGGAAAGGTAGATAGAGACCTGGGAAAGGCTCAGTTCATCATATTTTAAATAATTTAAGACCTTTAAAGATGGAAGATTTGGTCTGGAGAAGCTCCTCTGGGCCTGGCTAAAGTTTGGTCTGGCTGAATGAGAGCAGCTATCGCCACAAGGACCCTGTGCAAAGTTCCTCATGGAAGCTGAGAGACTGGGATAGAGTCTTCAAAGAGGCACTGGAGGACTGTTAAGTGATCACCGACAAGAAAAGACAAATCTAGTTAGCATACTAGAAGAAATTATCAGAGTTAAGTTCAAAAGTGGTTTTAGTTTAAAAACTTAAGTTAATTTCTGTGAAAGCACAGAGTTAATGCAACTGGTGAAAGATGGAGATGAACAAAGGTCAGCATATAAAATCAACTATCTTTAGTGAGCTGAAACATGAGACAAGATTCATTTCATGTATCTCACTCTCTGCTGTATTGTTGCATATTTTTATTATTATAAATTTGTCCAGTATATATAGTTTACTCTGCACATTCTCTAACAAATCTCGAAGTGTTGGAGGCAGAATGATTATTTTTGATGATAAAAATAATCTGTTAAAAAAAAATGCATAATTAATTATTCAACAAAATAAAGGAGTGGCTTATTCTGAGTAGATTGAGTAGATTAACTTCAGTAGTTCTTTAGACAACTAACACTAATATATTTACAAGCATGCCTTTCACTCTACATGATGACTATAAGGAGAAAATATTCTTCATTAGCCACATATAAAAGTATTGTAAGTATCTAAACAATAAACTCTTTTGACTAGAATGCTAAGTGAAATTAATTAGTATTTTGGACAATGCAATATCATATTATATTTATTCACCTATTCCAAACGTCCTTGAAATTATGAATCTTTTACTACTGGCCACTCCTTGATTTTTGTTGATCTTGGGTTTTAATTTTTGTATTTAAAAAATATTCCAAATTAGTTTAATTAAATAGAGAAAGTAATTGAGTGAAGAAAAGATTAGGATTATCTCTCACCATTATTTGAATTACTTTATCAAGTCAGAATATTATTACTTCTCAGTTGAACTTCCTGTTAGGAAATCAGCTGTATCTGTTACAGTGGGAGATCATGTACCTTATTTTCCAAATGAATTTACAAGAAGTAATAAAATAAGCAAATAGTTCAATAGGAAACTTGTGGAGTTTGGGTATTTGTATTTCTTCTTTTTCTTTTTTTTTTTTTTTGTGGGACTTTTCCTAATATGTCTGTAAAATGCATTACTGGAATAAATAAAGGCAAATATTGCCCTAGCCTGTTTTTAAGTTTTCTACTCAAAAATGTTTCTTTCTTATTTTCCTTAATGTTTAATTCTTATTGTTGACTATAACATTTCCAGCCCTGATGTTAAGAAATAACCATAGGATTGGTGTGTTTTTGTTGGTTTTTTTAAGTACATCAATAAGTGTTTTAGGTACGTCCATCTGATGAAAATTATCTTCCTGAGCCAGTAGCTTTTATTGTATTAATATATAGAATATATAGAATCTTTGTCTCTTATATTTAGGGGATTTTAAAATATTTGTTTCTTAAGTTCTCTGTTCTCATTTTGTCTGCTTCCAAGTTTGCTTGCCATCAGAAGCAATCGTAACAGAAACTAAAGTTTTGGAAGGTGAAAATATTGGTGTCTGTTTGTCCCTTTTTTTTCTGTTGACTATATTAGATGACAAATTATTGCAATGAAATTCCTATTGATCTCTCTACGTGGTGCTTCATTCCAAAATGAGATTGGGAGAGATTATATTCTGTAGCATGTCTTTGTTGTCTTGAACATATACAAACTAGAACACAAAACCAGAATTAGAACACTGCCTATCATTTATCATCCATCCTGACTAAACCAGGAAGGTTCCAGTTGATTGGAGGTTAGCCAATGTGATGCCCATCTACAAGAAGGACTAGAAGGAGGATCAAGGGAACTATAGGCCTGTCAGCCTGATCTTGGTGCTGGGAAAGGTCATGGACCAGATCATCTTGGGTGCCATCATGAGCATGTTCAGGACAACCAGGGATCAGGCCCAGCCAACACAGGTTTATGAAAGAGAGGTCCTGCTTCACCAGCCTTATCTGCTATAACAAGGTGACCCTCTTAATGGATGAGGGAAATGCTGAGGATGTTGTCTGCTTGGATTTTAGTAAAGCCTTTGACACTGTTTCCCACAGTCTTCTGAAGAAACTGGCTATTCATGGCTTGGAAGTGTGCATTCTTCCCTGGGTAAAAACTGGCTGGATGGCCAATCCCAGAGTGGTGGTGACTGGAGTTCCATCCAGTTGGTGGCTGGTCAATGGTGGTGCTCCTCAAGGCTCAGTTTTGGCATCAGTCCTGTTTAGAGCCTTCATTGGCAATCTGGATGAGGGGATTGAGTGCAACCTCAGTCAGTTTGCAGACAATGACAAGATGGGCAAGAGTGTTGATCTGCTGGATGGCGGGAGGGATCTGGACAGGCTGGATTGATGAGGGACTGAGGCCAATTGCATGAGGTTAAACAAGGCCAAGTGCCAAGTCCTGTACTTGGGTTACCACATTCCCACGCAGTATAATAGAGTTGGGGCAGAGTGGTTGGAAGGCTGCCTGGAGGAAAAGGACCTGGGGTTGCTGGTCAACAGCGGCTGAACATGAGCTATCAGTGTGCCCAGGAAGCCAAAAAGGCCAATGTCATCCTGGCTTGCCTCATCAGTGGTGTGGCCAGAAGGATCAGGGCAGCGATTTTACCTCGTACTTTGCATTGGTGAGGCCACACCTCGAATCCTGTGTTCAGTTTTGGGCCCTTCACTACAAGAACGATATTGAGATGCTGGAATGAGTCCAGAGAAGGGCAACAAAACTGGGAAAGAGTCTGGAGCGCAAGTCTTATGAACAGTGTCCGAGGGAGGTGGAGTTTTTTGGCCTGGATAAAAAGAGGTTCAGAGAAAATCCTCTTTGCTCTCTGCAACTACCTGAAAGATTATAACAAGGTGCATTTCAGTCTCTTCTCCAATGTAACAAGATGTCAGAGACTGAAATAGATCATGCCTCAAACATTGATATGAAGTTTTAAAGAAGCTGCAGCCACAGAAACCTCCTTGAAGAACTTTGGACTGTAAGTCAAACTGCTGATTAGATAAAAGGAAACCCATTGTTCAATCACCTCGGGCTGAGGGAAAGGTGTGCATCCACAAAAGGACAAAGCCTCCAGCGGAGTTTGGGGTTGGGGGTGGAGAGCACATCTCACAGAAGCCAGGTTTACACAGACTCCCCCCAGCCAAGAGGGGAAGAGGAGGTTTTGGGTGCATGGTGCAACCTCTGGTGAGAGGCAATAACCACCCATCCTCCGATTACACAAACTGGCCCAGCTGTGGAACCCCCAACCCCACAGGGCACATCCACAGGACTTTCCCGTGAGAGGTTTGGCCCCACAGTGGTGCAACAGACCCAGAGTCTGCTGTGAGAGACTGACCCCATCCCAGGGGGACATGGCCAGACATGCCCACCCAGCCTGAGCATGTACACCCATGGGACTCTGTGCCTTCCGGGGGGACCTTCACCACCCAGAGACCAGCTGGAGAGGATCAACGAACAGTGTTGGGATCCACAGTGGTGATATTTTCCTTATTTTGACTCTGTCACTCTTTCTGTCTCTCCCACCTATTTTCTACTTCTTTCTTTCTCTCTCTCTCTCTCTGCCCTTCATATTTACTATCAAATAAAACCCTTACTATTGTCACTGGCATATGGTCTTGTTTGCACCTTAATTTGGGCAGAGGCATTTCTAAGAACTTTAAAACTGGATCATAACACAACAGACAGTAAAAAAGGAAATGGCCTCAAGTTGCTCCAGGGGAGGTTTAGGTTGGATATCTGGAAAAATTTCTTCATCAAAAGGGTTTTCAGGCATCGGCACAAGCTGTCAAGGCAAGTGGTGAAATAGCCTTTCCTGAAGGTATTGAAAAACTGTGTAGATAGAGCTTTTGGGTTAATAATCGGATTTGATGATCTTGAAGATCTTTTCTAACCTGAAATAGTCTATGATTCTATGCTATGAGTCTAAAAAGATATTATTCATATTTCATTTCCACTGTTCAGCGTGTGTCAAATTTGGGGAAATGACTATGTATTCTCATGACTGTATTCACATAGTTTGGATATTTTTTGTTCATTTTTCAGTTTTTTCCCTTTGGCTAATAATGTAAATAGAAATCACTGAGTGATAAGTAAAAAAAAAAAAATGTTTTCTTTCCTCTATTTCACTTTTTTCCAAGACTAAATGAAGGAAATCTTATCCCAATCCAAAAAAGCAAATTATTTTGATGGGTTTTTATTTCTTGCCCCCTCAACTTGCTGCTATTGAAAACCATAACTTGTTCAAAATATCTCTTGATTTGCTTTTCTCCTAAAAATCAACCTCAGTAGAAGAGTGATTTCATCCAGGAGGAATAAGAATTCTTTTTATTATGTACCTCCTCTCTGTAATTCCTGTGTGTAAGAAATCAAACTACAGGGAAATGAAATAAAAAAGACACAAAGGAAGAAAAAGTATCTTAACAGATATCATTTACTAGAAGATTTTCATACTTTCCATGATGATTAGTAGAAAAGATGAAGAGGATTCTCTTTCCTTACCACTGTAGACAGAGGATCATCTATGTAACAGGATGCTGAAGAAGGATAACTTCCTCTCAATAATCTAAATGGAAAATCTATATTCGCCCGTTTTATTCCCTGAACTTTGGGCAAGAATCCAACAGTTCATCAGTTCCTCTTATATATAGGTTTTTTTCTATACAGGTTTTTTTCTATACAGTTTTCATTATAATTAATGAATCATGTTTTCTCCTTTAATTAACAGCATGGATTAATACATTACCTCTCTCCTATTCTTTTGATGACAAATTGGCGCATATGTAGCCTCACTGTCTCGGTGAAAGAAGTGGTCTCCAGGAACACTCTTGCTGATGGTATATTCTGTTTTGGTCCTTTAAATCTGATGATCTCAGATCACTCATATGTTTTGAAACATTCTGCTGAAATTTTAGATAAGAGACTCATTCCTGAAGAGCAGGGTAGAGAGATAAGTATCCTTTTTTCACTTACAAGTGGTCTTCCAAACAAACTGAACAAACTAAATACAAATTTATTTTGATTCTTGAATGTACTGAAAAATATAATTTTACTGAGATTAGTGGACTCATCCATATATGTTAACTGTATAGAAATCTAAGTGAAGAACAAGCCAATTAAAAAAATACTTGCCTGGCTGTGTCTCAACAACTGTACTTATAGATAACTTCTCCTTAGAGGGATTAGAAGTCAGAAAATCATCATAGTGAATGCTCTTGAGAGAATTAATCCAATGTGACTTTCTCAGTAAAGTGAAAACCTTGGAAGGATGTAAAAACCTCTCAGTTTTCTTGACAACTGAAACTATCAGGTATGTTGTAGCTCATAGAAGAGCATGTGTTTGAGATAGTTACATACTTACGTTTCTTAGAACATTTTATGTCCATATGAATAATAGAGTTTCTCTTTAGATATAAATTTTTCACAACAAAAGTCTCACCAAATATCACATCATGTCTCCCTTGCCTCTTCAAGCCACGTTCCTTTACATGTTCTGACAGATGTCATATCAAAAGTCAATGAAAAATTTATTAAAGCAATACTTCCTTTTCTAGTTCTTAAATAGTTCTGTATAGCTGGATAAAGAGTCAAGTATACCTGATATTTTCAATATAAGGACTGCTGAAAATTTGACTTGTTTAATAAATTTTTATAATTTAAAAATTAATTATGTGTACAAGAGGAGTGCCACTAAAAAAAGATGAGTACAGGTGTAAACAATAAGAACCTGCTATTATCTAAGGGAAAAAAATAATTAAATGTTCCTTTTTGTAACAATTAATTGTTAGATTCAGGATTTGGTCCAGTTTAGTTATATACACCATTTAAAGCAAAATTTTCAAGTGTAATTCAGACTGCATGTGTTAGTCTGACTACAATGCACCTTGATATTCTGCAGCTTTCCATTAGTTACAGCTCTGTGGTTTTTCCTTCCTATCTGTTTGTTGGGAAGAAAATGGATTTCAGATGATATAAAATAAGAAGGAGAGCAAGAAGAACATTGACCTGGATTAATAAGAATTGAATATAACCTGATAGCTCAAAATACAACATGCCATGTGTAGAAATTAATGGACTGACAAACAGTTGCTGTAATCCTGTATATTATCATCAAGTGATGGTATCAGAAGAGTCACGGCAGGGAGATTAATATTGATCACAAGGTAATGAAAAGGCAGATTTGGTCTTTCAGAGAAAGTTTTCTCAGGAAAGAGAGGAAGTATTACCTTTGGTTCATAAGGTAATTCATTTCTTCTGTAATTTTACATGGTTCTGAGTCACATTCAGAAAGGTAAAAGGTGAGTATTACTGAATACAGACACTAAAAATTGGACAGGAAAAGAGCATAGTTTGAGTATTCTAAGTAGAAGAATGGCCAGAGTATTAACCAATTGAGGACAGATCTTCTAATAAAGAAAACTGGTGGTTTGGAACAGACAGGAATGGACTAATTGTGAATAAGTTTCCAGTTGTTGGAATCATGAGACTCTGACATGGATTTTCGGTGGTAACAGAGGAGTCAACCCCACTGTATTGATATAAGATGGATTGTGATTGTTATACCTAAAGGAATAAATAGTGAGGTAATTGATGGGAGCATTTGGATTTGATAAGCCAGGAGTTTTCTTAGGTCATACATGAGCTATCTAGCCTCATGCATGACCTAAATTTAGAGAAGCCTAGTTTTTTTAAACTGTCTTCTGATGTCATCTTTACTGCCAAACCTCCTCAATTGCCTCTGCAGCATTAAAGTAGGTTATTTCACCTGCAAATGAGATTCAGAATTCCTAAAAAATTGTCACTGCTTGAAATGCTTATGAAGGACTTCACTGAATAAAAAATAGCATGGTTTCAGCATTAAAATTCAGAATCAAGTGACACTTCACACTTTATTCTGTTAATTTTAACAGAGTTATGCTGTTATCTTTAAATGCATAGAACAGAGAGAATTTTACATATTCTACAGAAATAAGTATGAGACATCTTAATCAGGTGTAGTCTGTGATAATCTATTCCTAATTTATTTTTGTTAACATCTTACATTGAAGTAATTAACGCTGTCATGGATTATCCACATACACTCCTTACGACAAAACTTATTGATACATCCATCATTCTTCTAAAATCTACTCATTGTGAATATGTTAAAACAACATTCCATTAGCAGATTTGCTAAATAAAATAAAGTCAGCCTGAGAGTTTGCAGATTTCTCAGCTCTTAAAATATCTAATCAGGAGAACTTCACTCATGCATTTTGGCACTAGAGTTATAAATTATGCATAATACAGCATAGTATTAAAGCATTAACATAATTTAACAATACCAATCTATCAGTTCCTTAGTGAAAGCATTAAAAATTGTTGTATCTGAGTGTCTTGACTTGATTCACCTAGTTTGTACATGTAAGATTTCTAATAGTAAAAATGGGTATTTAAAAGCTTTAGATCTTTACTAATATGCCTTTATGTTTTTCTTTAAATGTAACTTTTGCATGCAAGCCTTCATTTGTTGACTTTTTTTTTTTTTTTTTTTGGTCCAAATGACATGCTAAGTAATGTCCTTTTTTTTAACCTATGAAACCGTACAGTTAGCTATGACTAGCTGGTTTAAAGAGAAAATAAATCTCTGGATCACATCCAGTTTCATTCTGATTGTTTTTTAAATATTAATATACATATAACAATCATTTATTAAGGATACTTCAACCAGTTTAGCTAACATTCAGCAGAAGAAAATAGGTGATATTTTTCCTCATGTGTGATGATTGTCACACTAACACCATTCCTAGTGGTTCTGAAATCTCAGCTGAATGTTTTTCTACTTCAAGTGTCTAGCCAAAAATATGGAGGATAGTGTGATCTTGTGGATTTTTTTTAGACTTGGAAACACAGATCTTGGATTGACACAAGGATTTCTGAATGTTTTTCTGATATTCAAGATTTTATTTTGTTTTATATTGTACTGTTATCTCAGTCATAAATTACAAACACCCCAATGGAAAAGACTTTTCCATTACACATGTAGACATGTTAACTATGTACCATAATCCTGTAACTGGTCTCTCAGGCTGCCTGACATGACTCTAGGTCATATAGAGAGAAACAGAGGAAATGCTGTGCTAAAAACCCCACATTATTTTACCTCTGTTTCAAGGATATTTAAACATGCTTTACTCAAAAAATTCCTTGCTCCTGTACAATTGCTTCTAATGAAACTGCTGTGTGAAAATGGTGTTGAACTTCGTTGTATGAAACATAACATACAATGATGACAAAAAGTTCAAACTATTATAAATCCATTTCATCTTACAGTATATGACTTACATTTTTTCTCATACCTGTCTGCAATTATTTTTTTTAGATGAAGGAGAAAACAGAAAGACTAAACTTTCATAACAGCATTAGATTTTTGACTTTCTTTGGCACAGTCTACAAAGATAAAAAAGGGGAAAATGCATCTTTTTCTGCCCTGTTTCCTCTAGAGGCAAGAAACCAAAAAAATGATAAAATGCATACATACACCCTAGTTACTCATTATTAGTAATTCTGATTTTCTTAATTACCAAGGTTAATTTAGACACTGAGATCAGTCGTACACACTAAGAGCTTGTGTTTGAACTCAGCGTTTTCTATGGCATTATAAAATAACCTTGCACTGCCTGGTGAGCTCTCAATCACCCAAATCCTCTTTCTTTATCTATGAAATTCTTTTTTTTTTTTTTTACTGGGAATGTACATAAATAGCATGATTATGGAGCATAACAATAGATACTCTTCATGGAAGTTTGTTTGGGGAAAACAAGTCCAGTTTATGTCCTTGCTCTAGAGTGCTTCAGCATTTTTCATTCAAGACTGACTTTATTTTCAAGACTGATGGGAGAGAGCTGAGGAAAATAGCCTCATCAGCATGCAAGGGTCATGCTCCTTATTATTGCTTTTCCAAAGGTTCATGAGTTTTGTATCCTCAACTGTACCATGGGCTAGATTTTGCAGAAGTAGTGGCTACAAGCCTAAGTTATAACTCAGCAGAGGGGTATGAATTTGTTCAGGCAGAAGAGGGCACTGAGAACAAATCTAATTTGTTGAGAAGTAGTGTGTGACTTGCTCTATTACAAAATGGTAGGCAGGAGTAACAACACAAGTGTTACAGGCTGGTCATTTTAAAATAAAAGAAAAAAACTATTCATATTTATTAAAAAATGATACTTAACAGCCTTAGACAACTAAATTCAAGGGAGAGGTAGAATTTTAAAAATACTATTCTTTTGGACTTATTGTGTCATCTATCTGATATGTCTTTTGTGCTATGGGTGATCTCTTTTATGGATCAAATATGGAGGCGTTCCTATAGAAGAAAGTAAGAGATAAGTGCTTATACCTGTGTGTAGAATCCAGCTTCTAATAGCTGCACAAGGTGGGAGAAATAAATCCTTGATAGTACATTTATGGAAGAAAGCCAAGATTGTTAATGCTTAGATAGGTCCACACAGGTGAAGCACAATGAATGCTATCTTCATTGCACAAGGAATTCAGGTTCATAATTCATGTTTTTTGAATTTAAATTTTTCAATTTTTCAACTCCCAATAGAGCATTCCACACCATCAAACATGAGACTGTTGTGAATTTTGGCTTTAGAAGAAAATAAAACCATCCAATAAAAAACAAACCCACAGGAAATCCTAAATTAAAAATGTAGTAAATGCTAAATTAAAAATGTATCGCTTCATACCATAGAATGGCCTGGATTGGAAGGGACCTTAAAGATCATCTGCCATGGCCAGGGCACCTTCCCCCAGATCAGGTATCTAGCCATTTCATGCTGCCCACTTTGCATAAAAACTACACACAGTAGTATTAATATGCTGTATTTCATTGTTCTGTCACAGCATCTTTTTTCTCTTTAACTTCTAACTTAATGTTCCATTTCATGTTTGATGTATGATATACACAAATATAATCAGGGGAATGCATTTCTTTAACTCTCCAGTATTTCTGAACCAAATGTGTTAGTCTTGGTGATTCTCTAGTGGACGAATGTTGATCTATCACAGTTATAATCAGCACAGGCCATAAAGAATAATAGAAACCTCAACACTGAAATAAACTGACATAGAGACGTATCACTACCACTTTTTATTTGGTGGCGTTTTTCAGTATAACTCAGTATAAAGCATTTGATAGAAATTTCAAGTATAGCTAAGTGATTTGGTGTAAATAGCTGGGACTTTTGAATTTCAGTTTCTTATCTGTATCTGCTGCAGTCTGCTTAAACAATATTGGATTTTTTTCTTTTTTTCATAGCAATGAAAAGTTCTCTAAGTGTTATGTCAGCTATGCTAAATTTAAAAATGTGGTCCTAAAACCATTTCTAAAAATGACTTCTAAAACCAGGTCATCTGCCTACTTCACTGGCTTTGAGAATTGCCTGATCAAGTACAAATATTTGTGTATTTACTCTACTGATACTGGAGAAACTCTTGTAATACGTAGTAGTGAGAATGCTGCACTTACCACAGACAATATATTAAGAATAAATCTTAAAATAAGAGCACTGAGATTTGTTTTGTGTTACCTAAATACAAAGTGACATTCAAAAAGGAAGGGATTTTTTGGAAAAAGGAACTGAGAAGTTGAAATTGGATAAAATATTCTGTTACAGGTTCTACAGCTTTCTTTACATGCTGAGGTGAAGTCTGTGCCATAGATGTGTTTGAGCTAAAGGGGGAGTTGAATTCATGTGATGGCTTTTCCTGGTCTTAAAATCAAGAGTCAAATACAGTTAGAAGGGGAAAAGGGATTTTACCTTGGTACTTATTTTAAGGATCCTTAGGTGCACACGTCTAGGTCAAATGCACCGAAATGCACACTGCAATGCACACCCCCAAAAGACTTGGTATAACATTATAGGTTTTACTAATTAGCATATCTATCAAAAATTCTCCAATGAGAGGCTCGAGTGAGCCCCCCTCCCCAAGGAGCCTTCCCCTGGATAGTTCTATCTTGGTTTAGAGAATGTGTTCTGGAGAGGACCTTGGGGTCTGGGGCACACTGATCCCTAACTATGAAGCTTCTAAAATGTTTAATCTCTCAGCTTGACAAACAAGTCTAAGAATGTAGGCAAAAAGCACTAAGAATACAGAAGCTGTAAAAAGGTATAACAGGGGTATAAAAGAAAAGGCAAAAAATCTTCATGGAATCACATGTATGACCATTTAGAGCTCTTTCAAGTTCAGTTTGCATATACAGGACAGGTTGTCATTACTGAAATAAGGTATGCCCTCCTCCTACGCGTTTCCAATTTAAGTATAACCTATGAATATTTATGTAACATTGTGCTTTCCAAATTCGTATAAGAATATTGAAATTACTAAAGGGAGATAAAATAGATATTTTTCATATCTAGAGTTCTATGTTAGAAAACACTGGTTTAAAAATCCTTTTTTTTAAACCATTAAAATAAAATTATATGTGCAGCAGATGAATAAAATTAATGCAGAGAAATACAGCAGAAGCGGAACTTAAATAGGCAGACTTTTATGCTGATAACTATAACTTATTTAAACCATAGGCAACAGTTACAATAAATTGGGTCATAGCTGGAAATTTGATACCAAAGCATCATCAGTTCTGCCTCATACAGGTTTTAGTTCTTTACCTCCTGCCCTCAATCTCTTTTGTTGCTTTTGTTACTCCAGTTTAATGTTTATATGTTGGTTTGTTTGTGAGTTCATCTAAATTTGACTGAAGTTTCAGGGAGTAGAAACTTCCAGATTTCTAATATCACAAGAATTAAAAAATTAAGTTTTAGTGATGTTATCATTCACAGAATTTAAAATTACAAATGGTGTTCTCATCTATAGTATTAACTTCTAACAGCCGAAAGGTAAAACTTGATTTTTGTGACAAGTTAATTATAAAAGTATTATTTGTGTCATCTTTTAAATTTCCTTTGAGTTATCCATATCTTTAAAGGTTTTCTAATTTCTCAGTGTGAAGTTTCTTTCAGTGAGAAAGTGATGTACTACATACTTCTGGACACAGCGTACAATAATCCACCTATAATAAATAGCCTTAGTTGGAATAAAATCAGACTATCATAACATGGAAAACTTTCTAGAGTGTTACAACTCTAAATTTATTAGATCAATTCAGAAAGCTGGAAAAAAGCATGCCAAGTTTTTGGACACCCATTTTTGATTCTTTTATTTTAATTTTGTGTTATTAATTTTTTTATTAATCTATGTCCTCTTATACCTACAAACTTACTAAAATAATCAACACTACTGTTATTTTAACAGTGAATGTGGGAAATAGCTAAGCACTCCAATATTCTCAGAACAAAAATCCAACAAATAATTAATTAAAAGCAGGGCTATACTTATATTTAGCTAATTTTTGCTGTTGATGTATTTTAATTTTTTCTCTATGATTTTATGTATTTTAATATATGGGATTATTATGTAGCCTCAGGACTCCAAAACCTTAAGCAATTATTTTCTCATTCTAAATTAACTAGAAAATTTGGAAATTTTGATCATTCTAATTAAAAGAAATATTAATATATTTACCACTGACATTAAAAATAAATAACATTAAGCAATGAGGGAAAAAAACCATGCAGAATTTACTAAGCAATTATCTGATTATGTTAAGTAGAACTAATAATTTCAATAAAAGAAAATGGGCAATCACAGGCAATCACAAGCATGAAGACAATACTTTCTCATCAATCCAAAAAGAATTTTTTTCCACGGTACAGATTCTACTTTGGTAATTTAAATTGTTTGTTTCCCAGAGAAAACCTTAACATTTTGCGTGTTTTTGTGGAAAGAAAGGTGGAACAACTTTTGTATATTCGGTCTGTTTCCTGTAATTTTTTTCTGTCTTGAAAAGGTTTTTTTTGTCTGACTGGTCTCTATATTGCTCGATGTCCAGCTGTCATATTCTTAGATGTTGCTCACGATTCCATGCCTACATCTCCCTCAGGCCAAATCTGTCTTGCATCTCCCTTGCAAAACCTTCTCCTGTGTCAGACTAAGGATTTAATTTTTTTTAAGTCAGAAAATGGTGATTTTAATGAATTGTTTTAAAGATGAAGTTTTGTAGATGCTTGTACTGATTCACTTGACATCAAAGGAACTCAAGTTATTGCATATTCATATTGTTGCTCTGTGTTTTTCTTGATTGTTAATAGAGTACAGGAGTGTATATAACTTTATATCCTTTGACTAAAGGTATACAATTCACTTATAGGAGTGACTTACAGAGTGTCTTGTATGACCCAAATTACCCATTTCTGAGTAACTAACACAGTAGCTGTAATTGCTTCCGATAAATATGTGTGAAACTGCAGCCCATACAGACTGATATGACATTTGGAATATCTGAGTAATATGAGCAAGCTCAGTCCCTGTCATCATTAAGCCATCCACCTTCAGTCTTGGAGGTGGGATTTTATGCGGCTGGAAGAAAAGGAAGCACGGGTCCTTAAGGCATTTTGTGCTCTTGTAACTGGAAGTTTTTATCCTCGGGCCATTGCCAGAATATTGGCTGCATTTATCTCTGATTCTGGGAGCAGCTTCAGGCAAGTAAATACTTACGACTCTCCTGGCTTTGATTTGTTTCAATATTGGGAAAGGAGAAGCTACCCCAAGGGCGATATTTTTTCCCAGGAAAACAATAATTTGAGTGCTGTTCTCAATTACATTGGTGTAAAGTAGGATTAAATCCTAGCTAAATTCTTAGAATCCTAGTTAAAGTTCTTAAAAACTTAGATTAGATCTAAATTTATATCTCAGTACTAGAGATAAGAGTCTGATCGCATTTTTTCCCAAAGTGCATCCTGTAAATAGTTGTTTCCTAATTCATCTGTCACTTGAAAACTGATTGATGACTTATGTCTTATGAATGAAATTGCTAGCAAATTTTTCAGAAAGAGAAGTAGTTTTAATCTATGAAGTGCAACAAAACAAAATGGATATTTTACATAATAATAAAGTATTTTGAATATATTTGTTATGCCCTGACTTTGGTGAGTCAAAAAATATTGTTGGAATATTTTCTTTTCTCCATTTAGCTCTCTGTTCCCAAGTGAAACCATCTCAAAGAAAAAGCAGAGGCAAAAATATGCTGTGACCCTTACATAATAATTAGTAATTTTAAAACTCTTCAGTAATTTCTTAAATTATCATAACTAGTTTTCTATGTTTGGCTATTATTTTGTTTGTGCTTGCTTTTGTTTGATTTTTTTTTGTTGTGGGGTTTTTTTGTTTGTTTGTTTGCTTTTTTTGTTTTATTTGGGGTTTTGTTTTCTTGTTTTTGTCTGTGTCTGTAGGTTCATTTTTTTGTCTGTTTGGGGAATTTTTTTAAGCATCTAGTTTCAGTCCACTGTAGTCTTCTTCTGGAATTTTTAAAATCCTTCTCTTCACTTGTACTTTTAAAATCTATATTTGTTTTTTATGTTAAAAATATCAGCACCTGTCACATCAGGTTAGTAATTATGCACTAAAAAAAATGAAAGATCACAAAACTTCAAATAAGTTGGGTGTGCTGCACAAAAATTAATATTTTAAGATAAACAGAATTATGTGTTTCTCCAAAGATTATTCACCATTTAAAAATGACATCCATATTTTGTCATATTTACTAGACTATTGATATTCTTTTAAAAAGAGCCAATAAAATGAAAGTGTATATGAATAGCTTGTTTCAAGTATCTAATGTAGCAGGTGTCTAATGTACTATTCTTGTTTGAAAAAAAACCCTTTTTACTGGTCGCTCCTGTTAGTCCCCATAGCCTCCACTGCTACTTTGAACAAAATTTCTAATTGCCAATGATGCAACTGATATGTGAAACCGTCAGTGGGATGCTTTTATTTTGGGTGTGCTTGAAATCGATCATACAGCATGACTCACAGGCTTTCCAGGTGTTAAATGGAGTCTAGCCACATAAGGTTTATTCAAGAGTGTCATGGTTTAAGCATTCACTATAAAAACCTTTGCAAGGAGCTATAAAATGTGTTAATGGGGGCATTTTCAACTCACAATGCCATTACTTTAAATACGCAGTTAACCTGAAAAAGGCAGTTATTGGTAAAATCTTTTTTGAATTGTGTATATTGATGCAAAACCACTAAGGTTTCCTATTACTTCTATTAAACCTCATACAAGAAAAGAAAAGACATGCAGTGGTATTAGTAATATTATTATGCACATACAGATACATTCATGCTTTCTGTTTCAGGCATTAGACTTTGTGTTGCAGAACATTTACTTTGTACCAGTTAGCCAGCAGAATGATCGTCTCTAGAAAATGTCTGTTAATCAGAGAAAACATGCTTTATTGGTCATGCTATGCCACATGCGTTCCTAATGTGGATGGCAGTTTCATTTTGCAACCAATGGAATAGACATGCAGCGATGTTGCAACACAACCACAAACCGTAGCACCTCTGTAACCCCATGTTTTGATTCTTGGAAGGCTTCTATGCCTTGTTCTTTGCTGATGCTTATCTTTTTGCATAATCCTGGGTAACAGGTACAAGTTTGGGGTACATGGGGCAGATAAAGCACAAACACCAGGCGCAGCGCCACGTGGTCATAGGTGGTGGTAAAGGGAAGTAGGTGAGTAGTAAGGCTGTGGTAGCACAGTGGATTGATGTTGGCCAGCACTTTACTAAATTAAACTGAGCGGTTTAACCTTGGAGAATAATCAAGAGCTCCAATATGAGGCAGACAGAGGCATTTTGGGGGTCATGGGAAAGAGTCAATTCTTTGGGATCAAAACTGTGTGAGAGCAGGATCCAGCTGGAGAAATATTTTTGAAATTTGATTGAAATTTTAATGGATCCAAGTCTCACTAACCTTAATTAATCAGTTTTACATGGACTTTTCTAGGCCTTTTCAACAGATTTAATTCACACGTCATTGCATTTTTTCCTCATCAGTGTCCTTTAGAATTCTGAGCTTTCTGGAAAATGAAATAAGAAAAAAAGAAATTTTGACATTTATTTTATATATTCCATGATGTTAGTAAGTTTCCTATTGAAATACTTTAAAATACTTTTATGCACTGAAGAGGAAATTGTGCTGATCATTGAAAACCAGTGTGTGGCTCTGGGCAACTCTAAGTTTTAAAGGCTTCATTTTAAGAACTATATCATGACAGTCATAGATTTAGCCCATATGATTTATTCAACAGGTAGGTATTGTAAAATACCTAAATAAATAGGTTGTAGCCTATTAATTAATTAATATTAAACTGGAATGTCAAAATCTCCATGGATGTTGTAGACACCAAATAATGTAATATGTCTCAAAATCCTTTGAATTGTAATTTGATTTTTAAAGAGTCTAAAAATCTGATTTGGATGTTAATTCAAGAAAACAAATTATAATTTTCAAAGAAATATACCCCTGCTTTGCCTAAGTTTCATTGATACATAGATGAAGAAAAGGAAAGTTGATTTTTCTTTTTCAAGTATTTAATACAATTTTTACAACAATTACATATACTTCTAAATCATAGTTACCATAATAACCAATTCCTATTGCATGATATACTTGGGGAAATTCATTCTATAGTTCTATAAAATATGATCCAGCATGGCAATACTAAATTTTGCAAGACTGGGAGATTTTGTATTAATTAGTCTATCTTCAGTCCAATTCTAACATTCCAGTGAGTAAGCAAAGGATTACTGATATTCTTTAGAATAAAAGTAAAACATTTAATTACATATACTATTATAAAAATAAATAATTCATTTGTAGATCATAGACAATAAAAATCCCATTGAGTTGATCACACCAGCGTTTCTCCTGTTGTTTAAGATACTTGACTTTATCACAGATATCCATGTGGGACTGGCAGATATTTCAGGACAGCAGACTTATACTGGAATCAGGATGTGAGAGAAGATATTCTAGAGCCTCTCAGATGGCAATAGACACTACTGTGAAGCAACTCAATCAAACTTTAGATTCCACCATACCACAATGGAAGCTTAAACTTTGAGCAGTAGACACATGGAGTTTTAATTCAGAGCGTGGTCCCCTCCCCATTCCCAAATTCTACTGTGGTACAAATCTCACTATGGTACTGAGTTATATCTCTGAGAACCATGAATTTAGCTATCCTGAGACTCCTCAGGTGACTCCAGGTGCACATAGAAATACATGCAACTAAATTGAGCCTCAGTCTACATGAATCGTAACAGGAGCCAAGGGACTCCACTTACACATGGAAGCCAACATTTAGATGTTCACATAGCTGAATACCACCTAAAAATACCAGAACCAGGAATTCAATCCATATCTCAGGATAAACCCTTCAGCAATATAAACACAGATTATACTTTATTCCTAGAACTGTTCTTTGCATTGTAGGTAATAAGTAAAAATCACAAGACCCAACTGGTAAGAATTACATTAAATACAGAAAAGCTCTGGTAAAGGGAAGAAAAGCAAAATGAGTTCTTTCCTAAGTTGTAGTTTAAGTTTTTCAAAGACAAAGAGCATGTATAGCCAGCCTCTCACAATGTACTGCCAAGAAACGCTGACTGTACAGCTGGACTGATCCAGATTGACATCAGTGGTAGGAGAGTCCAATAGAAGCTTTCAAGAAACAAGATATTCTTGGCAATAAAACTAAAAATATGACTAGTTATACCAGTTCTGATATAAAGATGGCAGGTGTTCTTCACATTTTTTAAAGGCATTATCAGTTGAAAGCAGTCCAAATGGTGATGAGCAAAAAGGAGAGCACCTGCTTTTCACTCATAAACACATACTGCTCAAGACAGGAGCTCCTGGATAAAGGCTTCTGTAATAATTCCCTGTTAAAGAAATGTCTGGGAAAAGAAAATAAAGAAAAATCAGAATAACTTGACTGCATTAAAAAGAGACTTTTGTTATGAGTATATATTAAGACGATAATTTCTTGTGCCATTTTTAATCAACAAGAGCTATTTCTACAAGTCTGCCTTCCTCAGTCCAGCTGCTCCTCCTACTTTGTTATTCAGCAAGGCTTGACTTGTAAGAAGCTATTTTTAAACTAAAAATCTGTTAATGATAGAAAAGAATAATGTTACGAGTCATGGAAATGAAATACTTTGACACTATAGTGAATATGTTCCTTTGTTGAGCACTGGTCCAACTACATCTTAGCCTGAAAAAATACCTGATGAACTTAAACCCTAAACTAGAAACCACTATAAAAGTCAAGTGAAAAGATTACAATTATGTGGAACATTTATTGCAAAAGTTGTCTAACCTTTTTAATTTTTTTGCAAAATTTTCTAACAAATATGTGTATCCTATTCAATGTACTGTTGAATGCTGAGGCAAGTATATACCAAAACATAAACAGCAGCTTAGGTAAAAAATACTACTCTTCACAGCTGAATGCATGTACGGTGATTATTTTTGCTCTCAAACTTATGAGATGACATATGGTGATTAAAGCAAATGTAAAAAAATACTGAATTATGCATTATGCCTTAAAATATTACCTGAATTTCAATAAATAACCATATTTAAAAAAAAAAAAAAAAGAATAAGTATAGTTTAGAAGAGTCAGATACAAAATATAATCCACTCTTCTATGGTAGAACAAAAGGGTGTTTTTAGTACTTGTCATGTTATCAACTTTCAATTAACTTGCCAAGAAAATGACAAAGAGGTGATTTCTGAAACTGCAAAATAAAAATTCACACAACAAATCTCTCTGAAAACTTGTTCCCAGTCTGAAAATGGTCAAATCTATTTGATATGGTAACACAAGGAAATGACAGTTCATGCATAGATTTAACATTATACAAATACAGATACGTGGAAATTATTTTACCCCAGCACAGAAAAAAAAAATCTTAGAGTAGGATCAGGCAAGTACTGGGAAGGATAGGAACTCAAATAGCTCATTTTATTTATGCAAAATTCTTTAAAATCTCCTCTTAGAAAAATGAACACAAGTAACAAAAAGATTTTAAGAGAGCTCTCCAGTTTTACAATTGTAGTATTTTGGTCTTTGGCTACTAAAGTATTTCTTGTCTCCTTATCATAATATAACATCAAACAAGCACTATGCTATTCTATGAGGATTTTTTTTTATTATTATTTGATTGATCCCATAGAATCATAGAGTGTTTTAGGTTGGAAAGAGCCTTTAAATCTTACCAAGTCCAACATCCTTACCATGGGCAGGGACATTTTCACAAGACCAGGCTGCTCAAAGCCCCATCCAGCCTGGGTTTGAACATTTCCTGTGAAGGGGCATCCACAGCTCTTCTGGGTAATGTGTTCCAGTGCCTTACTAGATCTAATCTAAATCTACAGCTTTCAGTTTAAAACCATTACTCTTTATTTTATAATACAGGCACTGGAGAAACACGTTTCTCCTTTTCATAATCCCCTTTTAAGTATTGAAAGGTCACAATAAGGCCTCCCCAGAGCACATTCTTCTACAAGATGGACAACCCCAACTCTCAACTTTATTTCACGGTAAAAATGTTTCAGTCCTCTGATAATTTTTGTGCCGTCCTTTGGAGCCATTCAACAGATCCATGTTTTTCATGTAGTTGTAGTAATAATTAATGCAAGTTAATTAAAAGGATATAATATTTGGTTAAATGTTTAATTTTTTTACTTTACAGTTCAATTTATGTCTCTATAATCTTACATTACACTTAAATAGGGAGAGAGAAGCTGTGGATTGCCGTACAGTAGCTTATGCCATCCATTATTTGATATGCCTCCTTAAGGTACTCTTTATTGTTGTGTACTCTTGCATAAATAAGACCACTGTTTTCACATTAACTTTTCTCTTGCCCTAATCATTTTCTAAAAAAAGATATGCAGCTAAAACCAAAATTCTAACATGTTTGAACTTGCTGACTTAAATGAAATCTAGTATTTCAACTGGGGAATCATTATAACTTTATGGAATTTAATCATACTTATACCTTCCTTTTTTTTCCTCTGTATCAATCTTCATTTGTGCTAAGACATTTTGACAAAATGCTCATTCTGTCAGTTCCAGCTCTCAAATAGACAAAAGTGTACGATAAAGTGTGTGTGGTTGACTCACACTGTCAGTATTAAACATCTTCTGTTGTTGTTATTCTCTTACTGACTTTGTCTACATCCTCTCAATGTCCTACTAATTCTTGTCTGATTTTGAGTGATGTAAATAAAAAATTATGTTATATGTAAACTATTTGTTTCCCACATGTTAACATTTCCAAATATTGTAATATTGACTTTGTACATTAAATTATAAGCTAGTAATGGACAACTATAGACACAAATATGAAACAAGGAAATTATCAACTGAGTGTATATATTGATCACTGCATGACTTCTTTTATTTGAAATTCAACCTTCATTTCCTATGAAAAAGCTTTCTATAATGGGGTGATTGCATCAGTGGACAAGAGAAGGGCTACAGATATCATTTATCTGGATTTCTGCAAAGTCTTTGACACTTTCCCTCACAACATCCTTCTCTATAAATTGGAAAGAGACAGATTTGATGGGTGGACTTTTAGATGGATAAGAAAGTGGTTGGAAGGTCATATCCAGAGAGTAGTGGTCAGCAGCTCAGAGTCCTGATGCACATCAATAAAAAGTGACGTCACTCGGGGTCCGCATTGGGATCGTTATTTAATATCTTCACAAATGGCACAGAAGAAGGTCTTTAGTGTACCATCAGCAAATTTGCAGATGACACCAAGGTGAGTGGTGCAGTTGACACACCTGAAGGGCAGGATGCCATCCAGAGGACCTGGACAAGCTCAAGAAGTGGATCCATGGGAATCTCATGAAGCTTAAGGCCAAGGGCAAGGTGCTGCACCTGGGTTGGGGCAATCCCCGTTACCAATACAAGCTTGGAATATAAATGGATAGAGAGCAGCCCTATCAAGAAGGACTTGGGGATGCTGGTGGGTTAGAGGCTAAACATGACCTGGCAATATGTGCTTGGAGCCCAGAAAGCCAATTGTTTCCTGGGCTGCATCATTGCAAGCTTGGCCAGCAGGTCAAGGGGAGGGATTCTACCCCTGTGTTCTGCTCTTGTGAGATCCCACCTTGAGTACTGTGTACAGTTCTGGAGTCCCCAGCACAAGAAGGACATTGATGTATTGGAGTGAGTCCAGAGGAGGCTCACCAAGATGATTAGAGAAATGGGACATCTCTCCTATGAGGAAAGATTGGGAGAATTGGGTTCGTTTAAACTGGAAAAGAGAAGGCTTTGGTGTGGCCTAATTGCAGCCTTCCAGTATGTTCAGGGAGCCTGCAAGAAAGATGGAGAGAGACCATTTACAAGACATGTAGTGAGAGGACAAGTGGAATGGCTTCAAACTAAAAGAGGGTAGATTTAGATTAGATACCAGGAAAAATCTTTACTGTGAGGGTGGTGAGGTACTGGAACATGTTTCCCAGAGCAGTTTGTGAATGCCTCATGCCTAGAGGTGCAAGGGGCACCTTCGGGGCAAGGTTGGAGGGGGTTCTGAGGGACCTGGTCTAGTGAAAAGTATCCCTGCCCTTGCCCATGGGGCTTGGAACTAAGTGATCTTTATGGTCCCTTCAAACCCAACCCATTCTATGATTCTATGAAATTCATTACCTTCCTTATTCAGAAAAAGGAAAAAAAATAAACAACCAACCAACCAACTAAAGATATTTATTGGATTCCCAGCCTCCATGTCTTTCAATTCTAAGCTTTCGCTTAGACAGAGTTTGTGATCTTTGCTAGGCTTTCCTCCTGCAACAAAGTGATAGCACCAGGCCTCCTTAACTGAACTTCAGGCGGGACTTTCTGAAAGTCTGAATTGATTATATTAACTGTTCTCTTTTTCACAGTATTCTCACTGACAAGCAGAAGATTCCAATGTGGAAGTTGTCAGATGCTTTTGATTGAATATGCTATTTGGAAGCCAAAACACTTCACAAACACATATTGCTTTTTTTTCCCAATCCTTTTCCCATCTTTTCCTATTTCTATTCCCTTGCAAAATAGATTTTTTTTTCAAAACAGACCCTTTTAAAATATATTTATAAACAGATTTTTTTTTTTTTTTGTCCAATGGAATTTTTTTCTCCCAGACAATGCATCTAGTAGATAACAGAGACTGGGTTTTTTGGGTTATTTTTACTATTTTCTTTGCTGAAAAACCATGTTTTTCCCAATCATCCTTTACATTTTCCACAGTACAGGTGTTGGTATTCTTTGATTTTTTCCATTTATGAAGACATTATTCCAAGGCTGTGAATAAGCAGAGCAGAAGACAGTGTTGCCACACCCAGGCTGTCTTTCCCAGTAGTAATTCTTGCATATCTGAGACAAAAACTTTTTCCAGTCTTAGCAATATTTTAAGCTATCCAGGACTTTTTATCAAACTTAAGCATACATCTCTATGGAATTTTAAATTCTATTCTGATTATGAAAGGAATTTTTTTTGTGTGTACACTTCTTTACCTGTCATATATCTCATAATACAGAGTAAAAAAAAAAAAAAAGCCTTTAAAAAATAACTTCTGTTAATTTTGTAGACGTGATAAGAAATCTGTCTTTTCTCCTGTGAGTTTATAAAAAAGGTGGGCTGAGAAATGAACCAGCAATATTAATACTCAAACATGAATGGGTGGAGAAGCAGCCTATCAAGTAATACTGTATTCAGCCCCTGAAAAGCTTGATGGGCCACAGTGCAGAGCTTGTTTTACTAGTTTATACTAACCTTGCCTTAGCTACTTACTCATTATGAAACACATAAAAATACTAAAACTCTCTGCAGTCATCAAATTGGAGAATATAATTTGCTTTAATTTTATTTAATTTTATGCTCAGTATGAGAATAGTAGGTTACCTTAAGATTTATTCTATATATTCTAATTGAACTATTTTCAGAAATCTCTTGGTTCGTTCAATCTTGACAAGTAAATTGAAAACTTTTTCATATTTAAAATAATACAGAAGCATGTATTTTGCAAATCATTTGAGTGAAATAAATTTACTTAGTTTAGAGAGGTAGAAATAGACTTACATATTTTACCCTGCACAATGAGTGATCAATTACAAGGAACATATAGAAACTCTGACTTTATTCTCATGTTTTGGTGTTTTTTTTTTTTTTATATAGAAGTGATCCCAATGGTTTTGTTAAAGTCATGTCTAGTAATATTTAATTTTAACTCATACGGCGAGAAAAAAAAAATCCAAGCTTTTTCATTATAATTTTATTTTATGTTGAAAAGCTTTTAAATAATGTTGAGACATTTACACTCTCTTTTTCACTTAAGAAACAACTCCTTAAAGAAACAGAAATTCAGATAGAGGGTTTTTCAGAGAGCCATTGGCAACAGACAAGTAAAATTAGGACTGTCACTGATAAAGAGGTTCCTTCTTATTACATCAAAATTTAAAAATAAAAGGGGAAAAATGCAGGGAAAATAGTCAAACCTCAGTTGCTAATTTCAATATTATAAAGAAACACAACTGCATTTTCATGATTAAAAAAAAAATGTTTAGTGTTTATCTCAATTATATCTATTGAGCTAGTCTATAGTCCATAGTCCATTATTTTTTCACACTTTTGTTACTACTTTGTGGTTTCTTCATTTGGTCAAGCAAATATTTTTGGTACCACTTGCTTACTTTCAAAGTTCTCCAGTGCATCTCAGTGGATTCTTTTTTTAAAGAACTAGTGTTAAACTAATAAAAAAGTACTATAAATAATATAAATGAGGTTTATAAATTACCACTGCAGATGTTCAAACTATTTATAGTAGAAAAAATATGCAAATGTTCAAGGAAAACTTGATTGGATAGATCAGTATCACCACTGAGGATACTGATTTTGTAAGGAAATCAAATAAACATGCACTGAATTATATTTTTATCCAAAGATTTTTGCATAGCTAAAATAACATTTATATTGATTCACTTCACCATGGTCAGAGAATACTTTTTTTTTCTTACCTAATGCCAAAGGTTAAGTAGGTGATTTATCTGATTGAGCTGCACCTTTGGAGAGCACTGGCTTCAGAACATTGGATACTTATCTAAAACCAGTATTATTAGAATATGTAGACAACCAAAAAATTAGTATTGATTTTATGCTTTTATTTTTGGTATTTGTCAGATTTTAAATACCCAGACTTCTGAGACTGTTCTGACAATTGTATGGTAGTTATGAAGATTTCCTGTTCACTCCTTTGAGTTTTACCTGGTGATACTGAAGAACTTGCTCAGCATAAAAGAAACCTGTTAGGCAAAGAATTGGGAAATCAATCATTTTTCAGCCCTGCAGAAACCCATCCATGTATGGAAGAAACAGCCCAAACTAACAGACTATCCTATCTCTCACTGTTTCCATAGGCTATATTCTGTATTTGCTCTTTGTATTTTCTTCACTGTTGAAATTTCTCCACAGCTACAAGCAGCCAATACCACAGGTACTTTCTACTTTGTTGCTGCCAGGAATGTAGTCTTTTATAAACACTGTCTTATTGAAAAAAAACAAAAACAAAAACAAAACAGGAAATAGAGGTCCTTCTCAATAAAAATGTCAAATCCAAAATCTCACCTTACTCAGTCAGAAGATATTATTATTGTTAAAAAACATGTAGCTGAGATTTCAACAGTTATAAAACTAGACTTGTCACTGCTAAAAAGAAAAGTATAGTCAATCAGTTTGTTACAGCTTCCAGGAACTAGTTAGTAAAATTACATAGCTGAAGTGCTGGATTTTTTATAAATTCAATGCCATATATTAGCAATTAATTTATAACAGAAGGCTTAGTTAGAGTCAAATTTCAACCCAACAATGAAATTACACAGCGTGAAACATGGGAAAAAATTACAAAATTCAATTACATAAATACAGTAGTTAAAAGAGCGTAAAGTACAGGAAGAAAAAGAAAATGCTAAATGTTGATAGCAGTATTTTACTGTCGTTTGAGTTACATAAGCTCAGGTTGTTTCAGTGGCAGTATTTATTTTCTAATGATGTGCACCTACAATATATTGCTAGATGCAAATCAATGAGTTGTTATGCCAGATTCATTTCATGTCTGTGTCAGGTTTAAGTTAAAGATAAATTGATAAGAAAAGTTTGGTCAGGCTCGATGCCAAAGGCAGAAGCTTTTAAATGTAATAGAAGCCTTAAAAAGGCTCACAAAGGTAGCTTTTATAACTTTACTTGCCTTGTCAGAATCAAGATAAGAGAAAAATCTGGATGTATGATTTCAACTTCATGAGGTTCCTTCCTTAAACCTAAAAATTTGGAAGGCCTCATCAGTGAATCCAGGCTGGGCAAGCAACTGTCGTCCTTAAAAGAATTTGTCTTTTCTACCTAGCCATTCAAAAATAACAATGAATGAAAATATTAGTATATGGCTTTAAAAAAGAAATGAAACCCACTGGAATTAATAATTTTTTTCCCATCTAATTTAAACGTCATATACTCCTAAGCTGGTACTGCTTCAATTTCAGTATTAATAAAAATGCTGGGAGAATTGGCAGAGAACTTTATGTAAAGATCTTTAAACTTTTTCCAGTCTCCCACACAGGCGAAGTTGATTGACACACAAATGGTGAGGCCTATTTCTTTCTTGAAGACAGCTTTGTTTGAAGACCAATACCCATACCTATCTGAAGTGAGCCTTTATTTTCACTGGGGATCAAAATGATATTTTCTAGAGAAAACCTCATGGAATTAATGCTTAACATGCTATTTTTAACACAGAAACATACAGGGAACTGAAGACATAGACTATCTAGCATTCATGAAAGCTTCAGAAAACAAGTTTTCTCCTGTTCAACATAGAATTTCCGCATGGGAGGGTAGAGTTGAAGCATATGTAAACTGCAAATAACCCCATGGCAAATCAGAGGATCAGTCCGTGTTGAAGTGTTCTTTAATACTGAAAATAGCCAGGAATCAGCATTGTGAAAACCATAAAGTTACATCAGGCCTTAATGGGGTCTTTGTCATTACATATCCATTGTGTAAGTTTGGTATATACAGCTACACCCTGTGGTACACCCTGTAATGGTAAGGGATTCCTTTTACCAGTTGTGCTCTCTTGGATGCTAATCAATTTTTCAGTGTTTCTCTGAAATCCTAGGAATTTCTACATTGGAAGTGAGTATATTTTTTATGTAAAATACTATTTCATGGACATTTTATAAGCTGTGTAGAGAATAAGTGCAATTGGAAGTGACAGGAATCAAAAGCTCTCCTATCTATCATTACAGCAACAGAAACACCTTTTGTTAAGTTACCATGGATAAGAAATAAGCAATATAATAAAATTATGCTTCAGTTAAAAAATAGTTATTTAAATATATATTAGTAAAGACTAAAATCAGTTGCTACTTATTCAATTAAGCCTCTGAAAAGTGTTTTGTTCTGTATTTCCCTTCTTTTGATGTCTAATTTTGGGCCCTTAACAAAGGTTTAGACAGTAGACATATTACAATTAAATAAAAGCTTGTAATTGATTGGTATTTTAGTATATTATCTGATTGCAGGATTGATTCTCATAAACCAGTGACAGGAAATCAAATATTGAAAGGGTCACAAAAATAGCTATCAAATATAACTCACTTTCACATTGGCTACTGGGTGAGGAAGAGAGCAATAGAAAACATTGGGAAAAGTTCCAGAGGATTTTAAGATATTATTGAAGTAATAGCCTGAGCAAACATAATTTGATTAGAGCCATTCACCACAGGTTTAAGAGGGGAAACTCGTGCTCAAGCAAATTAAAAGGTCTTCAAAGATGTTATTGTCATGAAGTTCTGAGCGACTTCGAGTGGTGGCGATGGGATACGGGCCCGTTCGCCTCTGGGTCATTATTTCAAATTTAGCCAAGGTCAACAGCAACCAAAACTTGTCGGTATCTTATGGCTTAGTGACCTGTGTGAAATAAGCTGAGGGTCTCCTTTGTGTGCTTATTGGACACTAGCCCACATCAAAAAGGCACCGTCACAACTGATGCTGCTGTTGTCAATCTTAAAAGCAATGAAGGGGCTGCATGGGCATTCAAGCTACACGCCCCTCTGAACTGAGGAGGTCAGCTTTCTAGGTCAGGACTGAAATATGTTGGGAGATACTTCTAGCAACAGTACCTTTGGTCTACCTGTACAGGTGTGTGAACAACCTAGAGCAAGCACCATATGCAAACAAGAAATTAATTAAAAAAAAAAAAGGAAAAAAGAAGGAGAAAGAAAGAAAGAAAGAAAGAAAGAAAGAAAGAAAGAAAGAAAGAAAGGAAGGAGACACACAAGCTAAAATCTTGTACTTTTTTAGTTTGAGTATATGAATAATTTCCCAACATAGTTTTGCAGAGGATATAGTCTTAGGGGCATTTGTCATCAAGGCATAAAAGGCATAGTTTATTTCATCAATATATGTAAACAGATGAAGTGTCAATGAAATGCAACCTGTACATATGTGATAGGTACAAAATCCATTTTAAATTTATTGGAAAATATAAATTCTTCAGGTATGGATTAGTAGGACATTATTAATGAGTGAGTTCATTTATTTCAAGTTTTGAAGATACTGATCAAGGACAGCAATCTGAGATGCCAGAAACACAAACCAATGCCAAGAACGTGTTTTGCCTAAAGACTTTTTTTCTTCTTTAATTACTCACCCACCACTTCAGTTTAGGATTCTGTCTGCACAGCTTTGTCATATCATTCTGAAGTCCAGATATAAGAATTCTCCCTAAAAAGTCACTTCACTCGTCATTCCTCCAGACTTCATGCCACACTTCTTGGTCTAAAATGACAGATTCAGCTATGACTAAGGAAGAAGTCTCCTCACTATTTCTTCCCACAGGGATTATCCCCAAAAGAAATGTCCTGAATCCCAAATGCCTGTAGGTGCCTTCCAAGGCAGGCATCAACTTACATGTACCACTTGCCCTTCAGTGCCTTACTGAATACTATCTGCAGTAGAAACCTCCTAGCCAACATGTGGCACTGCAGCACTAAATTTATCATCCATACATGATCATTGCAGAAGTAGGAACATTTTGTACGTGCAAGAGCAGATTTCATAAAGAGGATAGTTTAGACAACTTATGTAGGTTAGAAATTACCTAATGCCAACTGTATGTCAAATGAGATGGATAAAATATCCAGTTAATATAAACATCAGAATACAAAGCACTGGAAAATCAAGTAATTGAAAAAATCCTTTTGCTTTAGGTCTTCTTTTAAGGGTATGAATAATTTAGCTGGTAGATTGAAGGTCTAGAAAACTCATATGATGTAGTGTTTAAATTAGCTTTTTTAAGTCCGAAAAATGCACTCTAATGATATATTTTTATTTAATTATTTACTTATTCTGATTGAATTAATGCATACTTGTGTAACCAATTGAAATATCAAACCTGATTTCTACCTTTTAATTTTCTTCACAGCTGTTAGTATGGGGCTCTGTTTGGGATTTGTGCTGAACACAGGGTTGATAATATAGAGATGTTTTTGTTATTGTTGAGCAGGACTTGCACAGAGCCAAGGTATTTTCTGCTTTTCATACTTCCACACTGGTGAGGAGGTTGAAGGGGCATGGTAGGTTGGGAGGAGATATAGCTGGCATAGGTGACCCCAACTGACCAAAGGGATATTCCAGACCATATGACATCATGCTCAGTATATAAAGTGGGGGGAAGAGGGAGGAAGAGTGGGATGTTTGGAGTGATAATTCTTGTCTTCCCAAGTAGCTGTTATGTGTGATGGGGCTCTGCTCTCCTGGAGATGGGTGAACATCTTCCTGCACATGGGAAACAGTGAATTAAATCCTTGTTTTCCTTGCTTGTGTGTATGGCTTTTGCTCTTCCTTTTATCTCAACCTGAATTTTCTAGCTTTACTCTTCCAGTTCTCTTCCCAGTCCTACTGGTGGGGGAAAGAGCAAACAGTTTCGTGGGGCTTGGTTGCTGGCTGGGTGAAACCATGGGCAATGTGCTGTTTTATATAAAAGTAAAGCATCCATTATTTCAGTAGTTTTACCTGAAACTATATAATGCTTAATATTCTGTTACTCTGTTCTCCCATAAGTTCAGTATTCCATGCTATAATAAACTTAATAGTTCAATTTTTAACATTGCACCTTATCCCTGAGTCATACTTGTTTATGTATGTTATACATGTGTACCTACAAGTAAGGAAAGATAAAAGTTCCAAAACCTCAAAAGTTAGTAATTGCTGTATTTTTCAATGTTGCAGAAGCCTTAGAAAGGCAAAGATTCATCTACTACTGGCCATAGCATATAAAGGCAAATGTTAAATATCACTTTGTCATTAAAATTGACAGGGTGGTAAATGAAAAAAATTTCTTTTTTGTTATTTATTTATATTTGGCTACATGGTCAATGGAATGTCTGCTTAAAAACAAAGAACCTTTCACTAATGCTTACTTTTTTGCCTCATTTATCTTACATACTATCAACAAGAATCAGCTTTCCCTCTGCTAAGAAAGCCTAAATGCTTATCACCCAGATGATATGCAAGAAAAAGCTCTGAATTTGTGGGCAAACTCTTATCTGTGGCATGCAGAAACACATGAAATATCAGAAGAGAAATGCATCAACATTAATGTCAGTGAGAAGGGAAGCAGGACCTGTCACTTTGATTAACAGATCACCTGACAGAACTCCTTCCTGTGCATGGAGAACAAATATATAACTTTGGCAACCAGTCAGAGTTGGTGTTTTCTCAAGTCACAGTTATTAATTGCATTGTAATCTTTGTTGCACCTCACTTTGGTTATCCTATAGCACGTAAGACTGAAGGCCAGACTTCTTTGTTTATATTTGCTCTGTATCGAGTATATTAGACCTGTTTCTTCTTAGATGAGAGATTAGCTTTCTAAAACTGTTTATGCCACTCCTTTAATGATCCTTTTTGCTAGTATATTCTATGAGTGGTTTTACATAATGGACTTTCCAGGACCATCAAGATCATTTTTTATGTCTGTCTTCTTGTTTTGTGAAATAACCTGGTGTATGCAAATGATAGATTTCTCCTGTCAGGGTGTCTGCAAGTCAGGAACTGTACACATACCTAAAAAAACATGAAATATCACCGTATTTAAAATTTTTTTTCTAGTAGTTCATATTTAATACACTTTCCCAGCCATTCCATTCTGAATGTAGCTCAATAACACCACAAATGGGTAAGTGGCAGTAAAATGGCACCATCAGAAAGTCATAGTCTCATCCAGTGTCACAGGGACTTAAATGAAATACAGTCCAAGTGTGTTTTCCTATCCTGCTGTTACACGCCATTGAACATTCTATCCATCCTGACATTTAGTTTAGTTCAACACAGTCCTTGCTTTCACTAAAAGTTTCCAGGAAACATAACAAACTATTTTGTTCTCACTGCTATTTTTCAGTTTTACTTCCCCCTCCACCTCCTGCAATCATTGCAGTAAAGAACAATAAGGATTAAAAGGCACTGGCATCCAAGGATTTCAAATGTGGGACTAGCACTGGTTACAAACTGCCAAGCTTATTGAAGTATGTTCAGATAAGGTAAGGAAAGTAACAGGCCATACATGATTTAACTATCCCCCACAGTGGTCATCAAGCCTAATTCTTTTCTAACACATGGCTTTTAGAAGGGCTATAAAAACAGATTTCTACTCTCCCCATTCAAAATATAGGTAGATTGCAGTCAGACCCTATGGCATTTGGGCATTCCACACTGAACACCCAAACTGTTTTTGCTGCTCTGCGCTTAAAACACTGCAGGAAGCCTGTAAAGAAAGTGTCTTTAAGATCAATGTAGACAATTATCATTAATTTAAATTAAAATATTACATTGCTATTCATAAAGGTTCATGGTAATCTAGTGTTGAAATTATACTGTAGAGAATATCTTCATTGAGATATCATTTCATGGAACACTTTGTTTCTCTCCTTTGACTTTCACTGCCCCACCAGATTACTTCCTCACCCATAATTTCTGAGATGCGTTTAGCTGCGTATAATGGCTTGGGGAAAATGCATGTTGCTTTTTGTGTCCTTTCAGGCTATTAATCATTAGTAACCTTGTATTCAGAGTTAGTTCATTAAATATGTATGCCTTTTGGTAATCTGAAGCCTAATATATATTAAAAACATTGTGCACTAACAGCAATTATATCCTCTCTAATAGGTTTTGTAATTGTAGTACCATGCTGGAGAAGCCTGTGAAGTCTGAAATTCTAAAGGGTCAGTAAAACAGATCCTGCTAAATGATAGCTCAGTAATAAACACAGGGACAAAAGTATTACTTTGAAAAATGATAGAATAAACTGTTTAAGGAACTGAATTATTAAGATTTGTCTTTATTTCAATCTGAGGAAGAAAAAGTGATGAGGAGGGAAAAAGCAAACCACAAATACTGTAAAATATCAGAATACTATAATGTCATTGTTCAGTTCACATGTCCTCATTGCTCTAAACCAAGACTACAAACTTTATAAGGTTTTTTTTTTTTTTTTGTTTGGGGGTTTGGTTGGTTTTTTAGTTAGTTTGGTTGGTTTTCTCCCAGATGAAATGATCTTTTTGAAAGTTAGATAATCGAGGACTAGCACTCTTCTTGGTGGAGATTGCAACAGATTTTCCACTTTCTACAAATAAAATACACCATGAATATTGGCACAAAAATTTGAATAATAGGAAAACTAACACCTCAAGTATCTTTAATATATTTCTCTTATGCTAGTAAGCCTGCAAAAATAAGGAAAATATTATATTACTAACTAAAAAAATATAAAACAAAACCCAACTGTATTCCTGTATTTATGGCACTCTTCCCTCTGTGTTTGTATGAACTTGCATAGGACATGATGAATTGTCAGCAAATATTTGGCATGCTTTAGATCTGATTTAGAAAATTTATCTTGATTGTAGCTAGAAGTAGCAAGTTGTGTTGTTTAGGTGCATAACAAAGTTTTGCTCTGATTTTAACTTAATTGAAAAAAAAATTTATTAACAAATAGGATTAGAAGATGTTCTTTTTTCAGTTACAAAGATTTTTCAATATATTTACTTATAACATTCAGAAATATCACTGGCGTAGATCAAGGTTCATGAAATTTGAGGTGTGGTGACTCCAGAATGTCCAAGTCATTACAAGTGGTGAGCAGCTCTGAGATTCCAAAAGATATTCTGGCAACTAATACCTTATATTTTTGTGATGTAAGAAAATCTATCAGGTTCTTTCTAGGCTATGTTAATAAAAAGCTGTTCTAAACACATAAAGAAGCACAGAGGAACAAGGGCAGGTAGGGACCAAGCTAATGGCCTTCCCTGGCTAATCCCACCACAAGGGAACCATTAAAGACTTCTCCATCCAGACAGGAGAGCCACCAGCCTATTAAAAGCTCCTCCAGACACATAATGGATTAGAGAGGTATAACAGCAGATGTAGGCAACCCAATAATCCAACCAGAGACACAAGACCCAACATCTTCCCTCCTGGAGCTGTCTCTGGGGAGCCTCCAGCCCCATGGGCTGAACCGCACCCTCTGCAGCAGCTCTCTGGAGCATCTTTGAATGGAGGGGTGTTTCTCCCTTCATAGGACAATTATATCCACAGGTTTTAAAGCAGTTTAGACAAATGAGACACATTATTGGATGCATGGGAAAAATATTTTGGGATGGTGTAACGCTTATTTGGGAATGTTTAGCAGATGAAGAAAACATGGGGTAATAACAGTGTCTAGGTGGGCTAGGAAGGCAGGTGTGGTCAAATAGAGAGATAAGGGGCTAAGAGGAACAGAGTGCATGAAGACAGGTGGCTGCTCAGAGCACTTTGGCCATGTCCAAATGTTTGTGGTGTGCCTATCAGGAACACCTTCTCAGCCTCACTCCTGGTTCAGCCCAGAGACACGGAGCTGCTGCAGCTGTGCCTCTATGGTTTTTGGATTCATCAAGTCCCTTATAGATCTGAGCCCTCCGACATTTTCAGATTCAAGTTTAGTTTTCTTAGAAGAATATGTAATTTGTAGGAAGGACTAGCTCACTTCAGCTTGCAGGTGGTCATCAGCTCCTCATCCCAATAAATTGATATTTAATTGTTCAATTGAACAAACTATGAATCCTGAGGAATTAATTTTATATTATTTGTAAATGTTAATTTTTTTACAAAATATGTAAATATTTATATCAGCATTTACTAAGAGCTGTTCTTGTCCATCAGGAAAGACTCAGTGGAGTTAGAGAAGTTATAGAGAAGGGCAAAAAACATATAAGGCAACAGAACACCTACATTTTTAGGAGAATTTGAAAAGGCTAGGACACTAATTTGAAAAGGAGAAGGCCAATTAGTAAGACTTAAAAAGATCAGGAAGTTAGTGGATAAGTTGATACAGAACACTTATTTGTCAGATCCCATTGTAGGAAGCATAGGGGGCTGTCACTGAAGCTAGTACAAGATAAACATTTTAAAAGTACTTAAAACATCAGGCATTAAAATTCTGGAATTTATTGCTACAGTAATTTGTGGGTGAAAATTATATCAGCAGGTTTTAAAGTAGTTTAGACAAATTCATAGATCACAGGTCCAGAGACACATACTAAAGCAAATGCATAGGAATGTACCTTATAACATCCTTAATTTAATGATTGTGAATAATAGAATTTACAAGAGAGATAGACTGCAGTAGCCAGGCTTGTACACTGGTTTAAAATGGCATATCCCACTAACACTACTGAAAGAAGGACTAAGTATATGGTTCCACATCAGGAACATTTCTTGCATTCTTATTTATATGTACTTCCATCAGTTTCAAGAGTGCATTTTCTTGTCTCACACACATGAATTTCCAAAATTTGTGATTGAAGGTCCACCTGCTGCAGTTTCCCACTGAATATGTACTTTTGCAGACAGTTTATCTAATTTCCACTGTCACACCAGTGTAGTAAAAACAATAACAGGTTTATGGCTTCAGACTGATAAAAACTGCAGAAAGATGAAATGGTAATTAAAAAAATATGTTCCAAAAAGAAATTATAGTGACAGCTAATCAACTTAGCATTAACAGCATGAATAAAAGATCAGAACAGGAAATATTGCTTAAAACCACAATCTTAAAATATAACATTAAAAGCGTTTTAGGCATTTGCTAGGAAGTACCCAGGCACAGTCAATAGACATTTTATTTTTAAAAGATTCTTTAGCACCAGTCAGTAGAAATATCTGTTTAGGTCTCACTGTTTAAAGAAAGCTCTGTTGTTGGGTCAAACAACATAAGAGAATTCTGTTTCCTTGAAGCACAAAATAAAACATTTTACCATTTCACCATTTCTATAGCAGAGCACTTTCCTTCAGAAAAGTGAGAATTTATAGTAAATATAATATTGTTAAAGGATAATTAGAAAGATTGCTCTTCCTTGACCTTGAGCAAAATCTTGACTTCATTTAGAAAGAAATTCCTCCATCAATTTATAAAACTTGTAAACTGGCAAAGATGTTACTAAGAACTTATGGAATAAAAATATCTTTTCCTTCATATTGGCTTTGCTCATCCCAGAATTTATTGCGTTTTTAGTTGAAAAGAGGATTGAGTAAAATGTTCAGATAGCTAGTAATAGGCATGCTGTTTTCAGTCCAGGTATGAAGAAAAATAATAAATCTATCTGCTACCCACCCATGAAAACAACACTAGACACACAAGTTGTGCTATTAGAGACCTATGATTCAACACCTGTAACTCTTTTATCTGAAGATCACCTTCATGTTACCCATTTCTCTGCAGAAATCTTTTTTAAAGCAAATAACAACCAGTGAGATAATTTTAAAATAAGTACATAATTAAAACCTCTAAATATTAAAAATTTAGAAAATAGCTGTATGCTGTGAGACATTGGCATGCAAGGGATAATTGTCTTAACTCTCAGCCAGGGCAACTTTTTAACAAACTGAAGTATAGTGTTTCTGATACCACTGCTGAAATATTTAAAGCAAAAGCTTTGGAAGTGTCTCCTGATATGGAATATGTCTTCTTGAGCGTTTTAGGCAAGATTTAAAACGCTAAAGGATACTTTTCATCAGTGTTGATTGCCAATTGTTCCTAATATTCAGAGACTCTAAAATTAAATACATAGATAATTTATTTTGAATGCTCTAGAAATTCCCTCCTAACCTGAGTGCAGTCTGGAAAACTTGGGCATCAACTGCCTGCTGTGTGTGCAGAATCTAAATTAAATATTTAAATCCATTATCTGAATCTGCAGGTGCGAAATGGTGTGTAAAATCAGTAACTGTCCCAAAAATCACTCAGAAAAATAGATGCCCAGTTTAAATAATCAGAACTAATAACACTGTTACATCTGTAACTTCTGTGATTTCATGATTGCTGTAAAGATGTTTTGAATGCATCTATTTCTATGCAAATTCAGTGTGAATATGTCTGTTTATATGCAAATAAAACAGAATATAAGAAAAGGGATTTTTTTAAAGATGATGCACTCCTTAAATGTAACCACTAAAATACACTGTAATATCTTTGTTCTTTTGGTGTAATTGCTATAATTTCTTTGAAAATTTCCATCCATCTCCTTTTGGTGTTAGGCATATTATAGATAATAGAATCTGTTAACATAAAATTAAGGATAGCATCAGAAGCTTGCAAGCAAAGTTCTTTACAAAACCATCAAAAATAGTGAAAAATATAGGGATAGAGCTTCAGACTTACCAGAGTTACAGGCAAAATTAACATTTCAAAGCAAGAAAATGTAAAGTTAAGAGTCCCAAATTAACTTAACCCTCTTTTCTTAGTCATCCCACTCATATTCCTCTTTCTTCCTCTCTACATGACATAATTGTTGAGTCTAGTTTTCCTGAAGGAACCTTAAAAAGGTTAAACTCATAAACTGAATGTTCCTTTTTACAGATTAATGATAAGCATATATCCCAGAAACTGTAGGTTTGGAATAGTTTTTATGCCTGAAAACTATGTCTGTATTCTGTGAATTGGGCCAGTATTTTACATTACTGATTGCATATTATTGTTAAACAGCTCTGGAATCTCAAGTGCTTTTTGGAACTAAGTAATGAAGTCCAATTTATCTTCAGGCAAGCGCTCCTTTAAAGGAAATTCAGCAACGTGATTGTGTTATCTCCATGCTTAAGTACTTGGTTGGACTGGGGAGTACTTCATGCATACAGGAATTTTTTATCCTCCAGAACAAATCCTGCGAGAGTAGCATGACTCTGAAAAACAGAATGAGACTAAAAGGGTGTGATTCTTTTCACTTCAGACATTTAGAAGACCTCTAAGCCTAGACACTTTCTATAGGGAATGATTCACCTCCAGAGAGGAAGCCATCCTAGAGCTCTTAAAAGAGCTGCGTCTGATGGACTGAATCAGTGAATTTCTGCTCAAAGAGGCTCCAGCTCAGACGACAGTTTGTTCAGTCAAATTCTGTATACAGCCAAGGGTGGAATGTTTTGCAGTATTCATAGTGAATGCTTTTATCGTGTCTGATTATAGTTTCTTTGTGTCCATTGCCTTTCCTCCAAACAGAATTCACCTTCAACAGAGCCTGGCTCCATCTTCACCCTTCCCTTAGGTAGTTAAAGAGAGAAGAAAGGTGTCCTCTTCTTTTACCCTACTATGGGGAACCAGAGTCTTAGATTAAACATGTATTTGAATATACTTATTTATTTATTTGTATTTAAGGCTGTTATGGTAACCTTCTTTCAAGGGGCTGACCTCTCTCTGAAGTGGACTTGTGGACTCTTTTATGTCCAACCTATTACATGTGTGAACCAGTACCTTGCTTTTTGAGGTAAGATCTCTCATAAAACATATTTACAGGCTTTAGCCTAGTGGTACGTTAATTGTCTTTCATATCTTCAGGCAGAAAAAGCACATGCCTGCATGAAGATCTTGGATTGTACTGACTTAACATTACTAACAATAGTACTGATTGATTTCTTCCCTAGAAACTGAATAATCTACAGGTTAAACTCGAAATAGAAACTTAATTGTTTTGATTTTAAAATCATAATGTACTAAAATTCTGATGAAAATAGATTTACTTTTTGGATGAAGGAGAAAAAAAAGAAAAGCAGTTTAACACAACTCCCTTTTAAACACAAAATCATGGCTGAGAATTTCAGCTTCGTATGGATTCCTTATTAGATAAGAATTATGACTTCTCCAATAACTTATTTGCAAACTACCTATCTAATAATTTATCAGCAGGAACTAATGAACTCTCCCTCACCATGCCATTTCACTTAGGCTAGAAAAATATACATTAAACTGAAAGTCATCCATAAAGTACATATTCAAAGCATAAGTGAAAACTTAAGCTTGGAGCTGCTATGACACGCAAACTCAGTAAATGAATTACTTATTTTAAATACTCTACTGATTATCATAAAGCAGACTGAGAAACACTGAAATTGCGTCTTTCTTCCAATATTCCATTTACTTTAATGCATTGTCTCAGTGTTATATTGATATAAAGATGTTTGAAAATGGTGCCTGTAATCTATATTTTTGATCTGTTTAAAGAGCTGCTGGCTTCAGCAGAACATTAATGCAAATCTAATGTACCTGCTGGTATGATTAGCTGAATCAAATGATGGCATTTAAGTAACACCTAAATAATCTTAATTAGGATCTTCAGCTCATCTTAGCACTTGGAACTCTACAGATGGATAGTCTTAATTATCAGCCTTTTGATTGGGATAACAGCTCTAATCAAGATGATGTGGTTCTGATAGACAGCGTATCAGTAAATTAATGACTGTTGTTAAAAGGAAAACATAAGTGAAAAACAAGAGCTGTCTGCTATCTGGAACCTGGTAAAAGAATAAAGTCTACAGTATGTGAAGAAATTAATGCTTTGTGGGAAGAACATAAGTATTCACATTTGGTATGTGTGGAATTGAGCCAATAATAACGCCTACCCCCAGTTTCTCCCTTTCTACCTCCCCTAGACTAAATATGGATGTGTTCTCTCTTGCACAGGCACAAATCATAATGCAAATTATTTTATAAACATTCCTTTTGGACATCTTGTGATTTTATGAATGTCCGATGGACACAGGGCATATTAACCAAACGTCAGTGAAAAGGTTCCGATATGTAAGTAAAAGTAACAAATGGCTTTTGGGTGTTAGTGGATGCTGTTCATTTGAAATGGAGGCTATAAATTTAAAAGTATTGCTACATCACTAGAAACACAAAAACACACATGAAAATGCACCACTTTCTTGCAGCCAACTTACATGGTGTAACATCTGCTTCTGAGATTCTTCATCATTCACTGCTGGAAAATTAATATAAGTGTTAGACTAATTAGGATACCATGGTAGAATATGATAAAGTGTTTGTTAACATTATCCAGATATTGAAATTATTAGATAAGTGTTTAAAACACCCTCCACTTCATTTTAATGATTGCAACAGTACATTTTATTTATATATCAGTAGGTGTTTGTAGACGTTGTTTTGTATTAGCAAATGAAGGGCATTGAAACGTCAGCTGTTTCTGCCTAGTCCAGATCATTATACTGAATAATTTCTTACTTCCTGATGAGAGTGAGACATGAAGAGGGAAGTTTTCAGGGGCAAGTGGCTGTCATAAATGCTTTTGAGTGGTAAAAAGAAAAGAATTTTAAAATATTGGTGTTAGATCACACTCTTCACAAAATCATCCTTAGATGAAACATTAATGAAAACTCAGAATTTTCCTGATTATATGACCTGGCTGATTGTCGGGTCACACACTAGAAGACCTCCCTTTGAAAGTGGAGGAGAGCAGTGAGACTAAGAATACTCAGAGAGCATTAATAGAAGTGATTTTAGATTGTCAAACACTTGATTGATTTATATAAAATACCAGGTCTAAGAGTCCAATACAAACAGTATTCATTATATGAACTATTTTTCGTTGAAATAAACCCCCCCAAAGATATTATGGTTTGTGTAATTTCACAC
Organism: Corvus kubaryi; assembly: GCF_017639235.1. Lineage (NCBI taxonomy): Eukaryota > Metazoa > Chordata > Aves > Passeriformes > Corvidae > Corvus > Corvus kubaryi. Next base: position 32,755,286 of record NW_024580667.1, on the reverse strand, counting down.
AGCTGTTGGTTGTCCTCAAAAACTCTCCCCATCTAATTTGCAGTTATTAAAGACAAATGATCTAAAGGAAAATTTTGGGCTTAAATTCTCCAATTATGCTTTCAAGTTAGATATAATCAAAGGTATATTGTGAAGTTCTAATACATTTAAATACAGGACAGTTTGTAACAGATTCAGAGGAATGGGAATGTTAAAAAAATGGAGATAAAGCCAGATTTTGAACCTCAATATATATATGATTTTAGTACAAGCAAAGTATGCTTATTCTCTGCCTGTCCGCCATTTTATGTGTGCTACTAACTTTGGCCCACTGCATATTTTTTGACACTTTTGATGCGAATTTTAGCATTAAGCATTTACAAAAAGAGAACAACAGAAGAGACAAAAAATGTTTGTAATAAAATATTTCCTCATTTCTTATATGCATACTTTTATATATATCAGTCTGTTATACTTAAGTAAGTCAGGTCTAAAAAGTGTGTTACCTTTTCCACATGTCCCCAGATCCCTTGAGAATTATGTGTTTCAGAAGAACAAGATCCAGAAAAAAACAATACATAAAAGGTAATACCTTGATAATCCTTCATCCATCCTCACCAGCCTAGTAAAACCTGCTTTTACAAAGGTAAGATATGCTGAATAGAACAAGCACAAATATGTAGCTTATTAAATCAGCCATTTAATATAATCTAAAATGTATTTAGTATATACAACCTATTGTTGTATAAAATAAACAATATAAAAATATATTTTATACAATCTGTTTAAATTAATTGATATTTAATAAACATTTTCATAGTGCTTGCTGTAACATCAGTTAAATGCTGATTTGTAAGTAAATAAGAATTACCAGTTTATGTTTATAAAGTAGGGCCCTGATACTGCAGGTGGAACCACACTGATGGACAGTACCACACTGTCCCCAGTAGGACACTCTGGAAAACACAGGAGGTCTCACAAAAGTCCAAAGGAAACAATAACAAAAAATTATCTAGTATGGTTTTTTTGAGAGCTTTTGTCTGTTCTTCCTTGAGACCTTCCGTAAACTCCATTACCTGTCATGTGGTGTCCAACACGCTGTAAACGAAAACTGAAATACTGCAGGCTATACCCACATGGAATAAAAGCTTTTTGCCTTCTGACACTTCTGTGTGCACACAGGTACACAATTAGTGTGGACCTGGTCCCAGATGTCACTTTGTGAGTATTGAGTGCGTTTCCACCCACAATTTAGTGTTTGCGTTCACAACCAGACTTATAGGCCTGTGCTGACTCTTTAGAAGGCTGCTTTCTCTTCATCTTTGGTGTTATTTCATTTACTTAAGGGAATTAAGTTTTTAGTACGTTTTAAATTGTATAGAAATCTCTTAAATAACACTATTTTGTATACTGAAAGACTGAAATGGGGATGGGCTTGGGAGGATAGGGAAGAAGAAAAAAGAACGGGCATGACATAACAAGACCCTGAATGACATTTGATATTGAAATTGCTCATAATTTACCATGGTACTAATTGGTCTCTATCTGCGACTTTTCCATTTAAAATTATATGCTTCCCTGAAGAAGGTTATGGCTATCAATTAATCACAACAATGACATTTCCAACTGAGATCTGGATCAGTGTCAGAACTGAGTGAAGTCTTAAAATGCACACCCCTCAAAAAAGCCTAAAATCATTCAGCATTTTAAGAGATATATTTTCCAGGGGTTTTTTTGTTTTTCTCACTTACTTACGCTTCTGCTTGTTGCTGATACAAATTATCTGATTCAAAATGTTTATGTTAGAAGGTTAAACCCATGAAATGTTAATACCACATGATGTTAACAGGGATGTGGGAATTAACCACTCTTAGAAGTTGTGGAAATAATTTCTTGTTTGTCTTTACTCTAGAAGACTACAGTATTTTCATTTATTTTCCATTCAGGTTTTTACCACAGAATTGGATAATTAAGTACCAATTTAAGACATATTAAGTAGAGGAAATTAAACTGAGTTTATCATGCAAGATGTGAAAATATTTCTAAAATATATTTGGAGCATAGTAAAGGTGCTTGATTTCTTGGATTAGATATTTTACATGGACAATATATGCTGATATGATGCCTAAACAGTAGGCAGATAATTTTATAATTATCTTAATAATTTTATTTTATATTGGTGTATTTGATAATATCTCTGTATATAGAGTAAATATACTGTGGCTAAAATGTTTCAGATGTTTACCTATACATTCAGTTGATCCAGTAGCTACTGCTAGATACTGTCAAATATGTTACACTTGAAATATATGTCACTGAATTTAAAAAATATTTTGATCACAGTACTGTAAGTACAAAAAATATATCTGAAGATACAGAGAAATCTCATGATCTCTAAATCTCATAAAGTTCCTTTTGATCCACTGCTTATCTGACTCCTACGTATCTTTTTTTTTTTTTCTGGAAGAAAGTGACAAAAGCCTGAGGTGTGGCAATATTAAACATTCAAGAGTGCAGGTACACACCACGCCTGTTTTTTCAGTGTTGTTCCGGTTCATCAGAGATAAAGGCTTGGAGTGGTACTCAGTGTGAGACACCTGCAATCAAACATAGGCTTCCACCTTGGTCCTCAACCATTCTTTTTCCCAGCTTGTATTTCACATCAAGGAAGAAAGGAAGCTGTCTTTCCTGTTACCTACAGAAATTCTTCAGTCCCACTGTGGACTAAGATTGGCTGAGGCCAGACCTAAACTATTCATATGAAATCACGAACAATTGTCCAAACTGAAAAGATCTCCCATAGTTATAACTACATAATGTGCCATATAATAACACATTCTGTTAATCTCCTAATAATAACAACAATAACAGTAACAATGTTAAAATAATAGTCATGGGTATTACAATAAGTAACAGCTTTAGGCAGGATACTCTGATGACTGATCTATCTTGAAACAACAATTAAAATGTGCATCTGGCCAAAAGCAAAATTGCATTGCAAGGGGAGGAGGGTGGGGGTGTGTGTGTGCGTGCACGTGTGCATGTGTAAAGAAGCATTTTATTTTCTTTGTATTGCAAGCAAGTCCTAAATTTCATTTTGCATGCATATGCATTATTAGCACACACATAAACATATATACATGTATGTATGAATGTATAAATACATATGATATATATGCACACACACAAACATGTTCCACTTACCTATTAAACTATTCAGCAAGACCCTCTACTCCAGATTCCAAATAGCCAAACAGCCACAAATGGTTAAATGCATCCTTACCCTGTAATATGCTTTAATTTTCTTTTCTTATCTGGTGCGTTAGTTTTCTTTCCTTATCAGGGATAATAGAAAACAAGATTCAAATGCCTGTTTTTCATGGTGGAAAAAGAAGTTGAATTTTAGGCAACTAGGCTGTTCTAAACTCTCTTCAAATGGACGAAACAGCTCAAAAAAATTTCTAAAGGCAATTTTAATAAACTTCAAATTTACTTTTGTTTCCTGTGAAACTGAATTTGTTGGCTTCAGTATATTAATATTTTCAATTAAAAATCAAGCAAGTAACCAAAAAAATAATCAAGCCAGTGTTCTTAAAAACCACAGTTGTTGCAACATAGAGATTTTTGCACCTTTAAGAACTCAGCATTCATTAGTAGTGTCTTATAATGAGTCAAACTGCTCATCTGAAACTAATTAAAAAATGACCTATTTCAATGTAGTTATAATAATGAGGATGGACATAACCGATATTGACTTTCATAATTTTCTTTCCCTTTGTGAACTGCTGACAATATTTCTATCCTTTAATTTCAAAATTAATAACATTTTTGAACAATCTTTGAAGAAAATAAGTTAATAGAACGCTGAATTACTTTTTCAAATTTTTGACTTATACAAAGTTATTTCTAAACACATCCTTAAATCAGAAAAAACCCTGAAACCTACAAACATTGTTTACTTGCCAGAGGTTTTAGCTTCAAAGCTATATACTCAGTTAAAGTACTCTAAATGTTCTTATTAATTTCACAAAAAACTGATTCTGAACTCCAGATATTGGAAAATTAATCTTGGGCAAACAAGGCTTGACACTAATTGGTTACAATGCCTGTGATAACAAACTCTTAACAGAGTAGGCTTAGAGCGTCAATTGTCAACCAGTCGGTTGTATCAACAACGAGATGCTTATTTAATCAAGTTGTAGAAGGTAATCGTAGCAGGGTTCAAGTTTATTTTGTTTCCTTAGGTTTTTGGGGGTGGTGGAGGGAAGGAAGGAAGGAAGGAAGGAGAAGAGAGGCATATATAACAGGACATATTTGATGTAGAAACCCCAGATTTTAATAAAAATACAAACTAAAGATTTAACTGACATAGACTGAAAGTGTGAAAATAGCATCAGATATGAATATACACGCTCAATGTCAAATAAAGTTAATTCACTAGAAGTTTCCCACTAAAGTGGTAAAAATGTGTCACAAGACCCATGACAGTGAACCAATCCCCAGACATTATAACAAATTCTGTAGGATGTTGTTGCTATGAGGCAATATAGCTGTTCAATACAGCATCTACCCAGGAGGATTAAGAGTTGGGATTTAACTTCATTTTTTCAAAGAGAGAATAAGCTGTGGGTCTGCTACCTTCTGATCACGAAGATAGTGTATGAAGACACTCTAGTCTCATCTTTTCCAATAATTCCTAGGAACAGTAGCAGACTCTGCATTTTCTTAGCAGAACTGTCTCTGTTGTATTCTGGCCATGCTGTTCATGCCCCTGCTGAGTGCTCTTCAGAAGTTTATAGAGAAAGGTGCTGTTGCTGCATGACCATCTGGTTTAAATGAGAGCTGGACACCAACATACAATGCCCTCTCACCATCTCTCCTCTCCTCTGTTCCTCCTCTCTCTCTCTCTCTCGGTCCTCATTTCTCTCTGTCTCTCCCTATAAAGTCGACCCATGTTGTAGGGGAAATCAGATTAATTGACAGCCTCTGCTAAAGTCCTCTGCTTTTATTATGCAAAGTCAGAGACAGGCATTGCAAAAGAGAAAAAGAATATGGTTCAGATAGAAAGATTTTGACAACAAATTTGAATACTCTGTAAGGATGTAAAGAGTCCAAATTTAAGATTAACTCAAGGATTTAAACTTCCACCTTGGGCATAGGTGAATCACAGGACTAAAATCATGGGGTTTATATTCAGTTTCACTGGCTTGGCTAGGAATGTACACTGTATCAGAGCACGCAAATTAGATATTGTGAATAATGTCTGTGAATAATGTAATCTGCAGGAACATCTGCGTAACTTCTGAATTTCGACAGAATCATACTGTAAGTACAATATGAGCGAGACATTTCCCACTTTGGTTTTACTGTATTTTAGCTATTGCTGAAAAACCCATCTGAAATAAATTTTTTTAGCAAATTAATAATATTTCACAGTCTGGTTTTAAATTCTTCAAAGCCGATTTTACCTCACAGAGGTTATAGATACAGCAAGAACATATTTGTGTTCACGATGTTGAGAAAATAGAGATATAAACTAAAGCTAAAATTAGTGATTGGTTGCTTGCTCTGGTTTCAGGGTTTTGCTGGTAGTTGTTTACTTGCTGTTTGGCTTCGCTGTAGGGTCTGAATAAGGCAAACTTAGAGATCACCACATTATTTTCTCTGTTGAAATAAGGAAAAAATAACTTACTTTCTTGCACTTTTTTGTTTCCTGTAAGATACATTTTGAAAACCAGGCATACTACTTAAAGACAGTCTGGAATGCCCAAATCCATTACTTTGTGATTTATTTTCAAGGCAAAAATTACAAGTAGAAGAGGACAAATAAACAATACATGTGAACCAACTTTCAGATGAAAAAGTCTATCTTAAAGATAAGGTAGCAGGCAAATTTTACCTTATACAGAAAAAAAAAATTTTTCTTCTGATCTCAGGAAATTCCTTCTCTGATAGTTAAAGTGGCACAATGATAACAAGGTCCTTTCAACATCAGCACTCTGACAAAATCTGATGTTTTCAGTAGAAATTATTCGTTTGATATAGTGTTTTAAGATAGGAGACAGATTTATGTCTTCTGTGTAGTCACAATCAAGATTGTAAACAGTTAAGTGCCTTGAAAGTATATAAATACAAGTCTAGAAGAAAAAAATTATGAGGGATGGGAAAAGAAATGTTTATAGTTTTTTCTTTATTTAATATATCTGTTCTTTCTCTGTCCAAGAAAGAATCATATCTGTTCATGTGTTTAGAACAGCAAGTGCAATTTGGAAGCTATCTTTAATGATGACAATGGTAGCACTTCTGTTGACATCACCACATCCTAAACCTAATGTAAATAGGAATATTTTAGAACACCACTATGTGAAATAACATCAATATTGCTATATCATTTTTTAAGAGAAATAAAAGATTTCTATTATTTTCTTGAAAATATATATATGGTCAGTGCAGCTCTTTAATCCCTGAGATCTTGTATTTATTGTTAGAACAAGGTAGCACTTCAGTTTTCCTCTTTACAGAAGAGCTACATTGGGCTTCTATTAAATTTATGATCCTGATTTGAAATCAGTTTGTTTCAGACTGATAGTTTCATTCAGTAAAAAGTTAAGTAAATTGATGCAATTTATTTTGCCCAAATTATTCATGGCACACGACAAAAAACTGAAACCCACTGTGCAATTCACTGATATCTTCTCATGTATATATCTGGTTTAAATACTCCTCTCTTGTTCATTCTCACGGTATCAACAGCCATCTACTAATTCAGATTACATCTATTCTGTGCAGGCAGGCATTTTATAAAAGAGACAGATTCATACACTTTAATACAATTTATAAGAATAATGTTTAGTATCTCTATTCTGTATTCAATTGCCTTGCCGAGTTGGCTGTTCCAAACAAAGGACGTTAACTTTACAATGGAAAGAAAATGGTCAGGGAAAGAAATTACAGTCAACCATAGGGAAAGGAGGATCACTGGTAAAGATAAAACAATTGCTTTTGAGACAAATAACTTTGGACTTCTTTAATACTCCCTGAAATATATCTCTAACCTTTTCCTAGTACTGTATTACCCAGTCAGTCAGGCTACAGCTATTTTTTACATAACATGGATGAAGAATGCCTGGGTCAGGTATCTTTCTGAAAGGAGTATATAATCAGGAGCACTGCTGTCAATTTGTGTTGGCTTTTTGAAATGAAATTTCACAGGCTTCCTATTTGCCTCATAGTTCTGGATAGGTCCAACATCATGTATCTTTATTAGCATATTCAAATAGAGCTATTATCATGCAGTAATTCCATTTCAATCCAGCCCAGAATTTCTAAAGATGTTAGCTGGTATGTCAGCATTATGTTATATGAGTAAGCTTTTCTACCAAAGAAACCATTTCCTCATGTTCAACCTGAAGGAAAGAAGTGAAGGAAAGCAAAAACTATAACTCTGAAGATAAAATCCTTTGCTTTCTGGTAAGTCTGGTTAAATGAATGAGGGTGATACTGCAAAGGGAAGGGATGAAGTGGTTAAAACTGGTGTGGGAGTTGTTTGAATGATATTCAGTCTGTTGAGTCAGCTTGAAAATTTCAACTTGTGACCTGATGCAATATGTCTGATTTTACTTGAAACAAATTACAAAAGCACTCACACAGTATTTTGCCTGCATAAAGTGTGCAGGTAGTTGTAGCAACTTCAGCTAACATCACAAGATCTTTACAAGGTTTTGTCTTGAGACCAGTGGCATGAGTGCTCACAGAAATGCATAGTGGGGTGGGTCTCCTTTACTATAGTCAGGGTAAGGTCCCTTCTATCTTTCCTTTGTTAGTAGTTTTGATTTCCTGAAGGAATTTTCCACGGCTTATATTGAAATTGAAAGAAATAAGTATTAAATTTACACTCTCAAGTCACAGATTTTTTTATAAGCAAAAATATTTTCTAAGGCATTTTTCTAAGGCACTATTGACTCTCTAGTTTCAATAGGAAATTTAAAATATTCAGCCTTCCCCCTCCTGACCAATTAATATTTGCCACTTTTAATAAATATAAACCACATCCTTTTAGCGGGGATTAGGGAGATGTCTGTCAAAGTTTTTCTCTGTAAGAAGATACACAGATTACCACATGCATGGACATCATTTTCCAACACTTAATCTTCTTAGATCCATTTTGGGATACCTTATTTCTGATTGTGTAATGCCTGTTTTATTACTTTGATTGTAGTTAGAGTTACCACATGGATTACCCGTGGGGTACCCCAGCTAAGTTGCTGCAAAAGTTTAGCAATCACCATGAACTCAACTTGATCAACATGTGGGAAGTACCTTGGTAATATATCCCTCCACTCCCTTTTGCACATATACCCATAAACCTATATTTAGCTGCCAAAACACCAGTCAAGAAGTTTTAGGCACATTCCCATGTCCTATTCACTAGACTAAACTGTCTGTCATAGATATAGCTGACAGTTTCAAGAGGGGTGTATGAGAGATGTGGAAGCTACTGCAGCACAAAAAATAAATGAGAAAGAGTGCTGCCAAAGAGAGTAGGAACAGTGACTGGAGCACTAATGAAGTACTAAAACATACCCTGAGCAAGCTTGTGTATATTGCTTATCTAACCAGACATTTATTTGTTCAGGGTCCAAGATTAAGAAATTAGTTAATTCGTGTGTGTTTGTTTATGAGTGTTTGTGTTAGTAAATGAAGGTAACTTTTTCCTTTTTATATGTTTTGTCAAAAGTTATTAGAAGGTGGGACATTCACAACCTGTGAGCCCAATTGTTAAAAATGTATGCGCAAAATTCAAATTTGGTAGGAAATAAAATAGTGTCTGTCTTTAAATACAAAATAACTATTACCTCCAATAATGTTATTTTCCAAGGTGAAAATGACTTGGTAATTTATTTATTACAGAAAAAACCCTCTGTATCTGGGAAATTTTGCTATTTATATCCATAACAATGTTTTGCAGGTACTGTGCAAATGTTAAGTGTTGTTCATGAAATACAAACTTTTGGCTTAACCTATCAGCAGGGGAAAGTAGGAAAGATAATATAATGTAAACCATCACAGTATTTTACTATATTTAAATAAGTAGGATGTCCAGAAGAGCACTTCTCCTTGTTGGCTCCTCTATCACTTGTGAAACCTCCTGGATATTTGTGCCCTGCTGTGTTGTCCCTCCTGCAGATAATGAGGTGGCTGCAGTCCCCTACCAGGAGCCAGGCTTGTAAATGTGAGGTTTCTTCTAGTTGTCTGAAGAAGGTGTCATTTAATTTTTCATGATCAGAAACATATGGCAGTGTCACATGTACTTTTTAACCTGCTAATCCTGATTTTAGACAGCTAGTAACTCATCCCTAGGCATAGCTTTAGGCACTACTGCTGCAACTTCCCCTTCTCAAGTTTCTGTGTCTCTCCAATTGCTTTAAATTCTGCTTAAATTTGCTTAAATTAATTGAATTTAGTGATTATGCTTTTCCTACTGATCTCAGAAAAAAAAAATTAAAACATTGCTCCCCAGAAAAAAAATCTTTTCCTCTGATCTACATAATGCAAGCAGCCTATATATAGCAATTCAATTTGAGAATACCATATTTCCTACAGATCATGAGACAATTAATTAATTGGATATGATGATTAAATTAATTACATCAATTAAAATATAACTCTAATACAAATACCTGTATGAATTTTGAAATAAGATAATGTAATTCCTAATTTTTATCAAAAGATGGGATTGTAGTTAAAATGAATAGCTGTAAAAGCCAAAACCAAACAAATACATCATTACTAAATAAAAGTCTTACAATCCTTTTTTGTCTTTCACCTACCCAATTACTTCTTCTGATCTTAATATGTGCTTCCATTTATTGCTGGGTTTCTGTTTGGTTTCATTTAATTTTGTTGTTTATAGTTTTTGGGTTTTTTTCACCTCCAAGCACTTTTATAATAATCTGGGTGGAGCTGTAGCATTTTATTGTTCTTTATGCAGTGTACTCTGTGATTTGTATTCATTTGGGCTTGTTTTCCACGTATGGTATTTTTCTAAGAACAAGGAATTACCTTACTATTTTTCATCTCCAGTTCCAAAAATATTTTAGATCTCATCTAGTAATTCAAAACAGTAAATGAAATGTCTCATATTCAGGCCCTTGCAACAGCAATGCACTTGAAGTAAGATAGCCTTTCCTATGATACAGCATCATTTTGGGGGAAAGAAGAGCCAAGATACATCAATTGACATCATCTAAGTCTGAATACATTTCTGAATAACCATGCAACCACTTTAGACTCTTTCTATTTGAAATTTTCTATTGTTCTAAAGAGATCTTAATACATAATAATATTGAACATAAACTATATGTGTTACTCTAAAGGTACCTTATCATTTCTTCTCATGTGCCAAATGCAGTTCTTAAACTGCTAAGAAATCATCTAGTACACAGAGGGCAAGGTAATAACAGCTTCAATGAGTAACTTATTTGTCTTCTGGGAAACCTTATAACCTAGGAGGCATTCATGGTTAAAAGTGCCTTGAATGCATCCAAAAACATTATTCAATATCTAAAAGAGGAAAAAAAACTCTCTTAGCAGGCTTCTTTCACCTGGATATCCTAATGGTATTTTTCTCTCAGTACTCAATGATCTTGTGAATTTTGCCCTTCTTGGTAATACAGAAATATAAAATTTAAAAGACTTTTATCTGAGATTATATAATGTGTTGAATTTTTTTCCTGGTCTATAGGATCTTGTAGTTTTAGATCTTTCCTAGGTTTCAATTTCTTATATAAGAAACTTTCCTTTAGAATATTTATGACCATACTATTAACAGCAGTAGCAATGTGAAGAAACACTAGCTAAACCAAGAACAGGTAGGACCTTCTGAAAAAAAATAATACACACACACACAAAATTCAGTGTAAGTTACCTTACTCTGCTTTTCACAGCACTTTTTTTTGGAAGGAACAGGGGACCTGACTAAGCTGAATCGTGTCTCTTTGGCTACTTACTGTTTGCAGTATCAAAATATCCAATCTCTGTGATAAGAACCTTATGAGGAGATCAGACATGCAAAGGATCAGGGAAAAAGAACAGGAGATCTATGACTTGTTAAAAAAAATGCAGGAAGCTGTTGTCACAACCCACAACAGAACTGAAGTTTCCTGGTTTCCAGTCTGCTGTCCCATTCATTAAATGATAATGTTTTCCATTAGAGTCCATTTTTCAGCAAACAAAATTATGTACTTAGTAGCTCTCTATAATATCTTTTTGGATTCTATAATGTTTTTTAGGATGAAACTTTCTCTACAAGTATAAGGCTACATTACTGCGTCGTTGGAAATGAATATGTTTTTCACTAAAAAATGGAATGGATATGTTGGAAATGAATATGTTTTTCACTGCTAGCAATCTTAACTACACATCCACTGGCCTGTTTCAGACTACTCTGGTGTTGTCAAAATGATTCTTTCTCACTTTTTAAGCCTTTTATTTTTAGGTTAGAAAAGGCTGTTGAAGTGTAAAAAGTAAACTACATGTTTTATTACTTTTATTGAATTTATTGTGAGTAATGGCACACATTTTGAATAAGTAATGCTGCCTTATGTCCTACAAACTACTTTTGGAAACTGAAATAATAAATCTCTTAAATTGTGTATTAAAATAGTAAACTGCACATTTTTAAGACATCCTCATTTATTTCTATGAAAATATATCTAAAAACAAGGGGCTGTTTGCCAAGGAGTCTATCAGGTAAGTCCATATGTTATTGATTTATCTATTGCTCTGCATCATTTAAAAATAGCATCAGAACTGAAAAGCATAAAGTCTTACACTTTAGTATGCTTTAAATTAATTTCTTTCATCTTGCACTGTCTGTGGCAAACAGGCGTGCAAAGTCTGCCTGGGTCATTGAATTTTTAAGGTCAGTGTTAGGTCCTGTTATGGGATTCTAGTGTTATTATTTGGTCAAAACTCAGTCTTTTTTTTTGTTATAAGTAGTTTGTACATGACTTTGTACATGATATATAGTTAAATAGAAAACAATTTAGTAGAGAACTTAAAATTAGTTTGCCAAACTTAGTATTAGGCAGACACTAAGAGAACATCGACCCTACAAGTGGCATATACACCTTTTCAAATTCATGTGCATTGTACAACAGCAAAACAATAGCACATATTAGTGGAGAAATCTGGGGCTTAACACAAGTTCTTCAGAGGTGTTAATGACAAGCCCTTGTGTCTGTTGCCTCGTACTCTGGGTTTTACCAGCCGTTGCATTTATGAGACATGGCCAATATTGGGTAGATAAGTTTCCTTCAGGTCCTTTTCTAGAAATATATAGGTAATTTGAATTGAGATTTCTGAAGAGGTTAGAATACTTAGAAAGCTACATGAGACCTACACCATAGCAACATGGACTGGTTTCCTGCTAATCAGATAACTTAATTCTTAGCCTAGACTCAAAAAGAGTTTACAGATCGAGTAAGAATCTGCTTTTACTGTGAAAAGAAGTAAAATGTTTTCTGCTTCGTTATAACAGTTTTGCCTTTAAATAAGACTTTAACAGCTCAAAGGAGCTTAAGTTTTCAGCTGTGGCATTCTTTGCCTTTCTTCACACACCTTTTAGCTGCAAATGACATGCAGCGCTAAGAATTATAAATTCCCTAGACCACTGAAAATCGGGAAAACTTGATGATCTATATTACAGGAAATCAGTTTTGTTTTGCTTCTCACTTCATCATCTGGCAGAAATTTTATTAGTTGGGGTTTTTTTATGAACTTGTTACTTGGTTTTTTGATATCGGATGCAGGCTCTTATGAGTTTTGAATTATGAAATGATCTACCACTAGCTGTTTCAAAAACTAGGTCTAGGGAATTTATAATTCTTAGCGCTGCATGTCAATTGTTTATGTTTCTATATACTTTAAAAATGTTAAATGTCTCAGAGCAACTATGACAATACTACAAACAAATAATTCTACTTATAGGGAAGAAACAAAATCTAGCAGATCAAAACATTAGGATTAATTTTTGAATATTTTGTTTAAGTTCTGACATGCTTTTTCAAAGGTAAGAGTTAATTGTCATGGGAATTGTAAGACTTAAAGAGAAGCCTCATGTTTCTGGCAATGGGTGAGCAAAAAGTGAGCAAAAAATTTGTTTCTGAGACATTACTGTTGAAGTTCAAACTGGAAATTTCGGCAAATGAGTATAGTAGACCTTTATAAAATAAAGTTATTGTCAGTCATGAATAGCAACATATTTGACACGTTTAAGAGATGCACTTAGATAAAAACATATGCAGAGGTAGCTCTGAAGGCAAGCCATTGACAGATAAGTCTTGAAATATTTTAAATTTCCAGGCCTTTTCATGAACTATAATAGTAATGGACTTTTTTTTTTTTTTTTTTTTTTTGTCATAGGCAACAGGTTTAAGGGATCATATTTCACTGTGTTGGGATTTGAGATACTAAAGTGTTAGAAAAGCTGTCCTGGGTCATACCCATGGTCCCTCTACATGAGAGTTATGCTTCTAAGAGTGGTCAGCAACAGTTTCTTAGCAATGTGACAGGGTAAATATACAAGGTTCATTTCCTTGAAAAGTTCTTTCAGCTTGCAGAAAGTAGATAGAGAGTGAGAGGTAAAGAGCTACATTTTATTTCAAGTTTTGAATTAATTCCCTTTGTTTCTTGAAAGTAAATGTCTGAGGGTTGACACATCAGCAAAACTTTTTAAAAGGTATATTTCAAAGCTTGTATTTGGTTATACGTGATGATAATTTTACTGCTGTATAGTTCCACTAACTGGTTATGTATTTACCCAATCAGGTGATACAAGCAATTCTGTTTGACTTTTTTTGACCAGTCACAAATACTATAAGCAACATACCCTTTGGATAATTAAATCCAATCTCTTAAGAGTGTAAATGAATATTAGCTGAATTAATTTGCATAATGAATACATTTAAAAAGTTGTGATAACTAGGCTGTAGAAAAAAAGCCCCAGCCAAATTCATTGAATAAATTATTCATTGTTGGTTTTTTCTTTTAATTATTCATTCATCTCTGAATGTAACAAGTAACAATCCTCATGTTCAGCAGCTTTATTTGTTGTAAAAAACCCAATCAAACTCTTATTTCACTTCCATGCAGGGTTGTTCCCTCAATTCATTGTTAGGCTGTTAATTTCTGCTCTGGTAGCTTATTTATTTTATTAATGTTTTTTTTTTTGGTAGACAGGAGTTCATCCATTTTATTTAAACCTGTCCTTGATATTTCTAGCTGAATTTTAGTCTTGTTTCTGCTTGGAAAACAATACACACAAGGGATCCACTTGGCTTTTTTTCCTGAGGAAATCCAGCTATTCTTTGTGAGAAACATGTTAACCTTTCTCTTTCGGCTGTAATTGATTGACTTCCTCTATTTATGTTATTAAGAACAACTCTTACAGTGTTGAGCGTTTTACCTTTAGAGGTTTTCTTCATATTTTTTTATGTGTTTGCCTGTATTTTTTTACACATTTACTGCAAAACATTGCAATTAGGAAGAAAATAGAAGAAAAATTCCTTAGCCTTGATGTGGAGCCCAGATTCCATATCCACTACTTATTATTCTTTGTGAATACTTCTCTTTTTTCACAAATTTGCTCAAGTGTTTCCATTTTCTAATAACTGGTTATAATACGATTGCATTAAACTTAGTGGCTGAGCAAAAGATGGCCATTAAAGCATTTCCAGAAATACCTCCCTGGATCATGTGCAGTTTTGTGTGCCACAGTATAAGAAGGATCTATTGCTACTAGAGAGCATCTGAAGAAGGGGCATGAACATGGTGAAGGATCTAGAGGGGAATCTGTCTATCTGTATGAGGAGCAGCCAAGATCAGTTGGCTTATTCAGCTTAGAGAAGAGGAGACTGAGGGGAGACCTCATTGCAGTCTACAACTTCCTTGTGAGGACAGGTGGAGGGGCAGACATTGATCTCTTCTCTGTGGTGACCAGTGACAGGACTCGAGGGAATGGCATGAAGCTGAGTCAGGGGAGGGTTAGATTGGATATCAGGAAAAGGTCTTTCACCCAGAAGGCTGTTGGGCACTGGAACAGTGGAATAGGTTTCCCAGGGAGATGGCCATGGCACCAAGTCTGTCAAGTGCTTGGACAATGCTCTCAGGGACATGGTGATTTTTGGGTTGTGCTATGAATAGCCGGGAGCTGGACTCAATGACCTGTTCATGTCAGTACTTCAGCAAAGCATTTGTCACCATCTTCTATGACATACTCCTGGTAAACCTGGCAGCCCACGGCATGGACAAGTTCACTCTTCACTGGGTAAAGAACTGGCTGGATGGATGGGCCCAATGAGTGGTGGTAAATGCAATCCATTTTGTGTCTGGTCACTAGTGGTGTTCCCTAGGGATCATCATTGGGCCGAGTCCTATTCAATCTCTTCACTGATGATCTGGATGAGGGAATTGATTCTACGCTTAGTAAATTCATGGATGACACCAAACTGGCTGGGAATGTCAATCTGCTGAAGGGTGGGAGGGCTCTGCAGAGGGATCTGACTGGCTAGATTAATGGGCTGAGACCAATGGTATGAGGTTTAAAAAGACCAAGCTCCAAGTCCTGCAGTTTGGTCACAATAACCCCATGCAGCACAATAGACTGGGGACAGAGTGGTTTGAAAGCTGCTCAGCAGAGAAGGACCTGGTTGACAACCACTGAGTATGAGCTAGCATGTGCCCAGGTGGCCTAGAAGGCCAATGGCATCCTGGCCTGTATCAGCAATAGTATGGCCAGCAGGACCAGGGCAGCGATTGTTCCCCTGTACTCAGCACTGGTGAGGCCACACCTTGAATGCTGTGTTCAATTCTGGGCCGCTCAACCCAAGAAGGACAGTGAGGTGCTGGACCTGTCCAGAGATGGGCAACAGAGCTGGTGAAGGGTCAGGAGCACAAGTCCTATGAGGAGCAGCTGAGGGAGATAGAGTTATTTAGCCTGGAGAAAAGGAGACTCAGGCGTGGCCTTATCCCTCTCTACAACTGCCTGAAAGCAGGTTTTAGCCATGTGGGGGTTGTCCTCTTCTCCCAGGCAACGAGCACGGTCTTAAGCTGTTCAGGGCACATTTAGGTGGGACTTTAAGAAGAATTTCTTCACAGAAAGGGTAGTGAGACATTGAAATGGGCCGCTCAGGGTGGTCACTCAGCGGTGGAGTCACCTCCCCTGGAGGTATTTAAGGATAGAATGAATGTGGCACTCAGTGCCATGGTCTAGTTGAAAGGTTGTGTTCTGTCATAGGTTGGACTCGATGTCAGAGGTCTTTTCCAACCTAATTAAATCTGTGATTCTCTGATCCTTATAGGTCTCTTCCAACTCAGGATATTCTGTGATTCTATATTTTCTGCTGTACTACATACTAGAATCCCTTAGCCTATTTAAGCTTATCCAAGAATAACTGATTTTATATATAGCTGCTCTCTTTTGGGATATTCTGCTTTTTAATTACACTGTGATGATTTTTAGAAGGTCAGAGTTCAATTCTCATAAAACACATCCACATATGATGATAGAATAGTTTGTATCTACAGTAATTTACAATATAATTCAGGTTACTCCGTATTGTGAATTGTAAAGTCCTTCCATAATTCAGTTGCAAGGACTGTATCAAGTTTTGGAAAATCAGTAATAAACACTAGCTTGGGCTCTTATCAAGACACCTGCGAAAATCCAAAACAGAAGCATGTGTTTTATGAGATTTGTATTCTTGCTCTCAAACGATTAATGAAGTGACTTAGCAAAACTGGATTTCTTGTTGAGAGAAAGTAGACAGACAACACAAATAAGATTATGGAGAAGGACAGTCTGTTCTTTTTCATTAAAATGTTATCACTTGAATGTTCCCCTTCTAACTTCTTGATAAGACAACTAGTTGTCTATTTCTCTCTAGTGACACCTTATCTCATGTTTTTAGCAGTAAACCTGAGGAATTGTTAACCCTCTTGTTGAGTACAAAAGCTTCACTGAAGCCCAGGCTGACATTTAAATGTGTAATGTTCACCATTCATTGTAGATAACCTTTTCCTCCTACTAGCTACTCTCCTTATTAAACAATTTCTGCTTCCTAGTGAACTTACATGTAATGTACAGAACTACACACATTGATTGGCGCCCAAAAAACCTTTTAACTCTCATTCCCACCCCTGCCACCTATTTGATTTACTGCCTTTGATTGAATAAGCATTCACCGCAGCAACAAGACTGATTTAGGCAAACTTTAGAAGTTTTGAAAAGGTTATAATTGTCTCTTTCAAATATTTTTCTCTCAAACATTATAAGAGAAGTGACCATGACATAATAAAATATAAATGCAGATTTAGTGAATTGCAAAAATCCATTTTGTTGTATCTCTTCCAGATATCTCTTTACCTTTTGAACACCAAGCCCTTTAGAAGTGGGAGGATGGAACTTCCTGGGGAAAATTAATTTAATAAAACAGATACTGGAAGAAGTCTCAAAAATTTAATGTGAGATCCTGAGTCTCTGATACAATTGACAGAGCAGAAAGAAGTCGTGTAAGTGTTCTTGAGGTTTTGTATTCTTATATTTCCTTTAGGCTTCTAGAAGGGAAGTGACCTAGAGGGCCAGTGTGTCTGACTTTCACTTCCTTGTCTGTTCTATCTCCCTGCCTCTACCTTCCCCATAGGTCAATTTTCTTTTTAACCAGAAGTGGTTAAAACCAGAGTGACAACATATATGCTGGAGTCTGTATTTCCAAATGAAACTATGAAACAAAAAATAGTAGCTTAGTGATTTCATAGAATCATTTAGGATGATGGTAATCATAAATGGGAATTATAGAGTCGATAAAATCGTCTCTAGGTATCAGAGTCATTCTTAATCTGGAAATATTTGGAAAGTCTGCATAGCTTTACTTAAGTCGAAGCAAACACTGAAAATTAATTCTTCACAACAAGCTGGACATACATTTCAAAAACAACACCACCTGCTTACCTGGAACACAAAATCAAGCAGAGATTCAAAATAGTAGTAATGTAAAAAATCTTAGATAAAAGGTTCAAGTTACCAGTACACCTTCTTCTGCAATCTCTGTCCCCGAAAGTGCCTTTTCTGATTCACATTACAAAAATTCCTTAGAGAAACTTCCTGTCCTGCTTAAAATCTGCTCATTGACTTTCAGGAAGCTTGTTTTTGGCTTGGTAAGAGCAGGCGTCTTTGGGTCAGTGAGAACAGAATAGAGTCACTGAAAGGTTTGTCTCAGCCTTCACCATGGGAAAGATTAATGTCCTCCCAGAGACACTAGACCCAAACTCCTCATCAGAAAAATTAATTTGAACATGTGACCATACACACTGAGTGCAATTTCATTTTTTATCAATCATCATCATTAAAGTCCAGGAAATACCAACATGCTCAAACATTCCAAAAGATCTGCAAATTGTACAGATATTCCAGAACAGAATGTATTTAAGAAAGGCATCTGAACAGTAGTAAAGATAAATTTAGCTATATTCATTCTCTAATTCCCCTCAATGGAAACTATGTAAACAAAATTCAGTGCCCATTTCCTCCCTTCCAAGTTCAACTCCACAATTAGGCATCCAAAGGTAGAGTAACCACTTAGGAATTTGAAAGCTAATAAAATGTTAAAGTAAAGAAGGGCAACAAGCAGCTCTCTGAAAGACTTGTTGATTACCAACAATAGGTCTCCTTTCCTTAGGTAAATGGAAGCAGACTACTATCAACATTAGACCTCCTCTGCTTAGGAAAATGGAAGCAGACTATCTCTGTCAAGAATTGAGTCTTATCATTTCTGAAGAGAAGTCAAATGCCATTTCTCTTTACTTGTCAAAAGGAAGAAATTATCCTCCCAAGCTACACATTATTATCCACCATCTGTGTGACAGTTTCTCATAATTACTTACATACGGCGTCTTTGATAAGCCATATTCCCGATAAACAGAAAATAAAATTAACTCTCCTATTAGATCACTCACTGAGAAGACTTGGAATAAATATAGTAGAGCTTTAATTTTTCTCTTTCAGAAACCTGACAAGACAGCTGCTGAAACACACACTTAGAAGTCTTTGTTTAGAAAGAAATTCTAAATGAAGCTACAGCCTTTGAAGCCTAAATATGTTGCCTGGTCAATTGGAAGGAAATAATCAGTTGTTTGCTTTAAGAAATGAATCAACAGCTAAACAAACATAAGATAATGCAGATTTATGTGATAGCCAGTGTTGTTTTCTTTCTTTTTTTGTCACTGAATTTTAAAATCTACACTTGAGTTAGGTACTAGTAACACATTTAGATAGTTTATTAAAAAAAAAATTGTTTTTACTGATCCTATACATCTGTTTCACCATCAGCTTAAGAAGGTTAAGCATTCGGATGACAGATCAGTTATTACACTATTAATAATTTACTGCTGTTATAGTCATGACTTAAAAAAAAGTTGTAACTCATCCATTCCTGAATGGGATAGTTTTGAACAAAAGAAGAGAAAATGGTATGTTACTTGAAGTGTATCAGAGACAGTTTCATAGCTCCACTGATTGGCTTATTGTGCAAATGTACTGTTTACTGTGAGCAGAACTGAATATTGTTCCAGCAAAAGAAGTGGAAGTTGTAACGATTTTTCAGATACACTACAGCCATTCAACACTCAGCTGAGCATTATGCTTATATAGTCTTCAGTTTTGGACCTGAGGTTTTTTAAGTACAATACCTTCATCATTCATTTTAAACCAATGTTATTATAAAATTGATATTGTTTTTTTTCTGATGGCTGTCATTGTTGCACTGAACCTTTACTATCAACTTCAAGCATCAGTCATCTGGCAATATAATCCAAGGAATTTGAAGTAAAACTGATTTAAACCAGATATTGAATTAAATCCACAAATAATCAGTCAGAAAATAAAATTATAGGTGAGCAGTTGTTGTATCCATATAGAATCTTTTAAAGAAAAAAAAAACCTCACCAATAACATTAGGCTAAAAATAGTCTTAACATAAAATATAGAGGAGTACAGAAAATCTAAACACTTCTTTTGTCTTCATGGAAAAACTACCTGTTCTGTGACTTAGGACTTCTAATTTTTCTGAGACACAGAGGAAATATTTAGAAGCTAGGGAGAGTAAGTCAAGAATGAAATCTTTTTGAGTTTCAATCTTAAGTATAAAAGAAGTGATTGTCTTTTTTATTGATATCCGTTTGTTCTCACTCTTCAGGAAAAACATAATGAACCAATTAATTTACATAAATGTAAAGAAAATAAAAGGCATTAAATTTTAGCCTAATACTACGGAGCACTTTTAGAAAGTGGATATAAAATTATCAAGTGTGAATAGCCACTTTGGAATTTAAAAGTTATGTTAGTCAAAAAAGGGATTTAAAGTCTAATACATCATACAAATGTGTGAATATCATCTATATAGTTGTAGTGTAACCTGTATCTTTTGCATATGCTACTTTTCTTTTCCTGGAGACTAACAAAATGGGATAAGATCAAGTGTACTGATTTTGACTGGGGTAAAGTTAATTTTCTTCACAGTACATGGTAGGGAGCCATGTTTTGGATTTGTGATGAAAACAGGGTTGTTAAACCTATTTTAGTTTTTGTTGAGCAGTGGTTGCACAGAGTCAAGGCTTTTTCTGCCTCTCATGCCACCCCACCAGTGATCAGAGTGGGGGTGCACAAGGAGCTGGGAGGGGACAGCTGACCCCAACAGGCCACAGGGGTATTTCATAGCATAATGCATCATGCTCAGCATATAAGGAGAAGGGAAGAAGGAGGAAGGGGGGACTTCTGGGGTTTTAACTTTTGTCTTGCCATGTGACCAAGAACAGGTGTTATGAGGAGTGGCTCAAGGAACTGGAGTTGTTTAGCCTGGAGAAAAGAAGGCTAAGGGGAAACTTTATTGCTCTCTACAATTACCTTAAAGGAAAACATAGCCATCTGGGGGGTCAGTCTCTTCTCTCAAGTCCCAAATTAAAAAACAAGAGGAAAAAACCTCAAGTAGCACTAGAGGAGGTTTAGACTGGATATTAGGAAAAATTTATTTACCAAATGGTTTGTCAAGTACAGACAATACTGGACAGACTACCCAGGAAAGAGGTGGAGTTCCTGGAGGTACTTAATAGATGTGTAGATGTGTGGCATTTGAGGACAGGGCTTAGTTGTGGACTTGGCAGCGTCAGGTTAGTGTTTGGACAAATTTGTTTGCCAAATGGATTGTCAAGTACTGACAATACTGGACAGACTACTGTCCTGGGTTGCAGTGTATTCTATTACCATCCCCATCAGCTGTTGAAATCAGGTGGGGCAGTGTTTCCTTGCCTCCTCCCCCCAGACTATCTTTCTGTTAATTGCCCATCATTGTCCTGCCGCCTGACTCAGAGATAACTCCCTCCGGACTATCTTCTGTTAATGAGCCTAATCAACACTTGGCCTCGTGACTCATTACCCCATTGTGAGATGCTCCACCCAGAGGGAGGAACCAAGCATCCCATCCTGGATATAAGCTGAGACTGAACACCAGAGACAAGTCCTTTCCACTGGATTTCCAGAGGACAGGAGCTACACAGCCACCACTGGACCTTCTGAGGAAGAGCAGACCCTTTTTTCTACAGTATCACCACTTCAGAGGACTGCAGCCACCATTCTATCAGACTGCTATCACCACCCTGCCTAACAGGGACTCAGGTTGTATCTTGACTCTGTCAGTTAGAACCAGTGTTTTCTTTTAGTTTTTTTTTTTCTTTCCTTTTCTTTAACTTCCCCATTGAATTGTTATTCTGACTTGGTGCCTCCCACTGGTTTGTTTTCAAACTAGTACAACTACCCAGGAAAGAGGTGGAGTCCCTGGAGGTACTTAATAGATGTGTAGATGTGGCATTTAGGGACATGGCTTAGTTGTGGACTTGGCGATGTCAGGTTAGTGTTTGGACTTGATGACTTTGGAGGTCATTCCTAACCTAAATGATTCTATGAGTCTATGGTTCTATGACAGCTACTATGTCATTATTCGTACTATATGAAGGAGCTCTGTGGGGTTCTTTCTATCATTATACATTTCAGGAATTTATTTCCTTTTGACTTCTCAATTTCTCATCCTTGAAAAAGTTTAAGAAAATGGTAAAACCAGAGGAGCTAAAAAAATCCTACTTTTTAACTAAAATTTAGCTTAATCACACTTTGATGATGAGAGTTCACTAATTAACCTTGTTAAGTATATGTACACATATGTATGACGCAATCATTATACATTACACAGAAAGTTAAGAGGACTGTAATGCCCCAAATAAATACATGAATCAAGAGCTGATGCAATGAAAAGCTAATATTTTTTTCTTTTTCTACTTACCTACTAAATTTTACAAAGAGTATCTTTAAAAAAACTAGCATCTTTAAAAAAGAACTAATGAACTAATAAATTAATTCCACCAAATTAAAAATTTCTGTTGAATTTAACTTAACAGTTTTCTTGGATTTAGCTAGCTAAGAACAGCCCAGGAAACCCTTTGCCTTTCAGAAAGAAAAAAAACCAAACACATGTATGTGTGAGCCTGTACTTGATTAACCAAGCTGGTTTACTTATACAGGAGGCTACTGAACCTCTGTTTAGAGAATTTTATAAATCAATTATTCAAATTGAATTACTTAAATAATATTATTCACCTTTTGTCAGACCTGTATCACAGTGTTCTGTTACTTGTCTATGGCCTGATATCTCCTGCCTCGTCTTTTTCTATAACTTTGTCACTAAGAGGTTTAGATTAAATGAGTCATAATCTTGCCAGCTCTACCCATCTAAGGATGTTTTGCAAACTGATAGTGAAGTCTAGGTATAAGTCACTAAAATAGGAGGCAACACTTGGCTAAAACATTTAGATAACCTTGAAAAAGCTTTCTTTCTTTCCCTTTAATAGTCAATGAAAATATTAATAAATAGAGATTTATATATTTTATGAATAAATATCTGAGAATGAAATAGATTGAAGTAGATACAAGCAGAGGAGAAGACCTAAGTACATAAGGAGAAATTTCTTTTCTGCCCTCATTGTGTCTATTATCTGAGCATGTAGTGCTTATTAAACCTTGAAAACAAAGCTCAACAGCATTCTTAAAACAGGATATAGAATCATCATCATCTATATTGGGGAGCCACAAGAAATATTAAATAATTGATTCCCCTCATCTTTTTTTATGTGGAGATTTCCTTGCTCTAGTATGTGGACTCAATGGATGCTCAGAACTGAAAACTGCAACCTAAAGACATAAATTTCCATTAATACTGTCCAAGCATGGCACTTCTATGTGCTTTGTCATCATAATGTTACCCTGGAATGCAAATTTTAGCATTAAAAAGAATGTGGAGGAGGGAAGTTATTGAAGTTGGTTTTCATCTGGCAATGATACTTTTGGCAACTAGCATTTAAATATCACTTTCAGGAAAAGGAAATGCTTTCTATAAACATTTGCCCTGCACAGAAGTGACCTGGTCTACTTTTGAAAAATATATGTAGACTGGCCACCTGTACCCTATATTTGACAAAATATTCAGACTATAATGGGACTCAATTTTGCAGTGACTTGCTGAAGCAGCAGAAATTGATTAGGACATCATTTCTATTTCAGAAATAACCTCTCTAACAATGTTAAAGTAAGTAAAAAACTATAGTAACTAATAATAAAAACCCCACACATGTAGACAATTTACAAATATAAAGGTTGTTTTTCTTTCAAAGTTCTCATTTAGATAACATATACTCTGACACATAGTCCAAAACCATTTACTCTTACATGCTTACAACCTACATGCTAGCCCTGAAGAAGGAAAAAAACCAAACCAAACCAAAATAGTTTAATAGACTTAATACAGAGAAAATTTATGCAGAAAAATGGTGTTTGCTTTCAGTTTTTCTTATTTCTTTACATCCAGTATGTTTTCCTGTTGACTGTATGTTGCTTCTATTCTCAAATGAAACAATATTTACTTAGTGTAAAATATTTGCATTATGCCATTTTGAAGGCATTATCTACACAAAAGTAAATATGTCAATCATAGTAACTAGGTGCTAAAATCTGTACAGAAAGGTGTCTCCTATTTCAAAATTTATTTATTTCAGTTTCTTATGACCTTTCTTTACAGGAGTTCAAATAAAATTTCTTTTCAACAAATCTCTCTTACATTGAAATAAACATGCATATACAAGCTGATTTTTAAAATATCCGTTGAAATCTTCAGGTAAACAGGTACAAGTTAGTGCACAGATCAAGCTTGATTTTAACTACTGTAAGACTGAAAACTCAGTTCAACAAGACAGGAATTACAATTCTTGGCTAAAACAAATTAATTTTTAGTTAGTCCTCCATATTTTAGAATAACATTTTATTTGAAGCGGAATCTAAATATTTTAGAGGGGGGAATGTTGAACTGTCCATTTAACAGTAGGGTCCTTGATAAATAATTTTAAAAATTGGGTTTTTTTTAACAGTATACTATATTGACTGCAAAAAATACGTTGGATTTCTAAAATAGTTTTAATTAAAAAAATAAAAGATGATAAAAAGTCATCCCTGCCACCACCACACAACTTTGGTCTTATGTACTACTGGTAACTATTTTTGTCTTGTGTTTTGAGCTTTAAGTATATTTGGGGCTAGTCAAGCTTGAGTCCCAGACAAACTTAAAGGAATTAAAACTCCCACTTTTCATAAAAGGTACTTTTACACCTGATGATGTAATATCTCTATGCATATTCTGCAGAGTGCTCCTGTCCCTATGTTTACAGAGACATTCTTTCTGTTTTCTAAAGGATACTTCAATGAGATACTTCAAGTCTGACCTGTCTGTGCACTGACCAGCAACTTAAAAGTCATTCATTTTCTACTGACTTGGTTCAGTGATGATGGTTTTTCTTCAAAGTGAGTCCAGCATTAATAGTAAAAAATACAGAAATAGAGCCTGTAATACTTAATGGCTTCATGTGTAAGAGAAAGAATAACGTTTGAGTTGAAATGGCTTAATACGTGGCCTACGGAATCATGATAAATATTTAAGGCAGTTATTTCTTGTTGTTTCCTTTTGTTTTTTACAAAACAAATGTTGAGAGGCAAGGAAAGGCTGTTGGAGAAATAGAGGAAAAAAATACAGCAACAAGATGACCTTACTCTCCATTGCAAGTATCTGCTTTACAGAGAATGAAAAATTATGATCTTCCACACCCTGTTTCAATTAATCAGCCAGGATCAGTATCCAGGATGGAGACAAGTTTATCACATAATATCTCATAACGTGATAGTTATGGCACACATTTAGAATGCAGTTAGGAAGTGGTATAAAATCTCATACAACTGAGACTAATTGAAATTGATTCTGTGCTTCATTTGCTTTTGCCACAAATGCCGCACACAAAATATTTTTTTAAACTGTATTAAAAAAAAAATTTTGATTTGAGTAAAGGTGTTTGCTTTGTTGTTGATATTTTGTTCAGTAGCAGATATATGTGCAGCAGTAGTACATGGCTGAAATCTGAGCAACTTGAAGTAGCTATACCAGATGGAAGGAACTTGTGTGACTGCAGTTTTAGAGACACACACTGAGTCTGCCCCTGGGACAAACTTCTTATTTGATTTCTCATAAATTTCTGCATTACCTTTTAAACAGAAAGACTTAGCTACAGATTTTACATCCTTTAGTACCAAATGTCCTGGAAACATAAGTAAAGATAATCCAGTACCTGTGGGATTCTTTTTTATAAATGTAGTGATCAGTCTGAGTGCCTTAAAAATGAATGTTGCTTGTTCTCTGTTTCTAGTCAGCTGGATAACATGGTTAACAATCAAGTATGGATTTTTGTAGAGTAGAAGAATCTACCCATCTGTGCTTTATATAGCCAATGGTTACATCTCTAGTATTACTTCTATTTGGTTTGGATTCTTTTGGAGGAAGATTGGGATATTTTTGTTTAAATCAGAACTCACAGAGCTTTAAAAAAGAATCAGGCTTGGGATGGACTGAGTGGGGAACAGCTCTGGGGAATGGGCACTGGGTACAGTGAGCTAGGTAGGAACTTGCATCAAGCTCTGGCAGGAAAAACATCTGAGCCTGCATCAGCAGTAGCATCACTAGGAGAGCAAAGAAAATTTTTATCTGCCTCCATCTAGCACTCACACTTGCTATATCCAGTTTGAACCTCCCAGTACAGAAAGACATCAACATGCTGTGGTAAGTTTAGTGGGAAAACGCCAAGATGAAAAGACTGGAGTAGCTGCCCCATGAGGAGAGGCTGGGAGAGTGGAAAGATTGTGGAAGATACTCCTGCAGATCCTGATCTGGTACCCAACACCTGCAGCTGACACAGGGACTAGTGTTAATGGATTATGGTATTCTCTCTCTTACTTATTTTCTTTTTGTCATGAATTCTTCATCTTGTTGTCATCTTGGAGTTAAACTATTAAAAACTTATTTTACTATAAAAAACTCTAATGTTTCAAAGTTTTTATACTGGAGCTTGGGTATTCAAAGATAATTTCTACCAGGCCATTTTATCTTATCATTGCAAAACCTCTGAATGTTTGTTTTTTTTTTTTTTTTTTTCCCAGGAAAAGCTTATCTAGAAAAGTGTCTTGCTTAAAGGCTGCTTTTAAGCAGGTTTTACTACACTCTCTTAGTTTGGTCTTGATTCACGTTTATTGCTTTCTTACTAACAGATGTTGCCATCTTCAAAGGTTAGAATTAGGATAAGTATCTGCAATGTAAAAAAACCCCAACAACTAACAAGTAGATGTAGCTTTTACTGACAAAGAAATCATTGTATCATAAATTTCACATAAGAATGTAGAAGTCTTTATTACGATATTGAAAATTCATATGCCTGTACAGCTAACTTACAAGCTTCTATTTACCTTTAGAACATGATTTCAGCAGTTATCCAGTTTTTAAATTAAGTTCAGCTAAGACCAGTCAAGACATCTGAAATATGGACAGACAACGTGATTTTGTTAGGAACCTTTATGAAGATTTTGTAAGGAACTTTTCAAAAGGGCTTTTGTCCGACCAAAAGTCTTTTTGTGATAGACTGACCTGAAAAATCTATTAATATGTTTTAAAGAGACAAACCCCCAATATAATAGCATTCATCTTTTTTCATTTGTGATGGTTAAGGCACAAATGAGCAGAATGTAACAAGAGCGTTGTTAAGTGTTTGAAGCAAAAATCTGCACTGTAATATTGCTGCAAAATTTAAATTGGCTGTAAGTTTCGCTTAGGGGCAGGGAGTTTAAGGAACATCTGGAGATTCTGAAATAACCTGCATTCATTTATGTTATTTAAGTTGTAAAATCATATTCAATCTTGACCCACTCAGGAAATCTAACATAAACGTCCTGCTGATTTTGACAGTCATACAGCAAAAACACCCTCTAATGAGTATTTAATAGTCACCAAAAGTTCTGCATTAAGTACAAAGCCCTTTTGATTACTTATTCCACTAATTTAAAGTAAATGCTTTTACAGATGGCATCTGTTAGGACACAGAGCGTGTGCTGCATTTATATGTAGTCATTGAAAATAAATTCCAGCTTTGGTATAAGGATTGTACAAAAAAGATCAAACACAAAACACTGAGTAAACATTTACTAGTGATATTTTTAAAGCTCTTCATAAAATCTTATCCAATACCAGAATACAATACTCAAAGTATATGAAATAATTCAGAAATGCTTTGGCAAATTAGCACCTTAAGAAAAACAGCTGAGACAAAGTAATTGAGCTCTTCCATTTTGTTTATAATCTTCCCTGGGGGGCAGCAATATTATGTTTCACTACCGCTTCAAACTGTATTACCTTATGAATAAAGAAAAAAAATTTAAACTTTTAGCTACTAGGGATTAGTGGGACAACAATTACAAAAAAAAAAAAAAAGAAAAATAAAGTGATTATCTACTTTTTTGAAGAGGGATATGGGAAATAATAATTTATTTTTTGGTCATCACCAAGAATTTTATCAAAAAATGTCATACTAAATTATGTGCTCAAAACTGTGCAAATTAAGAATGATTTTGTCAATCTACAAACATGTCCTCAAAGACCAAATATTTAATGGCTTGATGTTTGTAAAGAAACATCTTCTACATATTTTAGAACAAAGAGATATTGAGGACATATTTATAAATTAAAAAAATGGTGCGTTTAAAGAAAATGTCAGTTAGTTTAAATGCAAAGAATGTAGCTCTATTTTATGGTTATTTTCAGTACTTGCTATTAAAACATTTATGATTAATTTTAAGAGCTATTAGCATTACCACAGTGTGTGTGCTGTCACAAAGAAAATTACCAAGTGAATACTAATTTCAGAGTAAAATGAAAAAAATTTAGGGGAAAACCCCCAAAATTTATAATAGAATATCTATTCCTCCAAGCACTCAAAACAGGTTAAATCTGACTCAACCATTATCTTGAATCAAGCACCTCAAATTTAATAATTGTTATCACAATTGTGAAACTTCAGAACTTTACTTTCCCTGTGTTCTAACATGCAGATCTATAGGTTTTGGCCTTGTTTCAACTCTGAGGAAAGTGTGCTATATATTACACTCCACGTTGTTTCACCTGTTCATCAAGACTGACCATTACCTGGTCAGAGCTTTGTCCCTTACTGTGCACCTGAAGTTGCTTTAGTGAAAATATGAGCATTGAGAAACATTAATTTGCTTGTTTGTATGTGTGTGTAGTACATTAACAAAGTCGTCAAGTTTCCTACCAATAGACAGCCAGGATGCAAACAAGATGCCCAACTGAACCCAGAACACAAGAATACTCTGTTTTAATAATTTGAATGAAAGCTGTGTTTCCCTTCCCTGCTTTCAATAAAACTACACCTCCTAGAATATAAAAAAAAAATAAGAAGAAATTATATTCTTATGTTCAGATAGCAGTTACTATTCCAGATTCACCTGTAATTTTTATCTTGTTGTTACTAGAATTAATTATTTGTAAAATTACCCACATTAACTACTTCAGTAAGAAGTGCAGTTACAGGCAACTCCAGAAATATTATTCTAAGTTATTGCTATGTGTTCATTGTGATAATTGAGCCAGGTAGTCAGCCAGACCAAGGTTAACGCAAGGAGAACATTTCTTGCATTCCTAAGAAGGTTGCTCTTTCCCACGAAATTTATTTTTTGTGGGTTGTTGGAGGCAATATTACTGACTGAGGGAGACACAAGGGCAGAAGAAGATATTCTCTTTTCTTTCTCATTAAGGTAAATAACAGCAATGAAGGAGCTCTTGAACACACAAAAGATCACCTTTATAAAAAAAATTTAACAGCTAGCAAGAGCCTATATTTCATTCAATTTCTAACCAGTATGCTCATAATACAATTCCGAAAAAAAAATACAACTTTTGGGAGAAAAAATGTAACTCACTGCCCTTCTGAAATCTGTGTTTAGTCTTTGTCAGTTTGATTTTGCTAGAACTATTTAAGTGGTAAGAGAATTATGAACTTTTCCTCCCTGTGGACTATAGCCTATATTTAGTTTTCATCTCTATGGACCAGTAAGTTTCATGAAACAAGAACATAGCACGGGAACGCCTTATTCCCAAGCTGATTTTATTCCAGTTACCTTTTCTAGGGTGACAGGTTCAATACAAGCTATTGGTAATAGAAGGCCCAGGATACACAGCAGTGTAAACTAAGATTGTACAGACAGAAGTTTCAGTGTTTTTCTCTTGTAATTGATGATTGCATGAAACAGATACAAGAAACGATGAAATTAGAACTTTACACCAAATTTGAATTACCTCAACATTAGGAGTCCACTTCCTCAGCCTTAGTGTTTAAAGTTGGTTGAAATTATTTTTGCCCTTGATATTTTGATTAAAAATGAGATTAAGTATATAGAATTAAAATAGTTTTAAGAGAGTGTAGCAGGAGAATCAAGCCAAATATAATAACCACTCTGTATTGGGATTGTGTGGCAGTGTTCTGATGGAGGAGGGTGACAGGGATGACTTCTGTGAGTAGCTGATAGAAGTTTCCCTCATGTCCACCAAAAAGCCAGTGCCAGCCAGCTCCAAGACAGACCTGCCACTGTCCAAGGCTGAGCCCATCAGTGATGGTGGTAGCACCTCAGGGGCAGCAGATACAAGAAGGAGGTGGGGAGGGAGGGGTGCAGCAGGGATTTACTGTGCAACAGCAACTTCAGCCAGAGAGAGGAGTGAGAATATGTGAGAGAAACAACCCTGCAGACCCCAGGGTCAGTGAGGAAGAAGAGGGAGTGGGTGCTCCAGATGATGGAGCAGATATTCCCCTGCAGCCTGTGGTGAAGACCATGGAGGCAGCTGTGCCCCCGCAGCTCATGGAGGTCCACTGCATAGCCAATATCCACCTGCAGCCTGTGGAGGACCCCACAAGGGAGCAGGTGGATGCCTAAGGAGGCTGTGATCTGTTGGGAAGCCCACACTGGAATAGGCTCCTGACAGGAACTGTGGACCCATGGAGAAGGGAGCCCACAATGGAAAAGGCTCCTGGCAGAACATATGACCCTATGGAGGACCCACACTGGAGCAGTCTGTTCCTGAAGTACTGCACCCCACGAGAGGGACACATGCTGGAGGAGTTTCTGAAGAACTGCAGCCTGTGCAAAGAAATCATACTGGAGAAGTTCATGGAGGACTGTCTCCCATGGAAAGGACTCCACAGTGGAAAAGGGGAAGAGTGTGAGGAGTCCTTTCCTCGAGAAGGAAGGAGCAGCAGAGACACATGTGATGAACTGACCACAGCCCCCATTCCCCATTCCCCAGATTCCTCCCTGCACCACTGGAGGATGGATGTAGGGAAAATAGGGACTGAGATTAAGCCTGGGAAGAAGGGAGGGGGTAAAATGTTTTCAGGATTTGGGCTTTATTTATTATTATCCTACTCTGATTGAACTGGTGAATTAAAACTAATTTCCCCAAGTTGAGTCTGTTTTGCCTGTGAGAGTAACTGGTGAATGATCTCTCACTGATCTTATCTCAACCTAGCTGTAATATTTGCTATATTTTGTTATATTTTCTTTCCCTTGTCCAGCTGAAGAGGGGAGTGATAGAATGGTTATGGTGGGCATCTGACATCCAGGAAGGGTCAGCCCAGCTCTTAGATGTGGTATTAAGAGCAAATAAAAAGCCTCTGTGGAACACAACACAACACTGACCAGAAAAAACTGCAGTCCTAGACATCAGGAAGCATAGGGTTAGAATGGGTATTGCTATAAAATCAAGATGGTTCAGCCATAAAGGGGAAATTATTAGAAATAATAAAAATTCTTTGCTATATAAAGAGAACAAGTACAGATGAGCACAAGATGAGAACAGATGTACATGTACAGATGAGAACAAGACAAATGAGTCCAGAATATAGTAGAGATTAAAAATAATCTGTGTTGTGTCTAAAACTTAAAAAAATACCTATCCTGCTTTTCAGTAAGACTGAAGGTATGGCACATCAAGAAAAAGTCATGTTAATTAATGGATTGAATATGTGAAAAAACCCCAAAAACCTCTTAGGTAAAAGCAAAGTTTCAAGATCTCAGAGTAAAGGGGATCCTATGATATTTAGCACAGGAAAATTGGAAAAAACTGGTATATGAAATTATAGACCCAGAAACAAGGTATTTTAATGAATGTGTCTTTGTCAAGAAATAATAGAAAATGGAATATCAATATTTACTTAACAGAGATGTGATTGAGGAAACTGAAGGATAATTAACCTGATATGAGTTTTATTTAAGATTTTAGAGCAATTTTTGAAGTACATGATAAAGACAGCAAAGGAAATGGAAAACAGAGGATGTTTTAACATGAATTTAGCAAAGTATCTAATGTTATACTGCCATCTAAACTGTCTGCTTGTATATATTTTCCAACAAAGGAAACATGGAAAACATGGTTCATTAAAGTTTGTTCACAGCAAAAACATGAATAACAGTAATCTTAACAAGCGTAATTACTATTCCATTCTTCCCCAAACAGATGAAAACTGGATAATACTGGTGGATAGAACTATGTGGAACCAGTGCAAAGACTTTCTAGACTTAACAAGAGAAGAGTGAAACATATAAGAAAGAAGACTAAAGGAAGAATCACAAAGCAGAGACTAGAAGGAAAGAACTTGGTGACTCTAAATATGTTCAAATGGAACATGGTCCATCTGCTTCCTAAAATCTGTTCACCTCTTAAGTAAGGTCTGCAACATAAAAGGTCTTGAACACGCCATCCTACTGTTTACTTCAGGTACTTAACTACTGTGCCTTTAATAGCTTTCTTTTTGTTAAAAATTTTCTGTCACCCTGCTGAGGACCCAGTTTTCAACCTTTTACCCACCTGTCACATCACTAGTGTCAAATCACTCAAGCAGAGAAAAAAATTAAAATAAGTTAAATATAGCAAAATGTTCTTAAACTGTATTGAAGGTTGTTAGTTCTTAAAAGTTTGAGGAAATATTCATATTTAAGAGCTTGTTTGATATAACTGTATCTGTTGTTTTCATTAAAATTATTGTGAGCTCAAAAGGAAATTGAGGAGATACTAAGAAGATTTCTTTCTTGACTTCTGGTGAAAGTTTGCTCCAGTCCTGTGCCACCTTTGCTTAGATTCCTCTGATTGCTGATAACCAGGGGTAAAAATGCAACTTTCATCATATGAAGTAGATTGCACATAGTCAAATTTATGTCTTAAACTTAGACATTCAAATTTTAGGCAATCTATCTCTGTTCCATGGCAATCAAAGCATTCATAAATGATCTTTGGATGACTATTTGTCTAATCCCAAGACAAGTGCATACAGCAGGTCTGTTGAAAAAATTAGGTTGAGATGAGGTGAAAAAAGATTAGGAACCTGCATATTGTTGTAAAGAGCAAGTCATATCTTAGCATACTCAAACCTGGAGCTGGATATTTTTGTACTTTATTACATCAAAGGCTGAGGTGTTTTATTACATTTGTCAGTCTAGAAATGGTCTAGAGGAATGCAAAACAAATAATGGAGAAAGCAAACTGAAGTTAGCTAAACTAAAAAGCAGAAGACGCAGACAAGATCATACAGTCTACAAACAAATAAAATGTTTCTGAAAGGCAAAAGGAAATAGTTCTTTGAATCCACAAAAGATAAGACTTGGTGTTGAACTTATGGTGAATAAAAACCAGAAACTTCAGGCTTGAACTGTGAAACATTTTCTAGTGGTTTAAGTAGTGATGTGATAGAATAGATTGTTTGAACCAGAGATATTTTTGTAATTTTGAAGACGAGAAAATGAAAATACCTAGCAACAATAGCTGCTCTTTGTCAGAGAGGGCAGATGGATAAGAAATCGTTGAAATCATTTACAGACAGCGTGATTTGAAGACAAAGTATGTTGGTGACATGACTGAACCCCACAGTATGATGAAATCATATGAGAGAGATTTTGCACTGTATTTCCTAAGAGAAATAGGTAAAAAATTGCTTAGTCAGTGCTGTTGTTTGGACTCTACCTGGAACTCTATAGACAGCTCAGTTGCTTATATTCCAGAATGGTTATGTCAGATGGGAACAAGATAAAGGAACCCTGCTAGGATCCTGGGACAATAAGGGAGAGTAAAGACATATCTACTTGGAAGGACACAGATGATAGGTTTACATTTAGTCCAGGCTGACAAGAAGTGATGCCAAGTGCAGGAAGTACCAGACAATTAAGGGAAATTGTTTGCTTGTGATTTACAAAAAGGAAAAATAAAATTATTAAAAAACCAAACTACAACGTTTTAGAAGTACAGTCAGGACAATGTTCTATATCTCAACAATCTGGAAAAACCTCTGCACAAGTTGCAGAGGTCTTTCTTTCCCTCTCAAGCATTTAGGTGGACAAAGAGAGTAATCTCTCTTTGGTGTTTGCTTTGGATCCTCTAATTAAGAACTTACTATTCAATATCCACTCCAGGTACAGCCTAGTGAGTTAAATAATTAATCTTCAGTTTTTACACTGAAAATGATACTTTTTGCTTTCATGGAAACTGTCTTTCCAATTGGCTATGCCTTCTTTGAGAACAGGACTTAAACTTCTTACAGGTAAACTTATTATTAGAGTGCATTTACTGTATATAATTAAATGTTTCCATAAAATATTTTATCATAGGTACACATAAAATATTCTATCATAGTTAACAGGTACTGTAGATTTTAGAACATACTATAATGCAGAAAATACTATAAAGTGTTAAGATAATTTGAAATAGCAAACTGAAATGTGCAAGTACACAACTTTGTCAAAGATGTCATGTTCATGAAACTCAAGTTTCCCAAAAGAGGCACCTCTCAAAATTTCATTTAATAAAATAAACACTATATCCTTGTAGTAGTTGTACGTATTCATAGAATCATAGAAATGTTTAGGTTGCAAAAGACCTTCAGGATCATCGAGTCCAGTTGTTAACCTCACCCTACCAAGTCCAACACGAAAGTGTGTCATTAAATGCAACATTTACACATCTTTTAAATGCCTCCAGGGACAGTGACTCAACCTTTTTCCTCGGCAGCCTGTAGGTTCCCTGAAAACCCTTTCAGTGAAGATGGTATCTTGAAAATCAGTAAAGACTGTTAAAAATAACACCAAGTCATAAAAATAACTTTTTCATTCATTTGGAGGTTTATCATTCAGGTATATCACATAGATGGACTGAAAAATGATTCCTTGATTTCTTGTATTGCCACAGGCATGAAACATTCCTTAAAACAATTTAAGTGGGAATTAAGTATTATAAATTGTAGAGGGATTCCTTGTGGAATATAGGATACCCCAGGAGGGCTTGGGCATCCCAGGGCTGTTGCAGAAGTAAACCGGATGGGGTCTCAGGCTGAAAACAGGCTTGCAAGGCACCTGCTAGCTGGCAGCCTTGAACAGCCTTGGGAAAAGGTATACACTGGTCAGCTCCCCCGCTGCTTTGAGGCTTTCTCTTGGGAAAGGGGCGTGAACATTGGAAAAAAGTATAACTTGGTGTAACGGAATGATAAAACTGGAGCACGATGCTCAAATCGTATTGGTGTTTGTATCGTGACTCTGGCTGGATTCCCCTGCTCCTGGGACCCCCCCCCCCCCCGCTACAATAATCAATAAAGATTGATATGAACTCTATGAAGAAAAAAAACCCAGCCATATTATAGCATGCATACATGTGCAACTCTGATGAATATAGAAATGGAACAGTAAATAATATCTTTAAGCAAGACATTTTCACTGGAAAGTATTTAAGTACACCGACTTCTTAGTGGGAGAGCAATTCAATATATGTGACTGTTGCAAACAGCTGTTTTACTTCTTTCAATATATTAGCAATTCTTTCAGACTTGTTTGAGAAATGTTTGAGACATGCCCTCTTACATTCAGAAAGACCAGAGACACTAAAGAGTTTTTGAAAAATGTGATGCAAAATTTTAACTTGAATACAAAATGTAGTGGTGATTCTTCATAACTTTAGAAAGAATAAAGAAGTCAATAAAAAAAAAAATCTATGTATGTATACACATATATATATAAAGAAATGGAACAAAAATTTGGAAGAATATATACTATGAAGAGAAAAAATATTTCCAGTGAAGAAAGGGTTCTCCAAATAAATTCAGAACAAATTTGGCTGTGTAGTAATACATAAGGAAAAGGAACCACAGGAGGGCATTTGTAATCAGGAAGTCATTTCAGTTTTAATGAGGGGAAGCAGTAGACAAGACAGGTCTTTAAGTCACCACCTAGAGGACTTTAAAGGAAGAAGAAAGCTCAGAAAAGAAATACCAGATTAATTTTATAATGGATTTTTTTTTTTTTTTTTTTGAGAGAACAGTGAGGCTGCACAATAGTCTAAAGGGCAATAAAACATGAGGCACTTGCTGTGAAACCCAGCAAATTACCTATATAGGAGATGGTATGATTGATGACAGACTGACCAGAAAAGGCTACTGAAGTCAAGAACTGTAAGGGGGATAGAGGACCAATGATCATGATATGCGTTGCTAATCTAATTAACCTTTTTACATTAAATCATTCTTATTATAAATGGCAATTTTAGGCAAATACTTATAACATGAAGAGAGAGATTCACCGTGGGAGAAAGGGAAGGTGACAGTGGCATAAAAGGTTCTTATACTAGAGTCCTCAAAGAGCAGAAATAGCAAAACTGTGGGAGCACTGATGACTGCAGACAAAATGGTCTTAAAATGTTCAGAAAAATTAATAACAAAGTTAAAAGGCAAAATAAAAAGTTATAGGCAGTTTTAAAACATATGTGTTTTATGAGTGGCATTTTATTTGTATTTACTTTTCATCTTTCAGCTGTATTTCCCAAGAATCTTAGCATGAAGCTTCTAATTCTTGTGTACAAAATATTGGTACATACTGAGAGCATTCCTTCCTCAAACAAGGTCCTAATCCTTTCTTCTGGAATGAATTTTATTCCATAACACTAACTGGTCTTTGAATGAATTCTTTGTTTTCTGTTATACTGTGCATAATTTCTTGAGTTTTTCCCTGACATGAATTTTTAAATTAAAATGACATCACAAATTATGCCCTGAGGACTATCTTATTTGACTCATTTGTGAATAAATTATTA
Organism: Corvus kubaryi; assembly: GCF_017639235.1. Classification (NCBI taxonomy): domain Eukaryota; kingdom Metazoa; phylum Chordata; class Aves; order Passeriformes; family Corvidae; genus Corvus; species Corvus kubaryi. The sequence continues at coordinate 32,718,654 of NW_024580667.1, read as the reverse complement.
TTTCAATGTATGTGATTTTATTGTTTTAAAAATTTACTTCAAACATTTTACATTTCTAAAGGATTTTTTTTTTTTACATCCATGACCTTAAGGCACCCTGCATGCTTTTCCTACCAATAATTTCACTGACATTAATAGACATATAAAAGGGGGAAAAATCCTTCAGCAGTGTTGTCATTTGAATAAATTCTTAAATCCAGAAATAAAAATAAGCATGTGCACATTCCGTTATTTTTAAATGCCCTGATTTCTGTAGGTAGCAATCTGTTTATAACTTTAAATGCTAGCCCCACAGAACTGTACAATAAAATTATCAAATAGATATATTCTGTTCAATATTTTTTAAGGATGCTTACTAGAGAGACAAATATTTTTCAAACTAATTTTATGTGGTGTTAAAATTAACAAATTCTTGGGTACTCATTATTCTGTATTTCAAAGATATTTTCAGTTTTCCTGAAGAAGCTGAGTAGTAAGGCTTATTTCTTTGTAGACATATTTCCATAATATTTTGTGAATTGTTCCACAGCCAACAATAATTTTTTTTAAATTCTCATTGAAGCTGGAACAGCTGTACTATATCTTTCTGGATGTGTCTTCCTTCTTTTATCACCAGAAATAATGAATGAGAAGGTCAAATAAACATGTACTTTTGGCAGAGGACAAATAAAAAGTAAACAATCAATATTGTTTCTAAATACAAAAACTAATGAAAAGAATTTTAATGGGAGAAGTGACTCACAATTATAAATACAGCAGCCCGCTGTCTAGAACTAGTTTTTGGCTGTCCTTTCTACTCTTTGCTTCCTGAGTTGAGTTGTAAACTTCTATTACTGTTATCCAAATGCCATTAAGTAACTCTGAGATTATATTATTTGAGAACGAAAGTTCCAGTTTTAACCACATTATTAAAAGACTAAGATAAATTGATGCCACTCCTATACTTTGACAGTCTGCCTTTTTAAAATGTCAGCTTACTTTAGAGAACCTGACCTGATCAATAAGGTTCACACTGGAAACTTAGGGTCAATTATCTTTTTTAAGATACTAGTGGATGATCAAAAAGTGGTTCTTAGTATCTAAAGGAAATGCAATTGCAGAGCAACTTGAATTTTCATTCAAGCGATTGGAGTATCATAGAATTAGAAGCAATCAAAGTTTTGACAAATATCTTTGTTTAGAAAAGTCTGTCTACCAATTAAAAGATCTAAGACATAAATAAAGTAAAAAAATATTTGAGAAAAAGTAATCATCCCATAAGATGATGTCCTGAGAACAGGAAAGAAGATCCTCACAGATATGGTAACGCTGAAACATGGCTGTATGACCTACTACCTGGTGACCTGATGGCATTCTGATTTTACAATGCACAGTAGTTCAGAAGTGAGATGATATTCTGTCAGATGCAGTATAATTTCCAGTGACAGTTAGTACATAAATATAATCATTTTACTGATAGTTTATGCAAGTAACCAATAATCAGTTAGAGGCCTAAGTATATAATTTATTTCCTTCAGTAATTTCTTCTGCAAAACAATTCTAAATGAAAAACTAAAGCACTTTAAATAGGTCAAACTTACCAAACTTTTGGAAAGTGCTTTTTGTCACTCCATTTGTCTCTTAAGGTAAGTTAATAGCAGAATAGATACCTATGGAATTCATCCAAATGAAAAAAAAAAAATCCCTAAAAGAAAACTGAGTGTCAATATTAATAGAGAAATTCTGAGAATTTGTACTATTTTCCCTGAATCCTCAATGTAAATATCAGTCTCATTCAACCTATTTTACACATTATCTACATCAAGGACTCTTATTGAGGGTTACTCATGGAGGCTTCTGTGGGTTTGCTTCTGTGCAGACAGTCCTTTCGATACTCCTTACAGAACATGTCCTTTTATATTTTCTATTACAATTAATTCTCAGAGATATAATAATCTATTTATTGTGGAACACTTTATATACTTGTTTTTCTCAACTATTTACCAACCTTAGCTACCAAAACTATTAATCTGCTCTGAAAATAGAATTGCTTTCATGTTAAAGTTACTTCTTTTGTAGGTATACAGATAATGAAAGAAATATGGGACATGAACTTGGACTTATTCAGCTGTAATACATCAAAAGGTGTCAGAGAGAAGCCAAACAAATTTAGATCATGTCTAACCTGCAAAGAAGATGAACTTAAGCCATAGTTTACAGCCTGCCATCTATTCAGTACAGATTAAGTGCTATGTATTATTTAGTGTAGTTGTAAAGAATGGTGTACAAGCAACTTCATTGGGATTTATAGAGGATTAATCCATTAAAAAAAATAGCTCTAATTTTAATTATATTTTAAGAATTAAGGTATAAAAGTATGAATATTTTGATAAAATGGCCTTTTTTTTTCTTGAGAATCTCCTACTTCCAAGGTGGCCACACTGTTTCTTGTAGGATTCAATCTCCTGACAGAATGAGAGTTTTCTAAAGCTTTCCTCACATCTTCTCCTCAGGTAATTATGCTTGTGGATATAAGATACTGTTTTTCCTAGTATCTGACAAATGCAACCTAGTGCTTCCACAAAGTAGTAACTTTTCTTGGGAAAGAGAGGTCACAAATGTGACAAAATTTTACAATTTTCTTACCTCAATCTCTTTGTAGAAAGAGAAGCATTCAACAGAATTGATCTCCTCCCTTTTTGGGCTCATAAAGGATCCAAGAGCCACAGGAAGTAAGGGCCCCTTCAAAAATCATGTTTTTTTCAGAAAGCGCAGAAAACACCATTTTTTATTCTCTGTTACAGGTGAGAAAAATAAATTGAAAACTTTTAGTAGCTTCTCAAACAGGGATATCCTCCACTGTCTTATGTTGCTGTTTTAAAAAGGACTTAATTTTTTTCCAAAAAAGAGTCTCTCTCTCTGAGACCTTACCAGGTGGGATGCCTGACTGATTCCAGACCCTGTGACATGGACCATTTTTAAAGGGAGGCTCTGTCTGTTATCTTGTTGTTTTGGTCTATCCTCACTTCTTCACCTCAAGGGTACTTTTGGTCTGGGATCAGTTTGTCTCTCACTTTTGGGATTGTTTAATCTAAATCAATTCTTTTTTTGTTTGTTTGTTTTTCTATAGTCATACAAGTAATCCAGAATAAACAAATATAATCTGTTGTTATATTGTTGATTAGTTTGCTTGATGATAAATTGTAGCAATTTTTAATAGCCTCTAGGTGTTTGGCTGTTGCTGTTGGTTGTATGACAATAACAATTGATATTATTATTGATTGATACCATACTATTGATTGATAATACACTACTGCTTGCCGATAGCAATTGGTAAAAGCCTGATATATAGTAATTCATACTCATTTTATTAATCATAGATGTACCTGCTACCGATGATTTTTGTGACATTGGAGGCAATCTGTAATAAAGTAGTGAAATTTAGAGGATAAAGCTTCTGTGGTTTTTTATACTGTGTCATTCTCTGAACTCACAGTCACAACTTCTATATACCTGAAGGTTTGGTAACCCTTTAAGTTATGACAAATAGTCAGATTTTTTATGAATTTTTTAAAAGAGTTATCAAATATTGCATAAACACATAAAAAATATCCAGATTCTTTATATTGCATTGCATTAATTTACTTTCTCTTCAGTTTTCATTAAAGTACAAAACATGACAAAATTTACTGAAGGATGTCTTGCTTTGTAGTGAAATAAGAGCACAAAACCATTAAAACATACTAGTGAAAAAATTTCTATATAATCTACTGTTTATAAACTGACATTTTTTAGGAGCTAAAACTATGAGAGAAAGAGATTTCTCTTCTAGCTGGGGACAGTCTAGCTCTCTTCCCTGGTGAATCTTTCACTCTCATGTTTTTTGAATGGCCTTGTATGGTCTAGGGACACAAATTTTCTATTCTGCCCTGTTGTAGTGTATACTCGTGCAGTTTTTCTCCTGTGGTATATGCTGTGCAGATTTAAAAGTTGTACATAGTTCTTGTTATAGGAAAAATAATACTGAAATGCAAAGAGCATAGCTGTCATTTGCAATTAAAAAATTTACTTCTTTGAGCAAAAAAAAAGTCACTTGAAACAATATACTTCAGATATATTCTGAGTTCCTGAACAATGCTCCAACCAGCACTAGATGGTGTACAGTTGACTTCTTTGCTGAAGTAATTTTGCATTGAATGCCAGACATAAAAGCAAAATGTTTCTTCTGCTGTTTTTAGTCTGGTTATGGAAATGTCATCATGGCTGTAGTTGGAAGAAAAGCCAGCAAGGATACTGAGATGTTAATTAGGAGGAATAGGAGAGGAAAATAATCCCTCATGACTCAAAGGATTTCAAACAGACATGTGAATGCTAAAATTTCAGCAGGTGAACAAGTTCCTGTGAAGTTGAAAGGGAAATGGGAAGGGAATACCATGAAATAGTTCTGAAAGAAAGGAAAGGATATTAGAGGAAAAACATTATGAAAGACAGAATGGCAAAATGAAAGAATTCCAAGGGAGAAAAGAGTCTAATCTAGAAAAAGTTGTATTTGGAATTAAAAGTTACACTTGCTCTTGGATGTGACAAGCTCAGAAGGGCTATTCAAAATTATGTTTCAATTTTGTGTTCAAGATTAATAATAAAAAAGGGCCTTTAAGGGCCTTTAAATACATCTTTGAATACTCTGATATTTAGACTGTTACATTTCTTATTTAGTAGTGTTTCTTCTACCTGCTCTATTCTGAAAGGAAAATTAGGTGGCAGCTAGTTTGTGGTTATTCTTTTGTTAAGGCAATGTGAACTATATTTTAATGAAATGGAAAGTGTTTTCCATTCTGTAAAAAAAGATACAGGGTATTTGAAAGGTAGTTAAAGTACTGCTGACATCAGTTCTTTGGTGCAACAGCTGCAAGTGTAGGAGGCCTGAAAAAGATAATACAGTCCTACGCTGTATATTTTTTGCCCAAGTTCTCTTGATATCGCCCACCTTGTCTACTTTTCTGTTGGATTGCTCAAATTCCACTAGCTTTCATTCCATGCATTTTACAGCCTAAGACTTTGCTATTAATAAGACTGATCCTGTATGTAATTTGGTGAAAATCTGAGAGTGTAATTTTTGACATGCATTCATATATATCTAAGCATTGTAGGTTTATTTCATTTTCAGGTCCTTCAATGACAAAAAAATGCCCTAGTCAGACAATGGTGCTCTTGCATGCTGCCTTAATAATGTAGTCACACCAATAAAGATGATTTCATGCACATCACAATTAACAGTGTCAATGCCTCTGTGAGAATGATCATTTCTCAGCTTCTAAAACCTCTGTAACTAAATAGAAATTCATAAGCCGTGACTTGCAATTAAACAATAAATGGAAAAATGCCTTATTTTTACTGCAACAGCAGATAATGTACAGTGCAGGCTGTTGAAAAATAAGGGGACATCTCTGCTTTATATACATTGAGATTTTTGTCTCATGAAAAGACAAAACTCAGCTTTCCTTAACTACATTTTCCATGGAAATAAGTTACTAAAGCATGACCATGGAGCACATACGCTTGGACTAATCATTTGGGATATTGACAGACTTTGGAATGTGAGGATTTAGAAAGCAAATTAATTATTTCTCTCTGTTCCCATTCTTTTATTCTTGAAGATCCCTATTTTTAAGTGGACTGTTCTTCCTGCAAGTGAAAGAAATTGGCAGCCTCTGAAGCATTCGTTTTCATCCTTAATTTTTATTCAGTACTAACATCAAAAAAATATATTTATATTTTTATTTTCTAGAAATTCCAATAATAAGGTTTGTAGAACATATTCTACATATGAACCTATATTACACATGGAATGTTTTTTTAATGTTAATCCTTCCAGTAATAAATTGCTTTTCATTACTGTTCCCTTCATGTTCCTTAAAACTATTTTCTATACAATACAGCCATTTCATGACAAAACTGTTTTTCTAGCTATCAGAAAAACAAAGAATACACAACCAAATAATATCCTTATTTCAAAAACATTGTAATTTTCTTATTTTTATTGGTTTTTTATTTAGTTAGTTATTTTATTGGTCTTCCCACCCTTTCACTGGATCACAGAAAAAACTACACACTCTCAGTCTTTCCCCATTTTTGAGGCATCAAGATTTAGTGATTGTGATGACATTCCTCTTAGGAAAGACAATTGCATTTGGCTTTGAGCACACCAACTAGCTTCTCAGCTCACCTATGTGAGGAGAGGGCGATAGATACTATTTTTGGGTAGATGTTCCCTCTTAGGAGTGTTCCAGTTACTTTCAGGGCAGGTTGATTCACCCTAATCCTCTAGAGTAGAATGGCCCTAATGGTGTCTGCAAAACAAAGCAAGCAAATATGGAGAACTGTTACATTTTAACCAGAATCTGTGAAAAACAAGTAGGTTGCATTTATAGCGATATCACCCTGTATTTTTAAGAAATAAAGTAGTCTAACAAAGATTAAAAAAAAAAAAAAAAAAGAAAAAAAGGCTTAATTACTACTCCTAGTCTTTGCTTTACACCAGATGTTGGCTTAATTGAACAAACGCTGTCTGTTATGACTACAGCAAAGCATATTGTAACTATGGTTATGAGAGACACTGACACAGCTCACCAGCCTGCATAAATCAACAGAGTCTCATTGACATCAGTATATGTGGGTTGATCTTCACAAGCAGAGGTTTTGGCCTATAATTTTGTAATTATAAGAAAGGAGGAGTATATGAAAGGTATTTTCACATTACTGTTTTTCAGACTAAAATGTACACATGGACACTTCAGCCATATCCGTACATATTGTATTGAGTATCTATGATAAAACTAAGTGGGTTATCACAAATTTAAAATTGAGATTTCATATTTCCAACCACTATAAGATAAAATGACATTAAAAACATAGCCAGCATCAGGATTATGTGGAAAAAGTACAGAAAATTTAATTTATTATGACCTTTTTGAATGTCTGAAGTGCCAAATATAAATCTAATCTGAAAGCTTTTTTAGAGTAAAATTTCACTACAATGTTTAATGATACAAAATCAATATATATCTAATAAATGCCACCATTAAAAAATAGTGAAATAAAAATCTTATCTGCCTCACTGACAAAGGCATGAAAAGAAAAAATTATTGTATGCAAACAAGAGAACATTATAATATAGTGTTGACCTTCACTCTTTAACAAGGAGATTCGGTACTGAATATATGCTGTTTTGAAGGGCCCCTTGAGCTTTTACTATTTTATTGTGAACTCTATGCCTAGAACCACTTACCCAAGTAAAAAGATTAGCCAGGGGCCTCCCATTCTTACCAAGGTCTGGTACAAACTGTAGTTAACAGATTAAGTTGAAGGGCCCTTCTGTTGGGTGCTTTCATTGTTTCATTCCTTGGAGTACTCCAACTACAAGACACCAAGCTGATTACAGGCATTGTAAACAGTCTGTCTTGTTTTGAAATTTGTATGTAGGGTAATGAGCATTGTAAACATATGTAAAACTTCACACTATGTTATTTTAGAGCTGTAGTTCAGTGCTTATTAAAATTCTGTCTTTCTGGCCTTTATCAGGCAATGTCATTCAGCTATAGTGATTTCACCAGGGGTGAAATATTCCTTATTCAGAAATGGAAATCCTAAATTCCAGGAACACAATGATACAAAGGGGTCAGGCTCTCCCTCTGAACTATGCTTGTCACTTTTTCTTACCCAGAAAATAAAGTAGGCATAAAAAATCCAGTTAAACAAAGAAACTGCAACTAAAATTTAAACTATCTCTGACTGAGGTGACAAAAATGGTTAGAGAAACAAGGATGATGTTCCTAAAATGGGTTATAATTATAATTCTTTATAATTAGCACCATCTTTGAATTTTTAAATATATTTATCTTTTAAAAATATTCAGATCTCTCATTCTCCACAGACCCCCACCCTTCTTTCTCTTTCTGTATAAAGCTAAAAAAAAAATAAATGTTGGCAGTTACAGTAGCTACATAAGTGTGGCAACCATCCAACATTCATACAGACAGATCTGGAATCATCTTTCCATGTGCAAAAGTAGTTGAAAAAGATTTTAGCACTCTAGACATTTTATCTGGGTAAGATCTTACTCAGTGGAAGGTGATTGACAGCAACTCTTATGTTTGAAGGTTTTAAAAGAGAATGTGCAATGTCTAATAAATGGTTCTCCTTGCACTGTTCAGCCATTTCTCTGTTTGGAAAACCACATGCAAAGCACTCTGAGTCAGATGCCAGGGAAATGTTTCATTGTCTTATGTAGATGAGGCTGTCCTCTTGTACAGACCAACTATATTTACCAAAGTAATTGGTAATTGTTACACAGAATATCACTTCTGCCACAGAAACATGACCATGGGAGATTTAATGAGCTGAACCTGTGTCAGAAAGGAGCAGTTTTATTTAATTCTATGAATTATTTTAAGTATGAATCAGTGTGTAATTTTTGCTCAAAGAGGATATTTTACATGAATCAGTCAAATATAACCCACCACATTTTCAAGTATATTTGAGCTCATTATTAATACTTCCTCACAATTGACTGAAATCTGCATTGAGAATATAGATCCCAAGAATGGTTTTTAAAGGGCGATGAATCAAAATAAAAGTATTTTAAAAGGACAATCACTGTAAGGTAAGTACCTTTGGAATAATAAATTACTGTCAAAAATTTTCAGACTAGATGCTGTCCTCACTTTCAGTAGTGTCAATCAAGAATAAGTCTTCTGAAGCCAATGCAATTATTTTAGGTTTAAATCCATATATCTGCAATCACACAGTGGTTCAGTTCTCTTCTTAAATTAAGCAGGGTTTGCTCATGCACTCTTTGTTCAGACAAACATATATTGAGGTAAATATATAGAAGATTTTGCTTGGAGAAAGAATTATAGATTATTAAAGTATTAGATTACTATAACACAGATTACTTAATTATAGGTGAAAGCCATTCCCTCTGACACTCTGCAATGCAAACACACAAACACAAGCCCACATATGTGTGTATAAACACATGGACTCCTGTAAAAAACCTAAGGACATAGGCTTTGGTAAAGGACCACCACGGAGGCTCAAAAAAAAAGAACTATTTTCAAAACCCGAGGTAGGCAAAGAAATAGTAGTGAGATTTGTGACAATGAGTTACAATAATGCACAAATCCCCAGGTTTTGTCCAAAACCTTAGGGCTCCCTGTAAGACAGATGTTTATCCTAAGTAGAATAGAAAATATAGCAGTGGAGTGAATTTCATTAACATTTTACATTTTTTTTTAAGCCTAGTATAGAATCCTCTTATAGGAAAAATGGAAGGAAAGCTTATATAAAACATGTATCATAAAAACTCTTCAAACAATGAAAAGACAGAGGAAGTTTTTTCATTTATCTTTATTATTTTTAAAGTGTTATTCAAAGATGTCATCTAATTCATCACTTTACTCTTTTTTATGAACTCTGAGCATACAACAAGGTACTTCAAAAGAGCTTTTCTGTCTGGACCAACATTTATCTCCAGTATAACAACAACGAGTCAAGATTAATTTTATACCTTGTTTGCCTCTCTATTGTTGCATAAGAATATAATTTTGTTTATTGTCCACTCTCCCCTTCTGTTTTTAAGACTTCCATTTGTATAGAATATTGTGTGCAATAAATCATTCATGGCAGAAGCAGTAATAATATTGACCACACATAACTATTTATCACTGTGTTTATCTTTGCACTTGCTCTCTCCCTGCCCTGCATATGCTCCCCACTGTGCCTGCAACACCCAAGGAGAGAAGAAAAGCTATGCATTGCTGTCAACAGGGGGATTTCCACACTGGACCTGGCACAGATATAATGTCACAAATACAAGAGACAAAATACTAGTATGTCTTGAGGGACAAGACCAGGTGTCAATATTATGGACTTCAGTAGTCTTTGGTTTAGGCCTGAAGGAAGGGGGAAAGCACAGCACCATAAAAAAGCAAACAAACAAACAAAACAACCCAAAACTTTAAAATGTAGTTTTGCACTAAAATGTGATCATTCCTGACCTCAGCAAGAGACCAAAGGATCAGACCCACCATTACTTTAATAATTTTAACAATCAATAGGCAGTTACTATTACTATTTTGTGTATTTCAAATTTGTAAAGGATCCATTAATTACAATTTCTATCAGATTGGGTAGCTTTTTACTGTTAACACAGCCTATTCTGTGCTGTACAGCTGTTCCATGTATTCATACCTTATTTCTCTGTCTTTTCTTATCATTTCAGGGATAACCTTTGAGTTAACCACTGCAATGCCAGCCTGTGGCTCAAGCTTGATTTCTGTTACCAAAAGCTCTTGTTACTACAAAGGACATAGAAAAAAATATTTTCCTTCTTAATCTTTGCAGGAAATTATTCTTTGTCTTGGCTGATTAGTAAAAGGATTCTAAACTTGTTAAGTGATCAAAATACAGGTGTGGAAAAGTCTTAATTTGTGAGATAGAAGACCTATGCTCTGTCTGAGCCCAAAACCCTGCTCATTTCCTATATTAATAAGCCAGTTTCTGTGTCTTTTGAAATTATTCTCCAGTATACTGAAAACTGAAATTCAATTATCACATAAACAACTTCAAACTTGCATGTTGATGGCATATAGAACTTATTTTCTTCTGGAAGTCCACTTCTGTTTTGCTAAAGGGATTTCACAGGAATAGCTGAAAACCCCAGAAAGTCGGAGTTTTCTTTCTCTTTTAATAAACTTAAGTCACTTGGAGAACTGACACAATATTCTTCCTTGTCTGCATGAAAGAAAGAGAAGTGCTAATATCTCAAACTAGTACTTCAGAGAAATGAATTTACTAATTTCATATTTTATTGTCAAATATTTTATTGTATTGTATTTTATTGTCAAAAATAATTTTCAAAATATTGTCTCCGTAGAAAGATTGATTTGGAAATTTTGGAGTAATAATATACACACACTAAGTATAAAAGTTAAACTGGTGACTCAGTAAACATGACAGCCTTCAAATGTTGTTTAAAAGTACAAGTCTTCTTAACTTTTGTCTGTTACAAAAGCTGTTCATCCTTCTCTGAATCTGTTTTACACCTCTTTTCCAGACTAACAACCTCACATATTGTGATTGATCTGCAATCTATACACTTCAATTGCTTGCAACTTTTTGTCTCAGTTACACCAGCATCTATTTTATATGCAAGTCCTAGATCTGTGACTTCGTCATATCCATGTCCTGCCACCAGATACAGACGCGCTTTGTTCTGCCTCTTTTCATGCTGGAGGAATTTTTCCTAGGGGTTGCTCCTTGTTCTGAAACATGAAAATGTGTGAAGCATAAAACTCCAGCTGTGAATACTTACCTCCCTGCAGTGTTAAAAAGTTCAATATACAAAACACCTGGTTTCAAGCAAAATGTATACTAAGATATATGGCAATGAGACAGATTTAATATACCCCATAGGGCCCTCAAGCAGTTTTTAAATTAAAGACACAACATAGTTTGGTTTCTTTTCTCTTTTTTTTTCTTTCTATTTTTTAAATGAGTCTTTATTTCATGAATAATGAATTGATACCTCTTCCTACTGAAGAGAAAGTCATAAACAAAAAAGCAATTTTCGATAAGAAAGGATGAGGATTCATTGTTATGCAAATAAAATCTGAAATATAAAGTTTACATTATGAACAGAATAAAAAGCCTTTGTTCCATGCAGAAGAAATATAGAGGGTCGCTGGAAATCTTGACATGGAGTACATTCTTCAGTTCACTTGAGGTTTACTTATACATTGGCACATAGACTACTATTTGAAGGTAATAATAAAGAAGACCCTATTCCTCCTACCTTATATTCTGCAGACAGTATTTTACATTTATATTTGACTGTACCTCCATACAGAGCTGTTCTAAATGCTCAGCAGTACAGATGTACCTTCAAATAACTGACAAGAATTTCACAAGAGAATATAATTAGGACAATCAAAAAAATCATAGGTCATTAAAATGTAGTTACTGTGGCTTCATACAACAGATAAAGAAACACTGTTTTTGTTTTCACTCAGGCCCACATGCTCTTTTCTCCTTGCACTGTATCTTGCCTATTTAGTAAGCCTTTCCTCTTGACAATACCAGTTTTCTCTTCAGATGATAACAGGTATAACAATAAGAACACAATCTTCCCCAGCATATGGGCATGTGAACAAAAAATGCATCCACTTCATTTAGGTTTTGAAAGGACAGATTTCTGATGTTTGTAAGGCATATCTATGAAGTTACAAATGTAAATTTTCAATATTTTTTTTCAAAAGAATCTTTGGGGCTCAAGTGTTTGATGCCTGAATACTCAATATAACTGTGCAGCTAACTGCTGGGTAGGATAATTTTTTGTATGATAGATGATAAACTTTGGACCCTGTGGATGAGCTTTACAGTTGATGTAGGAGTCCAAATTGTCCATAGCTAAGACAAGGCCAGAAATAGATCTTTTGAAAGTCACAGAATGCTCTTCTTCTGTGGGGGAGTTCAATCACAGCTCAAGTCAATTTTTTTTCTGACTCATCACTATGAATTTAATATTCAAATTACTCTTAAAATAGAAAAGTTCTTGTCAGGTGCCATTTCTGAACTATAACATAATGGCAGCTGGATATGAACATCGCTAGAGAATGCAGACATGAAGTGTAGGCCAAGTACATGAATGTCATGCAGAAACGAATAACAGACTTGAGAGTAGAATTCATGGAGACATTTAATGAATATGCTAAAGAATTTTATGAAATGCATTTATTTATCCATATTTTGCATTTTCAGTGACCAATGAGTGAAAAATTGGAAGGTTTCAGTGTCTTGGGGTGACTTTATGTTGTATTCCCTATCACCACTCTATGCCCAGACATGATTCCTGTGCCTTTCTGTGCCTTTAAAACCGGGTGTGAGAGAAAGAAAAAAAAGCCAGACAAAGTTTTCAAAGAAGTTAGTGCTCCAAGGACACAGAGATAGCAGCTGCTGCTGCTGAAGAGCAGAGGAAAGCACCTTCCGGCTTTTCCCAGCTCTTGGCTCCTTTTCTCAGAAGAGAGAGATGGAGAGTTATGCTCCTTTGTTTCCCTGAGACTTCAGCTTCTTCTTCTTCTCTTCTGGAACTGTTTGGCAACTCCAGAACATACCTGGGAGACCATATATCTCCGGCCTGAAGGGGCCCAGGCTGACCCAGCTCGAAGAGAGAGAGAGACCACAGCCAAAGAAAGGACCCTAAAATCTTCCTAGGTTTCTCTCCACAGAGAGAGGTTTTATTATTTAACATTATTATTCTTTTCCCATGTGTTTGTTAAATAAATAGTTTTTTTCCTTCACTTTCCTCTGAGGAATTTCTTCCTGAACCTGGTGGAGGAGGGGTGGCTGTAACCTGGCTTCTATTAGAGGATGTTCAAATTCAGATATTCATCCAAATTTGTCTCAAATCAGGACATTCAGTCTTATGTAGTTAGTGAATTTCATAGTCTGTTTCTGTAAACAGTCAAAATTTCCCAATCTATAACTGCTGAATTTTCTCACCTTAGTGGTCATCACAAGTAAAATAAATTTATTAATTTAAAGCTCCTTAAAGAAGTCATTATCTTTATCTATCTCTAGAGGTATATGAAGAAAGAATTATTGGAATAGATAAGGAACAGCTGTAGTAAAGCTATTACTATTAAAGAACATTTTTATAATCTACAATAACTCTGCATTAAATAAATAAATCAAATTACCACTTTATGTTTCTGAGGAGTTCAGTAGCTGTGTGCATACCTACTCCATATCAAATTCAAATTATCCTTAACTTGTCTTAAAATACAGACTGTATAACTTCATTTTTACCATATGCTAAGGAAGTAGAGCCAGGCAGCTGCAAAGTTCAAATTATGTGCTATAATATACCCATATAGCTGCTTCAACACTGCATTCTTTCATTGTGCTTGCATAAAACTTTGTTTACATTTATGTTTAGATATTAAAATTAAATTTCTTTTCCAGCAAATATTATTTAAATCAACTTGATTATTACTAACAAGAAGAATGTGGTTTTATTAATCATGTTAATATCAAAATATTCCAGTCACCATTTATTTAAGAATCGCAGTTACAGGCTTCCTGGAAGGTAGTAAAACAAGATGCTAAAGCTTTTTATTCCCTTTAGTTGATACAAAGTGTGTGTCATAAAAGCAATATGAAGTGTGTAATAAATAAAAAAAATCTGATAATATTGGTTTAAATTTTTACACTTTTCCTTTCTAATCCACAAAATTAACTGTCTTGTTTATGTCTAAGAGTTATTTAAACATATTACTTCATAATGCTAAGCCCAGATCACCAGGACTTAAATATGTACATGTATGTTTATCTATGTGTTAACAGAATTTTCATACTTTTTGAGTACAAAATTTCAAGCATTGCTAAGATTTTAATCAAATAAGACAGTTTAATGGATTATTCTTTTGTGTTTACTGCTTCAAATTGAGGAAACCTTCCAAGAAGAAATTTCATTCACAGTAAAATGTGGTCTACAGCTTGCCTCAGTGCTCTGTTGAACAATTCACCAGAATTCCAGGCCTTATTGGTTCAGTTCAGATGTTTAAGTGTTGATCAAAAAGAAAGAAAAATATGAAATCTATTTTTTTTTTGCATGATTTCAAAAAGATCGTAAGCATCGGAAACAAAGAGAATTTCTTACAGAAGGAGAAAAGAAGTGCAGGTTACCATCAGGAAATATCAGGATCAACAGTAATATTCTCCCAAGAGTAAGATGTGTACCATATTTGTACTTAATTAAAATTGGAAAAAGTAAAATGAAGCATAGTCTTGCATTAACTGGGCAGTGCACTCAAGTGGATCTCTCAAATAAATAGATTGAAAAGTGCTTCTTTGATTAAGAGTTTACACCATGGTCTAGATAAATTAATTTTTCTCTTTCAACAGCATATTGAAATATTTATCATCATTTTCTGTGTAAATGGTATTCATAGGCTGATTCTGATTTCAATGATTGTATTAAATTTTGTAAATTTTAAATTAAATCATTGAGAAAAATATTTTTGTCTATGGGACTCTTTAGAACATTCAGCATGCTTATATATTTCTCATATTTATGATTAATTGTTCAAATAAGTATCACTGATCCCTTAAGTGGTGAAAAATATTTTAAGCAGAAAATTATCAATGCCTAAGAAATAAGATATCAGAAATGCTGTTATATGGCCATGATAATTCCACCAAGTAACAGAATACTTTTATGATTCAAGTCTGTTTCAATATATTCAGTCATTATCCAAATATTTGCAAACAGTACAATCTCAAAAATAAACTTCATATATAATCTTTAATCCATAAAAATCCTAAAATATTTTCTTTTTTTTTTTTTAATTGGGGAAACTGTACTTAAGAATTTTTTATCACAAAAGTTAAAAGGCTAAATTGTTACAAAGCATAAATATTCAGTGAGATTTCAAGATTTCAATGAATGGGAATGACATATTCTTATAATGATAGATTTTAGTAGGTGTTTAAATAAGATGTAATACCAAAAATTATTTGTATCAGTATCAGTTGCTTTGGAAATATTGTGATTTTGTTAGTTATTTTTTAATAAAAAGAGATCCAGAGCCTTCAGAATCCTTGTTCAGAAACAGTTTTTGATCACAGTTTGTTTGCAAGAGGAAGCTGTTTTTCAACAGTAAGAAAGGAAAACAAGTGAACACCTGCAAGAAGAGGTATCTCTCACGTGTTTCATCAGTTACTACTTTTGGACAGCAGCTGCCTTCTGAATCGATTTTCTAGGAGACATCCTAGAAACAGACCATGAAAACATCTCCCATTTAAAACTCTGTCCTGCATTCAGAGGGGAGAAAAGAGAAGTATGCATTTTTAAGGATGATTAACTTTCACTCTGTTAGTGTTAATTAGCTTGAACTATTGCAAGAGATGACATAAATGAAATTGGATTAGAGAGGATAATTTCATTAATGTACTGGTGAAAGAGAGTCATTGTGCATTGACTTAAAAAAACCAGATTTTTAGTTATGTTTTGTGGAATTATTCAGCTATAGGAGAGGGGTGCTGAACTGCAGAATTTTCTATTTTTTAAACACCTTAGGGGTAATTTTATGATTTACATTTCATTTAAAAATAGGTTTTCAAGAAAAAACTGGAACATTTCACAGACAGCACTAAGTTGGGGGAGGGGGTTGTTCTGCTAGGGGGTAGAAAGGCCCTGAGGAGGGATCTGGACAGGCTGGCTCGATGGGTCAAGGCCAATAGTATTAGGTCCAGGAAGTCGAAGTGCCAGGTACTTCTCTTGGGTCACAATAACCCCACACAGTGCCACAGGTTTGGGGCAGAGAGGCTGGAAAATTGCCCAGCAGAAAAGGACCCAGGGGTGTGGGGCAGCAGTGGCTGGACATGGGCCCAGGTGGCCAAAAAGGCCAATGACACCCTGGTCTGTATCAGCAATAGTGTGGCCAGCAGGACCAAGACAGTAATTGTCCCCCTGTACTCGGCACTGCTGAGGTCACACCTCAAATCTTGTGCTCAGTTTTGGGCCCTTCATAGTAAGAAGGACATTGATGTGCTGGAGCGTGTCCAGAGAAGGGCAGTGGAGCTGTGGAAGGTTCTAGAAGCTAAGTCATATGACTGAGGGAGCTGGAGTTGCTCAGCCTGGAGAAGAGGAGGCTCAGGGGTGACCTTATTACTCTCTACAACTGCCTGAAAGGAGGCTTTAGCCAGGAGGAGGTCATCCTCTTCTCCCAGGAAACAAGTGACAGGACAAAAGGAAGTAGCCTCAAGTTGGGCCAGAAGACATTCAAGTTGGAGATCAGGAATATTTTCTTCACTGAAATGGTAGTTAGGTCTTGGAACAGGCTGTCCAGGGAAGTGGTGGAGTCACCATCCCTGGAATTGTTCAAGAAGTGACTGGATGTGGCACTCAGTACTGTGGTTTATTTAGCATGGTGATATTTGGTTAAAGGTTGGCCTCAATGATCTTGGAGGTCTTTTCCAGCTTTATGATTCTATGCTTCTAATAGCTTGTGTTTTTCAGTAACTATACTTATTCAGTAAAATAGTACTTTTCTTTTAAGGCATACTTTTTTGCTGCAGGAGAACTTCTCATGCCTCTTATGTTGATAACGAACAGTATGCTTAAATGTATAAAAGGTGAAATGGCTTACAATTTCTGTGACATGGCAAGGAATTGTATTCTCCAGAAGTAGTGTCCACATGGAACCTGCAGAAGATTATACACTTTTTTCTGTTGGATGAAATACAAGATTCTGCAAAGACAGATACTGCAAAGACAGAATTCTACATCACTAAAAATATTTTCTTTTCAAAACACCCTCAGTCTTGATGAGGTATGATACTACATGTTTCCTCTGTGAGAATAAGTTAACACCATTCCTTCACCTTGGCTATCTAGAAGAGGCATGGTTTAGCCCTTTGATGATAAACTCCATGGGACATGAGATTTTCAAAAAATCTTTGAAAAAGACTACAAATGTCCCCTGACATCTGTAGCTAGGACAATATTGAAAAACAATTAATCAAAATTCATTTCCCATCTTTGAAACTGCCCTTTTCCTTTCAGGAAAAAGACAGCTTGTCTTCCCATCCTGCAGATGTTAGTACTGTGAAATAACATATTCAGAATCCTAAGCATTATGTGAAAAGGATTTATTTAAAAACAAAATAAAATAATTATGGTAGAAGACATTTATACTATTCTGTTCTACAAAAGAAATTTACTGTTCTCTCAGATTTTTTTCTGTTGTATTTCAGTATAACTGAATTCCAGTATTATTTCACTGAGTTATCACAAAAGAGAAATATAAATTAAATAAACACAAATATATAAATTATTCTCATGGAGATGATGTCGAGTGCTCAAAAAAATAAGAGTATTCTGGGAGGTTTAAAATTTTGTTGCATACTCTCACAGTAACTTTCTTTTTTCACATAAAGCTTTGAAAGAAAGGATGGTTTGGGGGAATTTTTGGGGTTTTTTTTGCTCTGCTTTGTTTCATTTTCCTGTAGAATAGCATAAATTTCTTTTAACTTGCCATATTCCCTAGAAAATACGAGATTACAGCCCAATGTCACTATAGTATTGTAAAGACGTGAATACCTCTGTTACACATTTTTTTTCACGTTGTCTTGTTCAACTGTCACTGAGTTGCTCTTCCCAAACATTAAGCCAGTCAGAGCAGTCCTTAAGACACATCTTCTATTACTTTCAAGTTATGAGTTTTTACCTGATATCACCATATAGAAAACTATCTTCTTTCTGGAAAGAAGAATAAACTCTTGTTTAGTTATACTACTGACATAGGCCTTTAATTGGTATATGTGATCACAATCCACTTTTTGTTGTAAAATATTTGAACCTTGATAGTGTGCCCCAGCCAAACCATTTCTAGTTACTTTTACTCAGAGTGGGACTAGGCCGGAATTACCCTCACTGGCTTCACCTGGCCTTTCCACCTTCAGCTGCAGCATGTCAGCCCCAAGAGGGTTTTTAAGCTCCAGTCTGAAGATTTGAGGGGAGAGGTGGGGTGGGTATATGTCTGCTTCCTGTTCTTTGCTGTCTTGTTTGGATTTCTGGGACTAACTTGGTTGCTGATCACTGGATGGGTTTTGTTGCTGTCATCATCTTGATGCTGCTTGCCTGCATCAGGAGCCCCACCTGTTAGAGCCCTCAGGAATTCATCAAGGACTGAAAGGTAAACTGTGCTAAAGTGGAAAAGAATTGAGAAAGAAGAAGCTGAAAAACTAAATACCAATTAAAACCAATCATATTACCAGAAATATGCATGTGCACCCGTGGACAAAATAGAGAAACCAATCAAGCAATGTGAGATCTTGTGCGCAGCAGTTTCAAAATGTGGAAGTACTGTATCATGTAAAGGTTGTAAGATCTAGAAGTAGAGTAACATGTATAAGTAAATAAAATGCATAAGTAGTGTATTAGGTAAAAGTTGTAAATGGTAGAAGTAATTGTACAGGTAAAAGTTGTAAAAGGTATAAGTAAGTAAAATGTGTAAGAAGTATATTATGTATAAGCAGGTAGAATGTGTAAGTAAGCAAAGTGTATAAGTAGGGTACTATGTCAAAGTTGTGAGATATGTGAGTGCAGTGTATTTTAAACAATAAGAAGCTTCTGCATAATCATATTGATTTGTTGATCAGAAGGTGTGAGTTCCCACAACTTTTCTGTTCCTTTATCTCTTTTTGTGTTTCACCAGAAGAAAAATTCTGGCTGCAAAACAATTTTTTCCAGCTCACACTAATTAGAAATTAGATCTATTTCATTCTAACACAATATCAAAAAATTTCTGAATAGTAATTGATTTATGTGGACTCTTATGCATCTTCCATAGCAGCAAAAACTTGATACATTGATACTCTCTACTTCTATTTCATACCTAATAAAACATCTAGATTACTTTTCTGATGTGGAAGCCTCAATAAAGAAGCTGTACATTTCTGAGGAAAAATGCTGAAGTACTAAAATACAGTTTATTATATATAGTGGAAAGATGGCAATGGTCCTTTTGATTATATTTATACTAATAAACTGAGCAGGTCTGGAGACTTTTTCACACAAAATATCAGACTGCTTTGTCTGATAAGAGGCTACTCAAATGCCTCTTAATACATACCTTTTACTACAGCAAAGAACATCCTCTCAAGCAAACTCAGGTATAGAGGGGGCTCACATAGGTCATGGCTGTTGTTGACACCCATATGAATAATTCCCTCTTTTATTTGAATAAAAAAGAGTATATGCCATATGGATAGGGGATTTGTTATGGCGCCTGTCTTCAGGGACAGAGTGCATGTCCTGTTCCTTTGTTGATGGAGACATTTATTACATTTAAAATATTTTGATAAGCTGCCTGCATATAATTTTTTTTCAATTATTATTTGCTTGTTTCTTTGATTTTTTTTTTTTTTTTTTTATGGTTACTTTGCTTTTCATTTTCACTTCTACAATTTGCATGAGTTTGGTCTTTTGTTCCTTCAAAACAAATGATTACTTCTTTCTGAAGGAATATCAATTTTCTGTTTTTTCTAGTCTTTTGACGCAGGATACTTTGTGTAAAATCTGTAGTTTCTCTGAAGTTCTATCCTGGTTATTTCTGATTTTCAACACCTTTGATCCAAGTGCCGGCATAAAGCACTAGTATAACAAAGTAATTTTGTGACAGCTTCTTTATAAACTTTACATTTAACATTTGCTCTGAACCACACATCAGTATTTGACATTGCTTCACAATGAGATGTGGGGGAGTCTAGGCTATGATTCTTTTTGTTTCCCTTTCTGGAATACTGTGCGTGCCAGAATGAATAGTATGTACAAATATCCTTATTGTCTTTGCTAGAGGCCTTCAAAATAACTAGGGACCAGGTTAACCCTACTGTACCGTCATGTTTGTCTTCACAGGTGTCTCGGGGTGACTTTATGATGCTGTATTCCCTATCGTCTGCCCTATGCCAGACATGAGTTCTGTGCCTTTAAAGGTAGGTCAAGGAGAGCAGAGGGAAGGTGATGGAATTCTTTCTGTGGCCCATGTTCAAAACACACAGATAACTGCCTCACTCTCTCCCCAGCTCTTGGCTCTGCAGCAGGGCAGAGAGATGCATTCTTTTTGCTTTTTATCTATCTTCTTGTTCTTTAGCTGAAGTAAGGAGTTTTCCTGGGACTGTGGCTTCTTCTTTTTTCTCCTGGAACTGTTCAGCTCCAGTCCGGAACACCATCACTGAGAGGCCCCACACTGTGGTCTGGAGGGGCTCACGCCACACCCCAGCTCTGGAGAGAGCAGAGCCACACTACAGAAAGGACTCTGAATTTACCAGGTCTTCTCCACAGAAAGAGGATTTATTATTTAACATTATTCATTCTCTCATGCCTGCGTGCAGCCTGCCTGCTTGTTAAATAAACAGTTGTTTTGGGTTTTTTTTACTTTTCTTCAAGAAATTTCTTTCTGAGCGTGGTGGGGAAGGGGCTGCTGAAACCTGCCTTCTATTAGAAGATATCTTCATTTCAGATGTTTCCTTCTAATTTGTCTCAAACTGGGACAACAGGCTACCTTTAAGCATTTCTCGGATCAGGGAAGATAACAGGGAGAGAAGTGAGACCAGTGCCTGATGAAGTTCACCAGCTGTTTGCTCATGAAGAGGAGAAAAATATGGATCACTCAAATCGTCTTTGAGCAGTTACATAATCACAGTTCTACACTAGAATGTTTTCAAATGTGACACTGTTACCTTTTCCCCAAGTCTTTTTCATGTCTGATGCTCTGTCTATGTGGCTCTATATCTGAGAACATGTAGCGAAGTTGTTGGCATAACACATTGCTACTCCCAGGCTGTTTAATTTTCCTAAATAATTTGCTATTATTTCATCTCTCTTCTGCCCTTCAAAGTTGTTTCCATAAGAATGCCAAAAAGTCCCACATTAAAATATTTTAAGATCTTGACAATAAGGAATATGTACCTTACCTTCCTTGTTTTAAATTAATGAAGTGACAGATCTATATGCTAGCTGTCTCATTATTCCCTGATTTAAGAATAAGTTCTCCTGCATCATATACAGTAAACTAAACAGATTTTTTCTTTTCAAAATGGAATAAGTAGGTTAGGGATGAAAATAAAAGGACAAGTATTAGGGAAAAATATGTTATATTAGAAATCCAAAATATGCTAGGTGAAGCTCCACTTGTCCCACTAACAGAAAAGTTAATATGCCTGCAAGCACAGAGTAGTTACAGTAAAGAATAATTTGAATAACCTTTTATAGTAACTACTTAGCATAAGATAAAATAGACCTTCCCATTATAAAAGAAAAACCTAAATTAAATTACTGAATCTTGGGAAAACCTACTATAAAAAGCAGGTGTAAAGTGGTAAAATATAGTTTGTATGGATAACATATCTATATGAATCTGTGGTGCATCTATGGATGATATCAGCTGAGGTGATTCTGTATTTTCTAACTTTATACCATATATTTAGATTTATAATTGTGTAGGCACTTTCTGGGTGTATACACAGATGTGGATGGATGACTGAATCATTGTTGAGGCACTCCCCCTGCCATGTGCTCCTGGGGGGGAGACACGGGCTTTCCCTGCCCCTGCTCAGCCTCGTTCCCATTGGTTGTTTTGTGTTCCCCTGCGCGGGCAGAAGGACCCTCGGGTCCATGATTGCCTCAGTTCCTCGGCAGATCCTGGCCATGTGGCTGGAGAAATAAACATCTCTGAAACATCTATCAAGAATCGGTCCATATCTATTTCTTTCCACGGGCCTCCTCGTTTGATACGCATGTTGTGGTATCCGTACTGTAACAAATCTTTGTTATAAATTATTCCATATTTAACTAGTTGCTGATATTAAATTGTTATTAGTTATAGAACATATAATGAAAAATTGTTGTGGCATTTCCTTTAAAGAAAGTAGTGGGAAGAAGTATGATTCACAGTCACACAAAATTCCTACAGACACTTGTTAGGGTGTATTTTTGCTATCACACTTGTATAGACCTCTGCACAAGTTCGTCATATAGTCTTTTTACATAATGTAAATGGCAAAAACTAATTTCTATGTGCAATGAGGAGCAACATAAACAGTCTCTTGTTGAATAGTAAAGAAACCATGGCATTTGGTGAAGAAATAGGAAACTAATATAATCTTAGGACTCACTGCTTTGATCTGGACTCATTTGCATTTTATTGCTGCTGTCTAGAAGGAAGGGAGAGTGAAACTACTTTATTTTTATGTGTAGCTAATGAAGGTGCCAAAGGAAAAAATAATCATTAAAAGACTGCTGTTCCTGCTCATACACCCATGCATGAGCAGGAGCTAGTGTATGGAGAGAGTGAGCAAATGTGCCAACCAGATTTCATCAGCTTCTGAAGTGGGCAAAATAGGGCTAAGCCTCCTTCTCACATATGTCAAGAATCAAAGTGGGTAGCAGCTTTGTTTAGCACAGCACACTGTTTATTTTAGACATATATTTACTTTTGTTTGTCCTTATTCCATTTCTTTTTCTCTATGTTTAAACAATATAGGTAATTTCTATATATTCTGATCTTCCCTATATTACCCTACAGCCCAACAGTTTTGAAGTGAAACTCAGAACAGTTGATGAAAATGGTTGAAGAAAAAAAGCCTTTCAGTCCTATCAGTGACCACAGACCAAGAGAAGCCAAACTGTAATATTCAGGTGTACTGTTCAGATAGGCCTTTAATTGTGGAACACGACAAATATGGAACTTATTTATTTTAAAGGGAATAAGTGCATGAAATTTATGGATGAATGCCAGCTGAGTAAGAAAACTACTAAATATGTGCAAGGGTCACAAAATCAACAACTGATAAAGTTACTTTCAGACTGGAGTATTACTGGACCTTTTCTCAAGGTATTTATTGGTCATATCAATCCAAAGTCCACCCAACTTCATATTGAGAAGTAAATATGAATAATTTATGCTTCTAAAATGAAATTCCTGTTCCTAATAGCTTTTCACGCTAAGTGATGATGATTTTTTCTGACAGTCCTGTAAAATTAGCTATAAAACACTATAAATTATTTTGAATTCTATAATCCAGTATTGAGGAAAATAAGATTAGTCCTCTATTTTCAAAGAGAAAAGAGACACAAAGGAAAAAAAAAAAAAAAAAGAGATAGAATGGTAAGTAAATAAATATACTTAAAGAAAAAGAGTAAAATTAACACTCTATCTTCTAATGTGTGGAAAATGATACCACCCTGGGTGATAGAGAATTAATTCAAAATGCTATTATACATCTGTAATGATTTTTCAGGAAGGAAAATTTGTTTCATAATAAATATCTTGTTAATCTAAGTATCACTTACAGCAAAAGAGAGAAGGGAGTGCTTTAGCCATCTGGTTAAAAAGAGAATAATCAGTAATTTTCCACAGCTGTTTACTTTGATTCTAAATGTTTTGAAAATGGGTAGCACATTTCATCTAAGACACAGAACTGGAGAGACAGTATAGGTGCTAGGCTTTCTCCCAGCTCCAACAGAAACTTACCACCCCACTCTGAGAAGACACATCCAACTTCTTCTCTTCAGTTGTAACAGAGAGTCTTTCAGCGTTTGTTTATACTGTGAAGCTTCATTCTGTATTAGTGATGCCCATGTAAGCCCTAGATTGTTAGTTATAGACGTAGTGAATTATTCAGAGTCATGTGATGATATTAGTCTACAGAACTACCACATACATAGATAACACTATATTTAGTAAGACAGAGCCCTCTCCAGAACAAAACAAAATACCTAGTTAACTGAGACATGGAAAAGGCTGAGATACTCAGTGATTTTTTCCTCAGTCTTTACTGGAAAGTGCAGCAGCCACATCACTCAAGTTGCAGAAAGAAAAGGCAGTAACTGGAGAATGAAGAACAGCCAACTGTAGGAGAAGATAAAGTTCTAGAACATCTCAGGACCCCAAAGGTACACAAGTCCTTGAGACCTGATGAGACACATCCTTCAGTCTTGAGGAAACTGGTAGTTGAAGTTTCTAAGCCGCTGTCCATTATATTGAGATGTTGTGGCAGTCTGGTGAAGTTCCCACCAAAGGAAAAAGGGAAATATAGCCCCATTTTTTAATAAGATAAAAAGAGTGAGTACTAAGGAACAAGCGATCAGTCAGTCTCACCTTGGTGCAGGCAGGATCATGGAGCAGATCCTCCTGGAATCTATACTAAGGCACCTGGAAAATAAGGAGGTGATTTGTGACAGCCAACATGGCTTCTCTAAGGGAAAATTGTGTCCAACAAATTTGGTGGCTTTCTAGGACGAGCTTACAGTCTTGTTGGATTAGGGAAGAGTAACAAACGTCATCTACCTGGACTTGCATAAAGCATTTGTCACTTTCCTGGACAACATCCCCGTCTCTATGGCATGGATTGGATGGACCACTCAGTGGATAAGGAATTGACACTCAAAGCGTTGAAAGCAACATCTCAATGTCCAATTGGAGATGAGTGATGGGTGGTGTTCCTCAGGGGTCACTGTTGGTACTGGCATTGTTTGACGTCTTTGTCAGCAGCATGGACAGTGAGATTCGGTGCACCCTTAGCAAGTTTGGCAATGACTCCAAGCTGTGTGGTGTGATCAGCACAAAGAAGGGAAGAGATGCCATCCAGAGGGATCTTGACAGGCTATAGAAGTGGGACCATGAAGTTTATCAGGGTCAAGTGCAAGGTCCTGCATGTTGGTCAGGCTAATTCCAAGCCCAAATACAGGCTGGACAGAGAATGGATTGAGAGCAGCCCTGAGGAGAAGGACTTGGGAATGTGAGTTGTTGAGAAGAGTGACGTGACCTAGTAATGTGTGCTCACAGCTCAGAAAGACAACTGTAACCTGAGCTGAATCAAAAGCAGAATGACTAGAATGTTGAGGGATTTGATTCTGCCACTGTACTCAACTCTCTTGAGACCTCATCTAGAGCATTGCTTCCAGCTCTGAGGCCCTCAGCATAACAGATATGCACCTGCTGGAGGAAGTCCAGAGGAGTGCCTTGAAGCATCTCTCCTATGAAGATGGGCTGAGAGAGGCTGCTGAGTCTGGAGAAGAAAAGGCTCCAGGGAAGCCTGATAGCAGCCTTCCAGCACCTAAATGGGTCTTACAAGAGAGCTGGGGAGGGACTTTTCACAAAGGCTTGTAGTGATAGGACAAGGGGAAATAGCTTTAAAATGAAAGTGGGTACCTTTGGATCAGATATAAAGAGGACATTCTTTGGAGTAAGGTTGGTGAGGCACTGAAACAGATTGTCCAGAGAAGCTGTGGATGATGCTTGACTAGATGTGTTCAAGAGCAGTTGGACGGGCTTTGAGTCACTTGGCCTAGTGGAAGATGTCCATGACGGGGGGCATGGAACTAGAAAATCCTTAAGGTCCCTTACAATCCAAACTATTCTATCACTCTGTAAATGTTTATTCTTTAAAAATGGCCATGAAATATGACATTTTGAATGCGATTGTAGCCTTGAAAGAGGGTGGTATCAGTTTCCATGTATTAAAAGAAATTGCATACACTACACAGCTGTTGTACATAATCCTTACAAGCAGTGAAGCTAATTAGCCTTGGCACAGCAACACACTGACATTGCTGCGTTGCTTGGGTTCTGTCAGAGCAGCTCAGGTATCTCCACAGAACTTCACAGTTCAATGCAGGCATACACAACAGGAATCAAATTCTCACTTCCCATACTCCACTGCTTAGATAATGCCAACCCTGAAATCAAATAATGTCACTAATTAAAGGAGCATTTTTAGCAGAAAGGAAAGTCATGCTAGCAGATTGCAGTTGAGTAGGGAGGGGAAAGATATGATGAGGACACAAACCTGAGAAGTAAAATGTGAAAAAGCATGTACCAAAGTAATGCTTATCATTTTAGATTCTTGTTCTGTCATATAGCTCAATTTAATAATTTAAACCAAAAATATAAAATTTCAGGTAATACAGTAAGTCCTGCATCTACCATGAAGATGAATGGCATCCCAGGTGAGGAATGAGGCAAAAGAGTGCTCGTGATCTTAAACATTGCTTCTAGTTACACAGGGTTTTTTTCCTCTGAAAAACAATGAAAATTTCCTTTTTTTAACACATCATTCACATACTTTCTGGAACTTGGCCTCACTATAGAATAAGCAATGAGAGAAAATTGTACAGAAGCATGACAACCTTTTGGAATAAAAAAAAAATATTATCACATACGCATATATTATATATTTTTATCCCTACCTATTTCATATCTACACAACAGCTAAATATTTTTCCAGCAATACTATCCCTGATAAATGTCTGTAATATTACTAATATTTTAAATGAACTATGTAGTCTAGACGCTTCCTGAACATGGTCCCTTAAGTTCCAAGAGCACATGAGTATGTTAATACTAAGCTTGAAAAATGAAGTTTTATTTCTCTCACCCCAAACTGAGTAGTGGCTTTTTTCTATTTTGTGTTGATTTCAATGGCACGTGGAAAATATTCAGACAGGGAGCAGTAACTTATTTAATTTGTCCTTTACTCTAAGCAAGTAGGATTTCAGCAGGTCTGACTGGCAATGTGCTGTCCGAATCCAATGCATAAGATGACTATGTCTAATTTATCTCAAATGGTTTTTAAAACAGCTGTCAAGGCAACTTGAAAAGACTTTTGGCTTTTAAAGACTCCTGTGGAGGGGGCAGGTACCAACAGTTGCAAATTACCACAGGCAAACAATCCAATCCCACTTTTGGGATTTGGCCCAATCTTGGACCATCAATAAACGATTCTTGGGTGGATAAAGGGCTCAGTAGAGCTCACCTGGCACAAAGCAAATAGAAGTGGTAGAAGCAGATTTGACACAAGCCTTTCCATTCCTACATATCCCCCCATCTGTGCTCAGGGTTAATGGTTCGTACTGTCCTGGATCACACTGGATGACGTCCCCCTTGTCACCGAGGAAAGGCCTTTGTATACTTGCGTGACTGTTTATACTATGAGATCAACACTGTAGAATCAGTTGCAGAAGCTGGTTTTCTGAATTCCTCTTTGGTTCTGTATTTTGTCACCATAGGTAACAGGGAAAAAATGGAAGGTTTACAGTGGAGCAGGTCATCAAAATTCCTCCCTGTCTTTTATCTTAATCTTCTTCCTTTCAGCCTGAATTCTTTCTGAGTGATGTGTCACAGAGTTTCTGGCAACATTATACCTGCCGTTGTGTTACAACCAAAATACATCAAGCTCTTCAGGCAGTAAACAATTGTTTTCAGTTTGTGAAAGCAATCAGAAAGCCTGGACTCACAACATTAAAATAATGGGAACACTTAAGCAATGCAAGTAATTTTAACATGACCCAGCTTCCACTGTAGTATAAGGAATTGTGAATGGAAAGAGGGAAAAAATCTAAATGGATTAAAATATGTGCTCTTGTAGGAGGAAGACCAACTGAAATAGACCCCTTGGTTGAAGGTGCAATATATATTTAATTCTGTACTGTTGCATAGGAGGAAGTCATACTCCTGTCAACATATTTTTTATTTTCTTACTTCTCACAGTTTTTGACCAAAGTTGCTGCTAGTCAAGGTCTGTTTTTAGAAAAATGTTTCTGTGTCAGAGCATGGTGGGGGAGATGCTTTCAAACTCTGTGTGTGTGTGTGTCTATTTGAAAGGCTGTTATCAGCGTGTCAGGGTTTGTGGCTTTGGCGTCGTCTGGCTGTGAAGCTACACAATGCATCCTATGTAAGATTTGCAAGGTGATCTCGGTTTAAACCAAGCCCCTCATACCTACTATCAAGGGTGACAGGTAGAGGGAATTTTCAACTAATTCATTATTTTTTTCCTGCAATTCAAACTCAGCATAGTATCAATGTACCAGCTCAAGTTACTCCACTTCTCTTTATCAAATATTTTAAAATTGAAAGGCGATGAAGAATATTTCAAAATTATTTCCTTTGCCCAGAAGCATGACAGCAACCAGAATAGTGGATATCTCAGGGTTAATAAACATTTGGTATGCATTTAAGCTAAACACCTGCTTAAGTATAAACAAATGTTATTTTCTTCTTTCCTGAACCAAAATAAGAACTGGGTAATCTCTTTAAAGAAGATGGTTAGATGTTTAATACTCTTATATTTATTTGTGTACTTTGAGATATATTTTGTGGAAGAAAAGTTGGAGATGTAGTTCTGGCTGTCTCTCTTCTTGTGTGGCCTTGTAATCGCTTTCATCTTGCGATCAGATGTTTGCAAAACAGTTACATTTTGTAAACTGGCAAGACCTCATGCTCCCCCAAAAGGGAAGTTGAGGATGTGCATGTCATTACTTTGGTAAGAGGGTATGAATACCCTCCCTCTACTGTTTCTTCCAGATGAAATATTTTGGGAAAAATATATTGTATCTATATATAAACACACTATATATAGCTATATATGCGCATAAAGTATATTTAATATAGCTGTATCTTAATCTCTGATTAAGGCAAAATCTGACCTAAGTGAAACCCACAGGAAAACTCCAGGATCTCTTGATAAGACACTATTTTCTTATCTAGTCAGATGGATACTTTCAATTGTAACTCTGATATATCGACATCTAGTGAGGCTGTTGCAGCTATACCTATACCAGTGAATTGAAATAATCAATAGCACAACATCCATGCCATTTATAATGCCAACATGATTCCTCACAGAGTTTTAGACTACAACACAATAAAATTTTTCGAAAATATCCAGTCATGACTCAGGGTAGCCTTTTCTGAAGTCATTTTGACCATATAAATTTGGATTATGTCATGCCATTTACCTTCTGGGATAGGTAAAACATGGTCATGATCTATATTATTATCCTTTTTATTATCCTCATATATTTTCCATAGAAAACCATTTATTTAAATGTAGGCTATGATGTATGAGTTTTACGATTTGTGAAGAATTTAGTTTCTTAAAAGTATAGCTCCCCCAGAAAGAGTTTAAGAATAAATTTTAATTTCAATAAAGAGAATTCTCTCAGGAATTTTATTAGAGATCTCCTGAGCTTTATAAATGTAAAATCTTAAAATATGGCTTTTTTTTTGGCCTTAAGCAGTGTACCTTGGTAGAAAAAATATTATAAAGGAACTAAAACTGTAAATAAAAAATTATTTTCTTCTGAGATTCAGTAAAAATTTTCCTTCTTTTATGTCATTTTCCTACTATAACTTCAATATGATTTTGCTAAACATCCCAGTATCTTAAAACAGGTTTTTTTTATAAAAGTCTATCCAATAATTTATTATTATAAATCTCTCAAAGAGCTTGTATAAAAAATATGGGTGGCCCCGTCATGTAAAAACACCACCTTAGATAACACAGTCTTCAGATTTGTGACTCTGGCTTAATACCCAGGACAAATACTTAATCATGTAACTGACTAAAACTGTATGGAATTTTAAAGGCATGTTGATGTAGTCACATATGCAGATAGAAAGCATCCCATCTTTACCTACTGCTTTGATTTTAAAATGTTAATGCAATATTTTATTGACCTGAAACACAAATAAAAGACTGTGCATGCCTCATATCCTCTGTGCACACCCCATATCCTGTTCTTATGTATTGCTTTCTACAGTTCACATTCATTTAGAATTTAGTCTATTATAAATTATGTTGAGAAAATAAATAGAACTGGTCACTATCAAATGTATGATCCATGTGCTGTATCTGTGCACAAAGTGCTAAATCAAAGCCCTGACAGCGATCATTTCAAGGCATCTGAGAACACTGTTGTGGATATCAGACATAGCAATGTATGTTTTTTTCCTAAAAGCTCCTACTCTGGCCTCCAGGCCCTGTTTTTGATAAAAAACAAGCACTTACTTTTTATACTAATATGAATAAAATGTTAGAATTCGAACAAATTATTCAAGCTGAAGAAAATCCTACCCGTTTTTTAGCCTGACATTTTTCCTATGAATCTTATTCTTGCTTATAGATAACTTTATCCTCAGAAATTAATATAGACTTAACTACAGACTATGCAAATATAACCACAATTCGTTTATTAGTTTATGGCATATATATATATATGCATACATATAGTTATGCACACAAATATACACATACTTTTCACTTTAAAATTCTAATCCAGTGTTTTACACTTGCATTAATAAGCATTTAATACATCCCACAGCCACTCTGCCTTTAAGATTTAGCTCAGTGTGAAGATTATTTTTGGTGAAGATGAGGAAAAAAGACAGAAATATGTATAATATTACAGTTTATTATCCAAAAAAGACCCCATAATCTGATTTAAGACAAATAAATAGTTAAACAAATTCAATTAAAAGGTTATTAAAAGTTA
The DNA here is from genome assembly GCF_017639235.1 of Corvus kubaryi. Lineage (NCBI taxonomy): Eukaryota > Metazoa > Chordata > Aves > Passeriformes > Corvidae > Corvus > Corvus kubaryi. The sequence continues at coordinate 32,687,777 of NW_024580667.1, read as the reverse complement.
ACAGAAGACATTTACCAAATGGATTGAGCCAACAAAGAGATATGACCCTCTGTGATAAATTTAAGCATCAGTATGTTCCTCATTTCAGTCTGGAGAAAATGTAGGAAGGAAAGAAAATCCTAAAGTTAGGATTTGTAATCAGAACTAAATCAGAAAAATTCTTGGGGATCTCTAAATTACTTAGAAACGCTCAGGAAAAAAGATACTCAAGCTACTGTGAAGTCTCTAAATATGCCAACTCAATGCTTAAAACAAATAAACGGGGAAAGAGATGATAGAAATTGTTTGGGGGAAAAACCCCATAATAAAAAAAAAATGTCAGCAAACTGCTGTTTTCTGTGTCACTTTGCCTCTGTCTTGAATACCAGTTGTAGTTCTGATCACCTCTTCTCTAACAGCAGATCTCAGAAAAAAGGTATAGAGTATTATGACAAGGATGATCAAAGATGGTACATAAAAGATGAACATAAAATCATTAAATATTCAAAAGGTTGAATACGGAATATTTGCTCACTACTTCTGACAACAAAGGACCAAAAAGGAAACCAAATGAAATATTCAAACACTGTTTATTACATGCATAATAATATCCTTTTTCATGAGTGTGGAACTCACTGACTCTGGATGACAACAAAGAAGTACAAATGGATAAGTTGTTCATTGTGAATGCTCTCAGCAAATCTTTATTGTCCATTTCTGGAAGTGGCAAAAGTCTACTTAGGAATTTTCCATGTCTACCTGCCCTCTGCTAAGTTCTTTAAATGTTTCCAGTGGACATAACAAGCACAGACACTAAAACAAATTAATCTCTTGCATACATCCTAATAGGTGGGGACTTTTTCATATGATCTTTAACAACCCAAAAATACACATCAATGTTCTAAGAAATAACCATTTGAGAATGCACCATCGTCTTTCTGGTATATTTCATGCAGATGATTTCCTATAAACATTATCTTTTGAATTATTTTACCTTTGAATTAAAATTGAAAAAAAAAAAAAAATTATAACACTTTGGAAGACCAGCACATGGCATGTCTAAAGAAGTCAATTAAATCTCATGTTCTATGTCCAAGAAATGATATCTGCATTTTAAAATCAGAAATTTAGATGCAGGTAAACACTGTGTAAAACAAGACACAAGACAGCAATACTTCAGTGAGAAGTTATTTGAAGAAGTTTTGATGAGTATTTTATTTAATTTTCTTTTGATAGGTTCTTTTATAAATATAATAAAATATACAATTGCTTAAATAAATTTGCATCAATAGTTCATCTAGGAGTTTAAAACTGGCTCTTTCCTTTTTTAATTTCTCTGGGAGGAATTCTAAAAGAAAAAAGTCCTCATCAATTAAATAGCTCATGAAATCTGAAGTTAAAGGAGAGATGAACACTAATATTATGCATGTGAAATTAATTAAAAAAGATTCTAGGGAAAAACAGGAACAGAAAAACAAGGAAAGCCCTATTTTTCATTTCACGCAACCTAACCTTAGTCCATTATTACTGGAAGATGGTGAGGGGCAATGAATAGGAAGCCTTTAGAAAAGTGATATTTGAATTATGTCTGGAAAGGAGTTCTATGTAAAAGACTGCATGAATGGAAAAAGAAATTGTATAATTTGTGATGTTTATTGATAACAAAGTGACAATATTTTCACGAATGCAGAGAAATATCTCAAGAATTCCAGTGGAAACACACGATAATGAAATAATAGAATTACTGCCACTAACTCACCATGAGGTATGGTCAGAGACTGTGAAAGTGATATCCTTTTGGTCTCCACTGTGAAATCATGGACCTCAGGTTATATGAATGATATCTTTTATTAAGAATGGATCTAATAATACGAAGTAACTAAGGACAAGTCTAAAGTCCTGTCAGCATTTGTCTGTGCTTTGAGAGGTTTCTGCTGCCTTTCACCTTAAATAATCCATTATTTTAACATCACCTGCACTTCATTACATATAACCATGTCTGGAATTTCCAAAAAACAGCGAATTTCTCTATGGTTCCATTATGAATCCAATTTTCTGCACCATATATGATTTAACAGCCATTTAAAATCACATTGGCCAGAAACTTTGCAAATATATTTTAGAGAATAACATCCTGACCATGGCATGGAATCCTAGACTATTTCACAGTGAGGACAATAAATAAGACACATCTGAAAATTCAGAGAAGTGTCTTCAGTGTTCATTGGGATCAAGTCTTCTGTATCCTTTTTCACACAGAGACCCTTATGTGTGCACCTACTCACACAAATCTTCTGTGGCTGTTGATTACTTTTCTACACCAGCTTTTGAATATATTTGAAAGAAAAGATCCATGCCATAGTATTATTACCACATTCTGCAGGAGGTGCAACATCAGGTGGTGCTGCTCAGCTTAGACTTCCAAATCTTCTATCTATCTTACTCTGTAGACAACCTCTTTTGAGTGCAGATAATCCTTTGTTTATTTAAACAAGTAAATGCTACTGGAGCAGCATTTTCATTGAGAGTGCAAACTTCTGACCTGCAAAGATGTTCATAAGCAATAACATTTGCCTTCTTCTTCACATCTACATAAGTTTAAAAAGACTCAACATTTTTAACTACTTCACTGCAAGAAAGTAACCTACAGGACTGAAATAGTGACAGAATACTGATAGAATGTAGAGAGATGCTTCTCATGTCTGAAACAGATGAGTAGCAATGGAAGAAGAGAAGTAAATCAGTAAAAAAATCAAAAAACCAAATTAAAAAAATATGTTAATGGTATGAGTAGGCTTTATACATTAGAGAATACAGTTACTTGAAAACTCGTTCAATTGTATTCCAGCTCTGTAAAAATCATCCTGGGATTTCCTTTCCATAGAAAATTCTAATATCACTGAAATATCCTTTCACCCTGCATTGGAATAAAAATTTAGTAATCCAAAATAGTCTTTCTAATTACTTCCATCTTTGACATCTCAAATTTACCTTCCTATGATGTGATTGTGCTAAATGTCAGACTATTTCAATAGCATTCATATTAGTAAGGAAAGAGAGAGTTGTAGAAAAAAGCACATAAAACTTACAGGTACCTTTCTTAATTTTTATTTTTTGAGACATAATAAGAGAAAATTAAATGGAAATATGCTAATACCACTAAACAATATATATAGTAGCTAAGGTTATCTGCTTTCATGTAATTTGTTTTATCCAGTCAGTTAAGATGGAAGAATTAACCCAGACTAGAACTTTCAGTGCAATCTATGAAAATACTCTGATGCTGATTCTAACATGAATCACAATTAAATTGGGGCCGATTGCAAAAGAGTTGATACAAATTTACAACTATATTGTGGCAAGTTTATTTTTTTAATGTAGTTGTCTTTTAAAAAATCACAATCTGTGGGTCGTCCAGCACCTCACTTAAGAAAAGAGTAACATTTAAGTATAACTTTAACTTATATTCAAATATAATATAGTAAAAAATGGTGTAACTTTAAAAACATTATCATCAGAAAAATTCTAACCCCTTGTTATATATATATACTTTATGCACAAGTATTTTTCAAAGTGCCAGTGATTGTAAAATCACCCACAAAATCAGACACCCAGTCTAGAAATCAATGCCTTTCTAAGTTCTGTCAATATTCTGATATTTTGTGTACATACATGCTACTATGGATGAGCTGAGAAAGCTTCATCTTAATATGCACTGAGTCTTTATGGAGTCATTGGTACAAATAATTATTGCTTCCCTGTTTTTAACAGCAGCCAGAGCAACTGCCTGCAAGGAAGATGGACATTTGGCAAGTCCTTGATTGATCCATTGATTGTGCTGATATGATTTAGTGGTGTGGTACAGAAGCTGTCCAAGCCCTCCTCGGGATGACACTATGGGTTCTGCAGACCACAGCTGGTGTCACTTCCCAGCTGGACAGTTAATATTAACATGAGTTTGCCTGTGTTTAATTGTAATTACTGAGAAGTCATGCATTGCTCTTTAAAGGTCAGGCCTGTTTTTCTCTCCAATCATCTTGCTACTACTGAACATCTTTCACCTTTACTGACAAGAAATGGAAATGAAACAAATCTATGTATGTAACTCTAAAAGAAAACAATGTCTTTAAGGTTTTTGTTTTCTTCCTTGAAGGACCTGTGCACCAATACAATAAGCTAAATATAAAAAAATATAAATGAAGGAAAAAAACCTACCTAATCTCTCAGATTTAATTCAAGCACTCACAGGAACCCAATGAAAATTAATTGGGTAAAGAAAACTTCAGATATTCAGGTCTCCTCCATTTCTTTCTGGCACATTCTCTTTCAGGAATTTATCTTTATTTTGCATTGGACAGGCAGGTAGGAAATAAGAAATTAAATTAATTTGATGTGCTAAACTAAAACTCTGAAAGTATTTGATGACAGAAGCCCCTCTCGGATTTCTAGAAACAAGTTACCTAGGGTATTATGTTTAGTATTTAATAAAAGTAGAAAAAGATACTTCTCACATTTTAAGGTTGACTTTGATATTTTACTTTGAAGTTTTAATGTTTTGTATTGCTGGTCTTGAACACACGTGTATGAGAGATGTTTTATTTTTAGATTTAAAAATTAAGTGGCAAAATAATTTTTTAAGAAGGCAGTTCAATATGCAGGGGTTTATTCTTGCTCGTTTGCTTTAAATATTACTGGTTCTTATTTAGGGTTAGATGTCCATTTTTAATGCTATTAATCTAGACTTGGAATTTCAGTTAAATACCGTAAAGAATCTTTATATATGAATGTATATGTTTGGTGGTTTTTTGGTTTTTTTTTTTTTTTTTTTTAATTTTCAAGGAGGAGTGAACAGCTGTTCCATTTCTCTCTGTCAAGATAGGCTAGGTAACAGTGCCACTCATTTCTCTGATCCAGGATCTTAATAGTTTATAGTCTTCTATGTATCCACTGCTGGAGTCCACTTGCTCCCACCAACCTGCCTGTAATTCCCTTTAGATTCTTTTATGTCCATTAATATCTTCGTCAACTTTGCAGTGCCTTTGTATTAATAGATTTGCCTGTTCTTCACATATGCATTTGATATTTCAGATGTCTCTTAAATTTTACTGTACATGCAGTCTTATCCCCCATTTATCACATTTTTCTCTCTGCGGTCATGTGGCATTGGCAGCAGAGGTTACATCTGTACCAAAAAAAATCAGCAGAGGTAAGTCTCTAGCAGCGGTCTGGGCATGCAACTGTCCATATTGCTTGTATATTGGCACAAGGTTAGGCAAGGTTTTAGCCATTGGAAATCAACTGTCTTCCACACATAAAGGTCGGGCACAGTATGCTCTATGGTAGGAATGAGAGACTTGTTAGGCTGTATACATCAGACATATTTTAAGGAAGACAGGCAGGAGTGAAACCATATGCACTGTTCAAGTAGCTCTCAGGTCAAGGAGCAGGAGAGTGCACTGCAGATTCAGCATTACTTAGGTTGCAAAGGATCAAAGGCATGACCAAAGCCTTGGTGGTTACCAGCTCCAAGCCTTCAGTCAGTGTTTATTAACAGCCAAATTGTTAGCCATCAATATATATGCATTACTCTTAGACACATCGTACCACATAGGTACCGATGAGTTAAATGCACAGATATAGACTTTAAAATTAGAACAAGACCTTGTTAACATCAACAAGATTACATGGTTAGTTTTACCTTTTTTCTTGGTGGAATATATTAAAAATGAGGAGCTGCTAACCATGGTACAAATCATGATGAAAAGGTACTTTTGTACTTACAATGGAAATTCTCAGAATGGATATAAAATGAGAACAATTTTTTTCTAGCTAGACACAGCAAAACGAACAATAAAAAGACAAAAATAAAACCACAAAACAAAGAAAACGAAAACAATCCATAAAAGTCTTAAATTAATAATAATAAAAATAAAGTTGCAACCAAGTTTTAGAATTTAAAAAAATATTTGCAAAGTGCTACAAACCACTCTATTTTAACAGATGGAGTCTACTTATATATTTTAGAAAGCTTTCCAACAAAAAGAAACCTTTCCTGTTATTTCTAAAATACTTTTCTAATTAAATTTATTTTAAAGTTATTAAAATTTATTAATTTTATAGTCAGTGTGTCAGCATGCTGACATTTGTCTTCTTAGATTATTTTACCACAACAGTTCACTTATTGAAATGATGAAAGACAATGTGTGCTATATGGAACATAAATAATAAAAGTTTCCTAATTTACCTTAGCTTACCTTTTACATCTGCATTTCCATATTAAAATGCTCTAAAAGGCAAATGGTTAAACAAGTCTAAAATTAACAATAAAAGCTTGAAAATCATGAAGGACTAAGCAGCTGTGAGTATCCTGTCTACAGGAAAAGCAAAACCTATGTGTTATATTTAAGTACATAGCACCTTTCCAGCTTCTGACAACACTGTCACAAACACATCTAATGTAAAAAAAAAAAAAAAAAAAAAAAAAAAAAAAAATTATTTGCTTCTCAAATTTGATTTGGCAAAGGATTTTTGCTTTCAAGCATCTTTTCACATGAAGGCAGCCCCGATGAAATCTGTGAGAATGTTTTGTGTAAACATACTGGTTTTCAGAAGCACGGGGAGGCCTGAATTGTAACAGTAACATAAACTATTAAGAAAACTTCTGAAGGGAGAGAAATTACCTTGGTGTGAAACTTGGTTGCAAGTGACAGGAGAATCAGATCCTTAGTGTGTATCTGTTACGGTAAGTAGCACTTCATTGCTTTAAGTGAAAACTGTAGCTACATAATAGAAAGTGCATAGCTTCATCATTTCTCATTTTGTGAAAATGTTAACAGTGCACAGACATCAAAAACTAATCTAAACTATTAACACAATACTCAAACAAACTGAAGTGATAAGTGCAAATAAAAGTATCTGTGTTGGCTGAGTCTTGGAGTGATGGCTGATTTATCTCACACAGCACTTAGAAATCAGTGTTTAATTCTTTTTTTCTCAGCTCTAGATCACAGGTCATGTACTTAACTACACAAATCTATTTAAATAAACAATGTGCTTATGTGTCATTATTCACTCTGCATGGCTGCAGTCCAACTCAAAGGAGATGGGGGCAGGAAGAGCAACACTGTTATCTTTGTCAGAAGAAATGAAGGGGCAGATTTTCAACTGATATATCTTAATATATTCTTTTGCTCAAATACTTATTCACATTGCTGAGGGCTTTTGAACAAAGTAGTTTGATAAAATTTACAAGGCATCACTGGAGAAAATTGTGTCTTCTAATATCTACATTTCCATAAACATTGAGTCAAGTACTCAGATGTCCAAACTGGGGCATTTCCAGAATGTGAAGCAAACCAGGAAAGGATAGGTCACACCGACCAAGATTTTTTCACACAAAGAAATTAGTATTATTTCTCATAAATATGTAACTGTCACTGTTGGGGAGGTCACGACACACATGGACAGTGCCTCTTTCAGGGCCAAAAAGCCATTTATTAAACAAAGCAGCCTCTTTTATACACCTTTTGTATGTTATCATTCGTGTTACGGATTCATTGGCTGCTAAACTACTACCATAGACTCATTGGCTATTATTAACCAAAATATACTACCATTGGCTACCTATAGCATAAGCATTCAAGCATTCAGAAAAATAACAGGTGCAGATATGTTGCTGTTTTTCTCCTTCAGTTGTTTAACTTTCTTGCTTCTGTTGATACTACATCCTCATGGGTAAAAACTAATTGTTTTTCTTCTCATGGACTTTTCTCACAGTCCTTCTCTAGCCAAAGTAACAGGCCTGAGCCATAATTTTACAAAGGCAACAAGGCCTTCATTTTATAAAGTTTTACTTAAATGCCACATGCGACCTGTGTAAGAACTGAAAAAGAATGCCATTTGCCTTTTAGTTACAATTAATGCCTAACAAAAAAGGTGACATAGTAATTTAAATGTGCTTATTTTATCTTCTTCACATATTTTCCATTTAAGTTAGACTAGCATAAAATCCATACTTTAGCTCTCTGGGATTGTTCTAACATGTAATGGCTGCTAGATAAGGGACAGCCTTCAGTTTAGAGTAGGTGTGTGCTCAGATGCTCCCACTAGCTCTAGCTTCTATCCATTGCCCTCTGGTGCCTAACAGTTTAGAGCACCCCTGTAGAATTTTATAAGCTATGTGAATTTTCCCAGTTAGTTTCTGGTAGCTTGAAAAATTGGGACAGAAAATATTTTTTTCTTAGCAGCCAGACTAACAAATGTAGAGGAGATTAATACTCTTTTCCCATCAGTTCTATCTTTTTCTATCAGTTCTATGATTCAGGTCTGCAGGTGAAGATGTTAGCTTCTAGTTTGTTGGTTACCTCCTGCACATAAGATATTGCTGTCTAGTGTTAATTGATCAGGTTAATGCATTAAGTTAAAGGACTGTTTAAAAGGATCCGCTTCTCTGAAAATATAAAATAAAATATCATGTTTTCTTGTGTGATTAGATATTTGGGGAACTTCTAGTTTTTCCTAATAAGAAATATGTAGTTTATGAATCATATTAGTATAGGTATAGAAAACAAATCAATTCTTATTAGTTATTAATTACATTGATATAGTTGTTCTTTCTAATTTCTTTTTTGGGTTGCACAATAAGAGCAAAATTCACTACTGGTCTTTTTCATTATGCTCTTCTGACTTGTGATTAATGTGTGAGAACAAACACCTGAATGTTAAGAAATTTTCCTCCCAGACATACACAATAAAGTTGCAGAATATGGTCTTTTAATATTTGATTATTATTAGCTGTCTGAAAATATACAACTGGCTTTATTCAGGTCTGGAATTCACTATACCTTCAACTCAGCTGCATGTACTGTATTACCACACAGCCAATGCTGACATAGACACATGCATTTATAAAGTTCTCGGAACTGCCTGTCTCACATTTGCAAGATTATAAACCCATGGTGGTGATCCTTGACATTCCAGAATACTGACCAGATTGATGGGTATAACTTTAGATAGTTCATAGTAAGCTCATAGCTCCATAAAGGCCCCAGCTCTCAGGGTAGCCCAGTAGCCTGGGACATTGGAGAGAGTGTGTTCTGTCAGTCTCTCAGATTGGGCTGTGCATGTACAGAGTGGGAAGATGAGAATAGGCACATATTTCCTTCCGGTTCTAGGCTATCAGTATTTTTTTCATTGCATCAGTCATGTTTTTCTTTGACACCATGCAAAGTATTGAAAAGGAAACAGCACTGAAGTTGGATAGTTTTCTCTGTGACTGAGGCTGAAACACAACAAGTTATGGGCTATCTGACACTTCCACTTGAATAATAAATATGCTTTTCAACAATTGCTGAGTATCAGATGGAAGAATGAAAAATTAATTATAATTTAATTATTTATCAAGGACATGAATACAGCTTCTTTTCTAGTGAAGGAGCTCAACATAATGATTTTTACAAAACATTGCCTTTCTGTCTCGTGATGAGACAACTGTCTGTCTCCATGAGCTATCTGATAACTAAATAATGAGGCAATTGAAAAAAGGAAAAAAAAAGTTAAAAGTAATGAAATAACACATATAAAAGTTCTTTCATCTGGAGTGTGTAGTGAATTACATGAGTGAATTGATACAGAAGATGAAAAAAATATTTTTGCCACTGAAGAAACTAAATGCATTCTCTGGTCACCAAAGTAAATCTCTGGTTGTGTCAAAAGTAGCTGATAAACTTTAAAACCATTTAAAATTGGTGTTACTGTAGCATCTTATTCAAGTGACACCAAGGTAGTAACTATATAAAACTTCATTAACAGTGAACAAAAGTGCACTACTTTTAACAGAACATCTGTGAGGTTTAACAAGAATACTTTCATTATGCTTTCAGGAAAATCTGTCTTAACTGTTAATAAGATAACAAGTTTAATTGATAAAATCATCCTGGAGGGGGGAACTTAAAAAAAAGGAGTGACATAAAAACCAGCTTGCATTTATCCTTAACACTTATAGTGAAGACTGTATATTTTTTCATTTTTAAGTGAAACTTTTTGAGGAAAGCCTCATTGAAATGTACTTTTCAGTTAATTAAAAAGATCAATGAAACCAGTCCTGTGATTATCTGAACTAAAACATTGTCTGAAATTGTAACTGGCAAATACAATTTAAGGAGTCAAAGATAACCTCTCTAATTTTCGCACTCCTGATGTATTCTGAGCTGCAAATCAAGCCTAAACTACATTTAAAAAAGATACAGTTTTGTTTCTTTGAAATGCATATTGCAATTTGAGACTCCAAAGTTCACACTTAGTAAAAATTCAGAAACGAGATGAGAAGGACTCTAAGTCATGTGACTTTCATGACACTGAGTGAATTTTAGAAGAAAATATTGTGGACCAGTCCTTTTATTAATTCGAAAATCCAGAGAGTCCTGCTGCTGCATTACATTGAACTTTGTAGAAAAAAAAAAATGGCTTCAGTTTAAGGTTACACTGCACTGCTTTGGAGAAGGTGGAAATCTCTGCTTCACAGACAATCTCATAACCCAAACCTCATTCTAACATAAACCTAAAGCAACTATGGGAAGCTATGCCTGAGATACTGCACCTCTAAACATTTCCAGATTCACAGGGCTGTGTGCTCTTGGTTGCACTCTCATTTAGGCTAAGCCCCTAGGTCATACAAGACCTTCCGTGCTGTTTCTCACCCATGGTGTGCTCCACCAGGATACCAGTGCAGCAATAGAGATGCTGAGACTTTGGAACATGCCACAACACATCCCAGTGAGGCCTCCACTGATCTGAGTAAAGACAAGAAAATTAATCTGAATTTCAGAAAAATTTAGGTGAGATGAATCCCCCAGCTTTTACAATGTACACCATCTTTTTAGTGTTTCCTTTAGCAAGGATGCTGAGGAGGACACAGGATGCCATTTAATGCTTTCCTACCCCCTCAGTGTTTCATGTAATGACCTGAAAGTATATGTTGGTAACATAAACATGCCTTTGGGAAACAGTGCTGTTGCTTCCTATGCTGGAGGAATCAGTGTCTCCCTATCACGGAGGATGTGTAACTCCTAGCCCTTTTATGTATCATTCTACCTCTTTTGACCCAGAGCTAGTCCTCACAGATCTGCTTTGTGTGATAGCAGATTCTCATGCTATCATACAGAGTAGTGACTGATATTAAAGAAATTTTTTTTCCTTTCATATTGTGTTTATTTGTCTCAGCTGTTCAGAATAAGCTCAGTAACGTTGTTTTAGAAAGTTGTAAAATTCAACAAGTGTTAATATAGACAGAACAATTTGTTAACGTGTTTGAGAATATCAGTAGGTGCATTTCATGTAATTTATTTAAGGAAGCATACTCCTAGGATTAAATTTACTTCCAGCCACAAGAAAATAACAAATAAAATGTGAAATATGTCTCATAAGAATGTTGAACAGCTGCAGACTTTCTCTTTATCTTTACAGAACTTTTTACTTTCAATGTCTCACAGCTAAAACACTTGAAATGTTTTCAATATTCTTATATCATCAGACAGCATTTTACAAGTTGTTGGAAGTAATTTATAATATACATATTTATTTATTTATTGTGCTGTCCATACATTTCAAGTCAACAGATACACATAAAGAAGAAAAAAGTATGAGTTTAAGAGAAACCTTAAGTATCATAGCAATTACTCTTTGTTTTTCCTGGTAAAATTATGACCCATATTTCATTGTCTATAAGGAGGCAAAGTGTAGCACATGACAGTCAAAAACTTCTCAAATAAAACGTATTCAAACAGGAAAGTAGTTCCATAGTGAAACAGGGGTTTACCTAGAGCAAAACATAATCTGATTTGAAAACGAGAAATTTCAGACAGAATTAGATCTAAAATACAGAGAGCTAATATAGTTTCAGCAGCTGTTTTAAAATACATAAATAAATAAATAAGCATTTTTTTCCTAGATAAGACGAATATTCATAAGAAATTTTCACTGGATTAATTTCCTATTAATTTGTCTGTGCTTGCATTCTTAACATAAGTTAAACACTGTATCTTACTGCTCTGAGATAGTTCAAAATGAGTGCTTTCAAAACAGAGGTGGAATAACTGTAAAAAATCCTCATTGTCATTGTTAATTAAAACTTAAAAAGTGGAAAAAATATTAAAACTATCTATGGCTGCTGAATTCGAATGAGTTGTTGACTGTTATGCAATTACAAATACCTGTCAGATACAGCTATAGCTGTTAATTTAAATCAAATTGCTCTTAATTTAAACCCAGATCATATGACAACCTGGCAGGGTAAGCAACAATATAATAAAATTGCTTGAAGTCATATGGCTTAGTCAGCTCTTCTTATATGCATATATGTGCTCTGGTCTTAGCACTGGAAGTAAATAATTTATTCATTAGTCAATTCAGAGAAAATAATGATACTCGGAACTTGGCAGAATAATTATATTTTCTTCCAACCACAGTGTAAAAAGAAATATATATATATAATTATTCTTAACTACAATTTAATTAAAATTACTTTAGTACAATCTTTATAGATACATAAGTTATTACAACAGGAACAGAAGTTGTTTTGATTGACTGTATAAATGAAATATGACAAATATCTTGGGAAGCAATTATTTAATTATTTCCTAATTTTTTCTCTCACAGAATAGTTCAATATATAAGGTTATCATGTAGTTATGGAACATGTGGTGGCATTGATAATGGCTTTGATATAAAGCTACAGAAAAGAATATAATTCTATTGGAGTATCTCATGTGAACACATATCTAAAATTTTACTGAACTTAAGATGCTTTATTTGGTACTTATTTCCAAGTAGGCATAGTAGATCAACATTTGCTGTAAAACTTCACACAATAGGAGACTAGTAACATTAAAAACAGACAAAAGAAGGGAAAATCAATCACAAAGCTCAATACGATAAAAAGAATGACATGTATTATAATAGAAACAGAACGATAAATCAAGCAAATACTAAAGCTTTTAGGACCTTGACATTTTTCTTTGGATAGTTTCACAAAGAGATATTTACTGTAAAAAGTAAATTACTCTAAGAAGATGCAGAGTAAGCACTTCTTACAAATGTGTAGCTAAATAGTTTCTAGTAGCTGCTGGTGAGCAGAAATAAGATCTCACATTTTCACATTTAATAAAGAATAAAGATCATGGATTGTTTAATGCTCTACAGTGTTACATTTTGAATGCACTGTAGTCTAATAAGTCAAAGACCACACTCAGATAAAACACTTTTTTTCATTTTGTGAATCAATTGAATTACTGTATTATACAATATTTGGCACAGACACTTATGTGCATGCACATGCACAAATACAAAAGGAAAAGATCAATGTCAACACATATTACATACAACTAATTACTTAGAGTTCGACCTTCCCAATTTTAGATGGTTTTACTGAAATCCTGAAGTACAGTTATTTCCTTTCATTTTTTTCATGTTCAGACAGAGATTGACTACCTTTGCAAACTATAAAATGGGATCTATATTATTTGAGAGATATGCTAAGCTATTTCTCCTACTGTATTTTTAACACTTAAATTCTGATTTATGTAGGCATAAGAAGTGTTTATAGTGATTTTTTCTCAAAATCAGAACTTAAGAGATTTGGTGATGTGGCACATTGAGAACGCAGGTAAAAGGAATGATCTAGTATTACTTTGAAGGTTTGATAACTAAAGCACAAAAAGGACAACGAAAATAGACAGGTAACATGAAAATTCTGAGGACCTTCAAGGGAAATATATATAGTCCAGAAGTCTATTTGTCTTTTCTGAATGATATTGACAGTGGGTCAACTTGGGTGAACTCATACATTTTTACAAGGTTGATGTTCAATTGAGTTTAGCTTATGCAAAAAGTATTTTGGAGTTATATTTGCTGATACTATCATATTCCTTTCCTTCTTTCACTATTGCTTAGTTTTAAGGAAGGCTAGGAGTTTGTCCAAGGGCATATTTTTATTCATAGTTATTGTCAGATAACCCGTGAAGCACAAAGGCACTGAAAATTTCTCAGAATTGAAGAAGTAAAGAAGCGATTTAAAAGCTGATAAAAGCAGAGAACCAAAGCATTTCAGATATATAAATCAACAGTTTGTAACCATAAAGGGCTTCATGCTTTGGTCTAATGAGAAGAAGTGTTAGTTCTGTGGAAGTAAGAAAATGGGTTACATATAATGTGTTTGGGAGAAAGATGAAGCCCTGTGGGTTTTACTGCAGGAAGAATCCACAGTATGTCCCGCAATATGTCCCAATCTGAAGCTACAGGAGCCTGTAAAACAGGACATAATATACATTACATGTTTTTCTTTACAGAGGACAGCAAACATGGAAAAACACAGCAAATATTGCAACAGAGGGTGAAGAAGTCATGACTGACAGTGGTGATCAGAAGACAATTGCACAAACTCTACCAGAATTACTTTTATAACTCTTCAATGTTGTGTCCAGATATTTCCACTGTGGCATGTTTCCATTTCTTCTTCACATTCAACACCATGAAATTTAAATCTATATTCGGACTTACTCTACTGTGTAGTTTGAATGTGGTTGAATTTTAGAAACAGATTATCTAAAATACGTATAGTGAGAGATGATAAGTTGTAGTCCATTCTAAATCTTCCTTTTCAGATACTTACAAAAGAGGCTGAAGCAGAAACATACAATTAATATAATAAATTAGAGGCATTTTACAATTAAATAAGTAGTTTGTGCTTCATTGATTCAAGCAGTCAGTTTACACAGCCTGAAAATTCGTTATTGAAAACTGTATGCAAAGTTAGAGTCTACATCCATTCCTTCATTAATTCAGAAAAACTCACATTACTTCTATAAGCATACCATTTTGCAATTATCATTTTACTTGATTGATTCAAAGACTCCTAATGAACACAAAAAATTATTTCATTTTTCTCAGTGCAATATCCAAACCACAGAAGGATAACAATGACAATAAAAGCACATTTTTCATGAAGTTTCATGTGTAGGATTTTTTTCAGCTGTTAAAATGTTACTTATTGTGTTTTTCAGCCCAATCATTTTTTTCTAATTCACCTGGGCATTTTTTAACTTGTTTTTAATCAGGAAGCTAATTTGCAAGCATGAAACATCCCCACCCTACCTTTATTATTAATAAAAATTGGGAGATTTAACTGCCTTGATCGGACAGGAAGCTATTTCTTGTGTTTGACAATTGAAAGCATTTGTTCAGCATTTATTCTAGTACTTTTTACTCTGTGGCCAGAGTAAAAGGCCAGGAATCTTTCAACCTGATTTTTTTATGGGGGGAAAAAAAAAAAACCAAGAAAACCTGAAACTTTTCATGATTTCGTTTGCTTAATACAAAGCGTAATTTGAAGTGTTGAAGTGCTTTGATTTCTTGGGTAAAAAATGTACTGAAAGCTTGAGTCAGGTAAATTGTTATGAATAAATTATATAGTGAAAGTACTTTTTTCTCTTTCTCAGTTTACAATTATGGGATTTTAATTTTTTTTTATTTATTTTTTACTCGTAAATGAGCTTGCTATTCCTGTATATATACCAAAATAAATATTTTTCGGTAAGGTGGGGTCTCTTGCTCTGTTTTGGGGATTATTCTCTTTGTTGTTGCTTTTACACTTTTTAGCTAAAGTGATTTGAGAGATCTGAAGGTACACCATGATTAAATAGCTTCAGTGCTAAATTGCAGGGGAAGTTTTTTGTTTGCTTACTCTTTTCACTAAGAAAATAAGTTTAATACAGCACTTAGAAAATTTTAAGGTTTCCTCTCTAATCTTATTCTGTGTAAAAAGGGATTTTTTTTTATCAGTCCTAGGATGTTTTGCAGTGCATTATAGGGAATGAAATTAATGTTCAGCATCTGTCTTAGCAAGAACAAAATGAAAAAGACACTGTCTTAATGGTATTTATTGACTGGTTTCAGTAAACCTTAATCTTAACTGAAAAGACCAAAACAAAACCAAAAACACAACCAAAAATATTTAGATCTAAATATACAATTTTATGTTATCGCATGCAAGAAATTAATCCAAGATTGAAATGCTTATATTCAGCACTATGCTTAGTTCAGGAGTCTTAATAAATGAAAGTAATATATATTAGATGTTAGCCTTTCTCTATTTAAGTATAGAATAATGCCAATAATAATTCTTAATGCCATCATTTATGCATGATCCTTACTTTACCTTTAATTTTTAATCTTTTATGTTCTTCAGTCATTGTCAAATGGAAAGAAAACTGCTAATTCAGAAATTTAACCTGTGGTGGAGGCTAATGGCTTACTTATATGCCACTTAAACCTTATTTTGAAGGTTTAAGTAGAACTCAAGAGATGAAGTGGCCTGTGACATATCTCTGCACAGAAATAAATTTCCTCTTAGCAAAACTTACATGTTGCAAAAAATCCTGAATACCCTATAAACGAAGAAAAAATCCACACAGACGTCATATACAGAGGCATGTTAACTGTATTGTTCCTAAGGTAAAAGCCACATTCCTTTCATTACTGGTAGATTCTAACAGAAGTTGTTATGCTTATAATTCTGTGATATTTTATTTTATTTCATTTCATTTCATTTCATTTCATTTTGTAAAAGTAAGGCCACAGAATTAATCAGTCCCATCTGCATGCACAAAGACATGACACAGGGAACAAAAACCATCTGAGACAAAACTATGCTTCCTTTCACAAGCAATAGGGGAAATTAATGTCATCACTAAGCTGAAGACATAAAGAGATTCAAAATTAAAAATCCTTTGAAAGCTTCCAACAAGATTCCTATAATCAGCAGGAAGATAAGTAATGATCAAAGCCCCTTAAAATAATATTGCTAACCCCATTAGAACTGCTTAAATGTACCCTACCATTCATCAGAAATTATACAAGATTACTGCAGAAACTATGCCATTGTTTCAGTAAGAAGCCCAGATGTTTTAAGGGTAGACTTCACAACTCACATAAGGTTAAAAGCCAAGACTAAAAAAGAAACCAAACCAAACCAAAACATATCACCCCCTCCCCCACCCCCACCAGCTGCAGTTATAATCCTTCATTATTGCTAATGTAACACTTCATAGGTGCTCAATTGCTCTGCCAAATTGCCTCATATTGAAGATGAGTCATGGAAAGGGAAACAAAGTGAGTGCTTGCCCGATGGAGTGATATTAGCATTTTTGTTGTTTTGAGTTTTTTTTTTAATTTCCTTAAAAATAGATAGTATAAATCTATTGTTTTTTCTTTTCCCCTGAAGAATCATTCTTCTTTTGTTAGATTTCATCTCAGCTACACTGTGATTAGTGAAAGAAGAAAAGAGCAGTTCTGCATACTTCATCACTAATGTTGCCCTATGAAATAGCCCCAGGGACATTACACACTGTTAAGTGTCAATTTAGGATCTGAAAACATTTCTAAGTAGAAGTCCAGAATAATGTAGGTTTGACAGTTCTACTAAACATTTGAGATTTATTATCTACTGCACTGTGTGCTTTTAATAGCAATATTGTTATTGCTTTTGTCGATAACAATTTGAAGTGGTCACCTTGTCTCCTCCTTTAGACATTCAGAGGCAGCTCATATGGCATTGTTTATTAGAATTACTGGTAGATGGAGGAAGTTTGCAGTGTTTCAGAAATTGCTTGGTGCAAGTTGCTTCAAAGTGAATGTCAGCCTTTAGTAAATGCAGTGTGAAAACTCAATTTGATTGTCACATTTATTTACCTATATTTGAAGACCTTTACCATGCAAGTATAGGAACTACTATTTTATACTTCAGGTATGCTTGTCAATACAGCTGAAGTGCAAAAATATGTATGAATTAAAAACAGGAGCATACTTGCCTCACATACTCATACCCAAGTAAGACAAACACTATGAGAATAAAATCAACACATTTCCATTTCACCTACACCCCAAATATGTTTTATCCACTATGCCAATCTATTTTTGTTATTCTCAAATATTTTATAACTAGCACAACTGCTAGTACCATGTGCATGATTACATTGCCTCGAAACCCAGAAAAATTCAGTCACCTCCAAAAAATGTCCAAGAAATCTTTCAAAAAAGTTTAATCTATGCCAGCAAATATCCAATCAAACATATTAGGCAACTACTGCAATGAATTAGAATAGAATAGAATAGAATAGAATAGAATAGAATAGAATAGAATAGAATGGAATAGAGTAGAATAAAAATTCTATTCAGTTGAAAGGACTGGCATGTTGTTAAGGGCACAGTCCAAATGCCTCTTAAACACTGATGGGCATGGGACATTAACCACTCCTCCAGGAAAACTGTTTCAATGTTTGGCCACCCTCTTGCTAAGTCCAGTCTAAAGCTCCTCTGGTGCAGCTTTGAACGATTCCCACAGGTTCTGAAGAGAGCAACGAGATCACCCATCAGCCTTCTTTTGTCCAAAATAGACAAACCCTGCATCCTCAATCACTCCTGATAGAAAATTCTTTCAAGTTCTTTCACCAGTTTGTTGCAATCCTTTGGACACATTCAAGGACCTTCACATCCTTCTTAACTTGTCGGGCACAGAACTGCGCACAGCACTTGTGGTGAGACAGCAGCAATGCTGAATACAGAGGGAAAATCACCTCTTTTGGCCAGTTGGTCATGTTTGATGCAACGTAGGATGGTATTTGACCTCTTGGCTACCAGAGCACACTGCTGACTCCCACTGAGATTGCTGATGACCAGCAGATCCCCTTCTGCAGGGCTGCTCTCCAGCTGCTCTGCTAGTTTATACTCAGCATTAATCCATCCTAGGCGCAGAATCTGGCACATGAACTTGTTAAATTTCATCACATTAATCTCAGCCCAGCGCCTCTGTGATGACAGCTTCAGGCTATCTGGATCCTTCTGAAAGGCCTCCTGTCACTCAAGTGAGTCAACAGCACCTCCCAGTTTGGTAACATCAGCAAAGTTGCTAATGGTGCTTTCAGCTCCTGCAGCCAGATCATCGGTAACATATTGAATAGAACTGGCCCTAGAACTGAGCCCTGAGGAACACACCTGGTGACCAGCTGCCAGCCAGATGGAGCCTCATTCACTACAACCCAGCAAAAATATGTTGCATGGTAATGATGAGGCAGTTTTTTCTTCATCAAGAACATTACCATCAATTTTTCAGCGTTGTCTCCAAACTTGTAAAGGGCCTGTCATTGGAAACATAATACACTATCTAATCTCATACAGAAAAAGGTCAGGTACCAATAAAAATGTTTGGATTTCATGAGAAACTGTGCTTGCTGAGGTCAATTTGGGAAGTAATTCTGGGTGAATAAAGGCAGTCCTACTCTCATTTTGTAGTCATCTGGAACAAATACGGGAATAATGACAAAAAAACCCTCATCATGATTTATTTCAAAGAGAAGATAATCTACCAAGTGTAGACAAGTGGCAAAGCAGGAAAAAACACCAGTTGAGAAAGAAAGCCAGATTGTTTTATTGAAGCTTCTTGCACAAACTTAAGCAGAAATGGGTGACAAAGTATGAGCTACTTGACACATTAAAAGGTAATTTTCCATACAGAAAATAAACATTTTTTCCTCTACAGCAACCAATTAATTTCTATATTGAAAATTAAAGTCTGTGTCAAAAACAGAGTCAGTATTTTCTTGGCAATTGCAAAAAACCGGGAAGAATAAGGAGTAAAACCTCAAAATATGGACCAGAATTTTCTCAAAATAATTGATTTTCAACACTAATATTGAAATAAGTAAATATTTCTCCTCCTGAGTCAGGAGGCACAGATTTTTTTATTCCTATTTTCTACATTTGTAAAGCTAAAAAGGAAAAAACATACCATAACTGCTTGAAGAACTTCACTGAATATTCAATGACACAAGAACAGATGTGAGATCTAGGAGATGCCAGCCGGGCAATTGCTTAGAGCTTCACACTACAGAAAGTCCCAACAGACCAAGCGAGGTAGTTAGCCCAGTGATTTGCAAGAATGATGGAAAAGGAGCCTGTGACTTAATCTCTTCCTTGAGCATTTGGTTAAGAATAGTGACAACGCTTCAATCTCTCCTCTTAAACTGAAAAGGATGTGCTACAAATTGTGTGAAATGTGAGAATAATCCAAGACTGATTTAGACAGAGTAAATCTATGGTGGTCTTCTGGATTTAATGGATATGCACCATGTGTGAATTTGGCTACTGAATGGGACTTCACACTTTCCATTTGGGGCTATTTTAAGCATCTAGCATTGGCACAAGTTAGAGGATCTGTAGGTAGGATCTGATAGTCTATAGATTGGAAAAAAAAAAAGAAAAAAGGTGTCTCCACAGAATGATCAAGAATATTGAAATTAGGAAGCCCAAAATTTGGCACTGTGAGTGATTTCCCCTTTCCCACTTCTTCAAATATATAATTTGTCTGTTTTTCCTAATACATCATTTTAATATGCAAATTTGCATATCTGAAATCCAATTATTGTTATTCAAAATGTTGCATTTTAAAGAGATGCATAAAGCACTCATATCTACCCAAAGCTATACCTCTGCAGGAAGTTTTAAATAAAATTATCTCCTATGTTCAGTTTATATTTAAATGTTTATAAGTTACCAACACTTGCCATGGAAAATGATTCAATTATTTAATAAAGAAATTATTTCATTGGCAAACAAAATTCCATAGTTACCAATGACATGAATTGTTGTGAAATGAGAAACAGGTAATATGTTCTAAATCTTAGTTGAAGATTATAGAATTTCACGACAGAAATCTGGAATTCTTATGCAGCTGACACTGAAGTTTTGCTCAGAATCTGACAATCATACATGTTTGTTTCTTAACCACATTTCCACAATCCTTCTAAATTAAACAGTAGAAAAATATTTCAGGTGCCATATTTTAAACTGAATTGTAATTGAAATAGATCATTTGACTAGAGTTTTATTAGCTGAAAGTAATAACTGAAAAAGTTTGAATCCACATGAAACACAAGTTGTAGATTCTAGTATTTTAACTTACACACAGAAGTGTAATTCACTCTGCTTTGATTCACTTGTCTTTGTAGACATTTTAATAAAAGCACCTAATATTCAGGTATTAATAATACAATGTTAGTACTGTATTTACTCAAATTCAAGAGAAGTTTTGATGTCTAAAGACAAAGTATTGAAAAGTGTCAAAGAAGTATATATGCTTATGAGCTCCAGTAAAAGATGAGGTAGAAAATTAAAACAACCTTCAAGCTCTCTTAGTAAGTGGCAATTGTGTCAAACTTTAAACAAAGTGTGCTTAGGTATTCTACTTCTTGTGTGAGGGCTGAACCATCAATAAGCTTCAAAGTTATATTTCCTGCTAAAATTAATTAAGGCGTCTATTTGTCTACATAGCAATTAGAATTATTCATCATGGAGACACATTTAAATGGAGGACATGCACTATGAATATGACAAAACGTCATCAATGGATCATGGAGAACTTCTTTTTCTTTAGATGGGATTTTGTGTGTTTGGTGGTTTTGCTTGTTTGTTCAGGTTTCTGTTTTGTGAGAAGCACAGAGAAAACAATCCCTCAAACAAAATCAAAAGTGATATTAGGTCTGAAGGAAAAGGTCTGGAGTATGCTTTGGATAGGACATTGAGGAGTTAGCTGCGTGATTGTAATGTTCTTCAGAGGTGACCTTGTCCATGGGACCTGATGGGCACAGAAATAAATGAGAGGCATGTAATGGACTTCAGTAAAATCTGAAACTTGTTATGAATGATCACACACTTCACTGAAGTCACACTTTACAGGCAAGTATGACTAAGATATTTTAGTAAAATATTACATATGTGTTCTAAAACTCTTTACATAGAACCAAATATATTTTCCCCTTGTCCTGCCCTGATCTTGATCCCACACAGGGTAAGGGTACTGAAATCATAATGTTGTATTGCAACAACAGTCTTTAATTTTTTTTAACATATATTATGCAAAGATTACAAAGATTCCCAGAATAGTTCATTACCACTCTCCATCTTGTTAGTCCAGCTTCCATAATCACCTCGATTAAGCAGATTGTGGCTCAGATCTCATGCATCTATTTTTTGGTAGGTTGTTTTTACAAGCACAAGTAACA
Organism: Corvus kubaryi; assembly: GCF_017639235.1. Classification (NCBI taxonomy): domain Eukaryota; kingdom Metazoa; phylum Chordata; class Aves; order Passeriformes; family Corvidae; genus Corvus; species Corvus kubaryi. The sequence continues at coordinate 32,665,689 of NW_024580667.1, read as the reverse complement.
TCTGTCCTTTTCACTTTCTTCACAGCATCCAACCACTCTGGCAGATGTTTCTAAAACCATACTGTCTGGTAACATTTAAAGGAATACAGTATTTGCATAAGCACTGGGAATTCCAATCTTAGTACTTTCCATACTGTTTTAATTTTTTTAAATCAATATTTTTTGTTCTATGCACATAATTTTGTTTTACTCCTCATAAAGCAGACATTGTATGCACACATCTGTTAAATCTGGGCTGCATTTATTACAGTTCTCCTCTTCCAGAAACAGGAAGGATTAATTACCACAGACCAGTTCTAGAAGCACCCCCGTGTTTCTTAACACACAAAATTAATTCAGAGTTGACAAAACTCTTTCAGACACAACCTGCTTCCTGCTGATGGCGCTTTATTAGCATATTCTTCCCAGAAAAAAAATGCCTCATAGACCCTTTTTACCTCTCCTCAGAGTTCAATTTGTAAAGCACTGAGTGACAGGCAGCAAAATGGCTTGAATATATCTAAGGCAAGTTGCCAAATCCTCCCAATAGAAGCACTTTGGAGCCTTTGTTCTGAGTACATTAAAGTCACAGAAGGTCCATGTACTGTAGACTGTACAGGGCAGGCAGGATGTTCACAGTAAGACAAAACAGCAGGTGATAAATGACATTAAATAACAGTGAGAATTTACCACAGACTAAATTAACTACTGGAGTGAAATGTTCTCAGCTCTAAGGCTATATTAACAGTGAATTTATAATCAGGTGATTATAATTCTTTTTAGTGTTCAAAGAAGTCTATATGTAAAAATGATCAAGACAGCTCTATTTAACTCCAAAGACAAGCTGTTGGAACGTGTTCTAAAAATGATAGAGAGTAACTCTCCTTTCCACTCTTATTGAGTAATTTATACAATAAGTACATAAAAGTGAATTTGATTGTTAGATACCTGACATGTTCCATTTCATGAAAAATTAAAGCCAAATTGAGTTGCTCCTACGTGGTCAAACACTTGAAAAGAGGATTCTGTAATTTCAATTTAAGAAACTTGCAAATGAATATTTGCTGGCTCTGAGGGGAGGGGGAAAAAAAGTGAAGTGCTGTCATCTATATAAAATTCTAATGAGATTTTTGTTTCGATATGAGACTAATATTATAATTTAATGTAGTAATAATTTCACTAACTGATATTACTGTCATTAAAAATTCCTGATATTGTTTATAAATGTGATTTTTATAATAGTAAAAATATGATTATTTATTATAAATAAAAAACCAGAATCCCCAGTGGGTAAAAGAGAAATTATTTATAAATTTAATTTAAGCTTACACATTGTCTATTTATGCATTTAATGAATATGGTAGCACTGATTTATCTAGTGCTTTTTTTTCAACGTGGAAAGACAATTTTTCATGATACACTACAGACTTCTTTTTCCCTATTTTGGTTGCCTAAAGTTAACACAGCTCCTCTAGAATATCTGTCAGAATCTGCAAAATTTTTCTCTAGGAAAAGAACACAAACATCTAAAGATAGTAAAACAACATAAGCAAGCCCTGAAGATCAAAATCAATAAAGAAAAACAAGACAAATGCAATAGGCAAAGAATCACTGGGTGAGAAACATGTTGAAGAAAGGCCTAACTACTGTGTTCTAAGACTTGGTGTTATTTCCACTTAAAATTCAGGGGGTTTTATACAGGAACTTTGTTCTGAGTGCTGTGGGTATTTATTAGGGTGCACAGGATAGAGGAACAAATTCATAGAAATTAATATATTTTATATTAAGCTAGGCTAAATTAACAAGCTTCATTTGACCTGTAACACACAAACATTTAAACCTGGATGTTGTCCCTATGTTCTATCAGCTGAACACAAGTCTCAGATTCTCTGTTCCCCTGAGAAGTTCACCCATTTCTGAGAGGAGGAAAGATTGCATTGACAGGTGGAAGACTCAAAGCATTTGTTTATTCAAAGTCATTCCAATCACTCTTAATTCCTCAGCTTGGGTTTGCTGCAGACATCACTCCCAAAAGGTAATAGGTGTCAGCTGTACTTCATGAGTATATAACTACTAGCTGTTACTCAATATTTGACATCCTAACAATATGATGCAGTTTATTTTCCACACAGTGTTCACTATGCTTCGTAAAACAGAACTAAAAGGCATAAAATAGAAATATATCTTATTGGGTTCTTATTGATTCTATGCATATGGAATGTGCATTAATTCCGTTTCTCAAAAGCTTTTAAAATATATTTAAAGTTTATAATAGACTGCTTATGAACTGTGTTAAGTTAAAAAAAAAAAAAAAGAATTATTTTCTAAACCCAAGTTTTGAACTACTCTAAGAGTATAAAACCAGTTTAAATAACTATACCATCAAATGGTGACAGTGGACTTGCCATCTTCCAGAGGAAACAAAAAAAAAGTCTGAGTTCCTATGATTTCTCCAGAGGCCAATGAAGTGTCAGGATATTTTTAATTATGCTTTTTGTTCTTTTTAATGCATATATTTCAAGGGAAACAGTCCAAGAAGCATTTCACTCCAAGAAAAAGTTAACAAACAAGCTATAGCAAAGGTGACATGTTGTAAGCATTATCAAATTCTTCAAGACAGAAAAAATTCCTCTTGTGTACTCTAACAAGTTCCCAAGGTGTGTACTGGATCCAGCTGCCAGACACATCATAGCAGGTTAAATCATGTTTTTCAGTTTGATGCTTTAATATAAGACAAAATCTTGCCAAGTGTTCTGTTTTTTTAAAAAAATATGTTCTGTATAGCAGATACTGTTACATGACTTTTTTTTAAATTAGAATGCTTAAAATATAGCTGTCTAAGATTGATATTCAACCAGTCATTTAAGCTCATAAAATTTCATTAAGAGCAATCATATGACCCCAAAGTGAAATTTGAAGCTAAAATGAAAAAATATAACTTGATTGAATATTGTGGCTTCACTGTTTAATCAGTGAAAGACTATCTTGGAATTCACACAGCAGAGGATTTTAGAAATGTCACATCTATATGTTAGAAGATTTCTGAATTCTCAGATTTCATCTAACAACATCATAGAAACCATGCATAATTTCTTCTTCTGGGTGGAGTACTGTCATCAGTGATCAACAGGCAAATTTCTTCTTCTGGGTGAAGCAGTGTTGACAGTGATCAGCAGACAGAGATAAAAACATATTCTGAATATGGTTTCCTTGGTTCCTCCATTTTCTTGATTCAAGACAGCCCCAACAGAATTATAAGTGGAAGAAAGTCTCCTCCCTTTGTACAGAGAATAAGCTTGATTCTCAGGGTGCTTTAAAATGCTATTGTTCAATTACTTTCTCTTTTAAAAACACGCGTGACCATTTCACCCTTTGATAAGGTAGGCATACAGTTTCTTATCTTTATCATCATTTCTACAAGGCACTTCCACAGCTGCTTTAACAAAACAACAACAATAACAAAAGCATGCACAAAGCATGTGAGCTTTCTATCTGTGCCTTGGAATCCAGACTGACTTTAGTCTTGGCTTCTCCATCAAAAGGTCGGGTTGCACCACAAGTCTTTCATCAATTGTTCTGTGGTAAGGTCTTTTGTATTTTTGATCTTGATTTTGTTGCTAGGGTAGACTTTTTTTCAGGGTTTTGTTTTGTTTAAGTCCCTGTACTTACTACATTGAGATAAATATGCATATGATGCAGCTCTCAGCAGACACAGTTCTGTGCCCTGTGCCTCAGAGCAAAGCAAAGGTATGTAAATTGGCAACAGCAGTTTGCTGTCTCTTCTCTGAACAGATTGGACCCCAAGACAGGCCCTCTGGCACTCTTTCATTCTGCTGCTGATGCTTGCCATTGTGGAGTTCTCTCTGGCTTGCTTCTTGCTGTTAACACTAGGAAATCTCACAAGCATTCAAAGGAAAAATGTCAAGGGTCATTTAAAAAAAAAAAAATCTCAGTGTGTGTTTTTAAGAAAAGTCATATTATTGTTCTTTAGAGGATATATTAAACAGAAAAAAAGGAATCTACAAAAATATATAATCCCTAATTCCATGCCGATTATTTTTGCTTGAAATGAAACTTTCGTAATTGCAAATATGAAAAGAAGTATCAATTATTAGGTGTTTCAGCAGTCCTTAAAAATAAAATAATGAATTTTTGATTGTGCAAGCAGACAGCATTAAATTTATCACATATTATTTTTAATGGACTGTCCAGGTTACTAAAGAGTTGGAAACACCTAATTTAAAACTCTATTGAGAACATTAATTAAGTTTTTTATGGTTACAATCTGCCAACTTTCCCATGACTGCATAGCAGCAAATTTAAATTTCCGACAGACTTTAGATAGCTGTACATCTAAAGTAATGCATATTCCACAGCTCTAATATGCAAGAGTGGGCAAATATATAGACTACGTGAAGTATACTTCTGCTACCTGTCTCTCACAATGGTACATGTTTGGGAATTTGAAAACTAATTTTCTTGGCTCGGAATTCTATGTATGCTGCAGTTCTTTCAATCTCTAATGTTAAAAGCCTGACAAATGCTGTGTTTGATAACTCTGCACTACTTGCAACACGCTTATTACACAAGGAAAGGATTCTACATTTTAATTTTTTTCAACAGAAAAGCAGTTCAGATCAAAAAAAGAAAGAAATCAAGGTTTAAATCCTTTATACTTTACTATCTAGAAGCCTGCAGCCATTAGTCTGCCTCTGTGAATATGGATTCAGAGAAAAGTAATCAGACACTGTATGCATCTGTAAGATGTTTCCTATTTTATACTTCCACATATTTTCTTCATGTACACCTAGTTACATCCAGCTGCCATAGTCAACTGCTGCTGAAACTGTTCCTGACTGTTCTGGCAGTTTCAGTCAAAACCATTGCAAGCAATAGGCAGATTCTAACTCCATAACTCAATTAGGCTCATGGAAGAGGGTGGTGGTTTTTTGGCCCAAACTTACTCTTGCTGGAGCATTTCTGAGACAGGTGTAGACCCTTAAAATCCTGTTTCTTTCTTGGTAAGAAAAGCATAGAAGTAAGCTGACCTCAGTGAAAGAAACACATTCTTTATGTCTGTGTGTGTGGGAAAGAGAAGTGGAATCACTGAAGCACCGAAAAGTGACATGGTGCTGAGCACAGACTATTTATCTTGCTAAATACACAGGCCAAGTCATACAATCTTTGTTCATTTAAAACTACATTGATTCCAAAAGAAACTGACTACATAATTTCCCTCACTATGAATAATTCTACTAAATGAATATATTTAATGCACATGAATATTTATCACTTCTAGCTTATGAAGTATTGCTAGTACTGAAATCATTGTGAGGCTAAAACAATATTCTGCATTTAAAAGATCTTTTTACTATCTCTGTGTCTGTCTGATGTTGAAGAAATCCAACAATAATTTCAGTGAGGTTGACACTAACATCTGCAGTGGAGTGCAGATATCAGAAGAAAACAAATGTCATTGGATGGCTTACACATTTCTACTGACATTAACATAGTTGGTGTTTCTCACCTTGTTCCTGTCCCAGTAAACTAATAATGCTGAACATAACTGTAATAGTTGCATTAAATACAATTGTGGGACATTTTATCTCTCAATATTCACCAAAACACTTATTCAAGTTATTGCTTTATAAAGGACATATCAGTTGCAGGATGTTTTGCACCAAATACTCCACAGAAATTTGTTTGACTCTTGGGAGCAAAAGAAATTACACATATTTTGTTATCTATTTCCAGAGAGTGCACAATACTTATTGTAGAATCTTTTGGGGGGAAAAAAAGAAGAAAATTCTCAAAATAGAAATTACAATTCCACTGTTTTCTCTACTAAGAGCAGTTTTATATTTATTTGCATTTTTTATTCATTTGTGGGTGTGCCAATACATTAAATATCTACACTGTTACTATGCCATATGGAAAAGTCTACAGCATCTAAACTTTACCATAAGGCTGGATGTTTTTAATGAAGTAAGGTTAACATTGGAAAGGTTCAGAGAGTCTGATAGAGCTGCTGGAAAGGACAAGAGACATCGTTTGGTTTTTACTTCCTGTAATAAAACCAAAATGCTTACCAAGCTGTGTTTAATTTGATTGAGGTGATCCAAGAAGCAGGGATAGATCCATCCACAATGCTGATGGACAAAAAAGTATCTCTGTTTTGGTACAACTTTTTAAGTCACTGCTAAGATAGACCATTTCTGTCTTCCAATAAATCTGTGCTTGAAATTCTTCTTAGATGTATAGAACGGCAATTTTTTTTTCAGTATTAATGTTTACTTGCTATTGATACTCAGGCAGAGGATTCCAAACTTTGGTCAGCAGGCTACTGACAGTCCCTATACAGATAGCTGGTGATGTGTGGCCTGGACTGGTCACATCTTACTACATTTCTTTTTAGGATAGCCAAAATTCTTGCTTCATGAAGGCAATGGCAAGGACATTATCCAAATGCAAAGCAAATGTTACAGGCATCAAAATCCTGTTGAGCTGAGGTCAGTAATTAATACTGCAGAATTCTAAGTGATGTTAGGAATGGTGTAAAATGAGGAAATTTGAGTATTGGACTCTGTGGCTCTCAATAGTATTTGTAAACAGCCACTAAGTATCTTTCTTTTGACCTTTACTGGAAGGTTTTTAGTTTTCACTTGAATGCCCTCTTTTTCTAAATACAATATTTGAAATCAATAATAAATTCAAATGTATTTTCTTGTTTCTTTTCAAAAGACTTTCAAGATTTATACTTCATGTGGGTTTCAACCACAATTCTCAAAATGGCCTAGGATTTTACTGAAAACCCACTCCATTTGTTTGTAAGACTGGAATATTTTTTGAATTTTAATCTTTAGGATTTTAACATAAAATATTATTGCTTTTCTTTCTTAATTTCTTCTACAACTGCAAAACTGTGTCTTAGCAACCATCATGGGATCAAAGCTTTAGGCAGAAAAGTCGTTGCAAATGCAAAATTATGAAATAGATGTCTCTGTTCCTCACTGCATATTGCCATTCCAACATAAACATTGTTTATTCCTACAAGATATTTTATTCTGAATTGCTGTTTGAATTAATATTAGGCAAAATAAGTTAGTTTTGCAGGGTAAAATGATAGTAAGAGAAACTAACATGGCAACCTCTTACCTAGAAGCCCAAGCTTAAACATCCTTGTTTTACAGCTAAAGAACAGTACATACACGTTAGTTATTATATTAAAACACATTAGTTATGTCATATTCCTCATATAAAGGTTACAAGTCTTGAATTTTTCTGAAAATCACCCTCAAATTTAAGATTCATTTCATCTAAAAATATAAAGTTCTTTAAGTTCTTTCCCTGTCTGAAAGTATACTGTACCAATTATTCTAAGATTGTTTGAATTGTCCTCTGGAAATACATTCTATTACTGAAATCTAAATAACTGGGGTTTTATATGTAAGTAACTATGACTGCTTATAAATGGCATTTGTTTCTACTATAATTGAGCCATAACCTGAGAATTATAAAAGCTTTATTTTCCTTGAAAAATCTGTGAAATACCATAAGGAAAGTAGTATGAAAAACTTTTAGAAAACTAAATCCAGGGGAAATTAGTTCTGTCTGAGCTGCAAACCTAAAGCACCACAGAACACAGCCCAGCAGCGCACATTGCAATTCCATTATCTGAAATCCAGTTGTTTTTTCATGTGTCAAAGGTTGGAACTGGACTCATAACAAGAAAGGCAAAAACTAAAATGGTTGAGATGTTTGGGAAATTTGCTAAAGTACATAACCAGAAATTCTGTGTAAATGTTATACTACAGAACCCAAGGTGTAACCTAGGAAAGACAAAGTTGGTCCCCAAATTGTTGACTTTGTCAAAGCTGCAGCAATGCTGTTCAGAACTTGGCCTTTCCCTTCATATTGGCAACGTTTCTTTCTCTCTCCTGTCAGATCTCAGATGGCAATCATTTCATATGGTACTCTCTACAGAGTGCTCTTCTACTCCCATGTTGTTTTGCATACTGTTTTGACTCTCCCCAGCATAGCTCTCAGTCTGGAAGCACTGCAATTCACACTGCTGAGCAGAAAAACCCTCTCTATGGAAGGATGGAAAAAACAGAAAAAACAGTGGAAAATAGAGTACAGCAATCCTAGGTGTGGTTATTCAATTACTCTGTCTTGTTCCCTGTTCCTTCTCTTTTGCCAGTCATGTCAGCCTTCAATGCCCTTTATCTCAGTGGAGTCTTCAGGTCCCACTTTCTTCTTTTTCCTTCATTACATAATCTAAACTCTTTTTAAAAGTCTAATTGAGCACTGGAACAGGCTCCCCAGAAAAGTGGTCACAGCACCAGCTTGACAGAGCTCAAGGAGGGTTTGGACAATCCTCTCAGGCGCATGATGTGACTCTTGGGGTGTCCTGTGCATCTCTTCCTGCTCAGGATTTTCTGTGATTCTGTGGTTCTTCAGGTTGCAGGACAACTCAACCTCCTCATGAGTATCTGTGAGGAAAGACGGATCCATATGTCATTAAACTCCTACAAAGGTTTTTCCCAACTGATTTCTAATTGAGCTTCTTGCAATTAATATTTTTAAATCATTTGTTATTCTTTATGCACATAATAAAAAAGTGAAACAACCTCAAATGAAAGAGTAGTAAGTATGTATATCTCAGTTGATAATTTACATAATTATATTGCTCTAAAGCACAAGCTTCTCTTTCATTCCATGCTCTTCATTATATCTATTATTTTGTCATCAAGTAGAATTGTTTGAAAAATATCTTCCTTGTATTACATTCTTCCATAAAAAAATGCAATTTTTTTTGATTGTAATACACAGCAAAGTTTAAAACTCAATTTGATGTAAGTTTTAAACTGTAGGTCTAACAAAAAAGTAACATTTTTTTTTCAACAGGAAAATTGCAAGGATCTGTGACATATTAATAAATGGAGATATTTAAAATGATACTGCATACACAACAAGTTAAAAGCACCATTAAAAAAGGTTAGAAAGAAAGTTATATATTTATTAATTCCTCCTCCTTTGTAGATGAGTTTGTACATATGTAGACAATCTTTTAAGAATATCATATTTCTGGTGAATTCATATAGTATAATAATGTACTTTCATTTCAGAAACTTACTTTTGACAATCAATATGCTATTTCTGTAGAACATTAAATTCTGTGTCAATTGAAGTGTTAGGACATACTAGCTGACTTGTTCTTAAATATTGTTCTAGCCCTTGTCCCAAATTTTTGTATATTCTTACATCTATCTGCTCACAAGTGGTTTTAGAAGGAAAAGTATCACCTATATAAAACAGCTGTCTCAGATTAATAGTGACAAAGTGAATAAAGTCCCATAGGAAACACTAACATGTATGAACATGCTTTCTGCAGGAATTGATCTGCTATTCAAAAAATCAGGATCAGGTTCAAGAATATTATGTGAACTTGAGGGAAAATACAACTGCACTCTCTGCATGGGCAGAGGGCCCATTCTGAGGTGGAATTGCTGTCATTCTGCAACCCTGTTTAAAAGGGGCTGAGGAAATCGAAGGTGACCAATAGCTGGCACAAAACTCACTTTAGTCGGGTTCGGTATGGGAGCATAAAGCCTCAAGACACACTTTTACAGACATCTATTTCAAAATGTTTCCATGAAAAAATACAATACCATCTGGATTTGGGCTGCTGTGTGAATTTTTGTGGAAATTCAGCATTTCAACAAAATCAATGTGAATGCAAAAACATTCAGCTAGGGGAAAAAAAAGTATGGAGAGGAAGAAAATTAAGATCCTGTTTTCTCCAAATTCGGAGCAAAATTAACTTCCTTCTCTTGTTAGTCATTAGATGGAACAATGTTTAAAAATTATCAATAAAATCCTTTCTTGACAGCAGTCCTCCAATGTTGAAAAGAATTCCCTTGGAATTATAAGCATTGAAAAAAGTTAATCCTTCTTTATTTAACTGCAATTTGTTCAACGTGAATTTCAAAAGCACAAACATATTGTGAGAAAAAGCCTACCTAAGAATTCTTTTTTTATTATTAATAGTAATAATAAGTAATTAAATCCCTAAGATGTCCTTTCATAATAATTATTGAGGGACATATGCAAATGACTACCTTTCCTGGTTTTGAAACCTACTTCAAACACAATAAATGTAAAAAAAAAGGTGTTTTTTCTTTAGTTTAAGTAGAACTTCACATTTCTTAAATAAGAATCCTTACAGGCTTAAAAGATGCCAGAGTACTGCCTATTTCCATTTTTTTTTTTTTTCTTACAGTCAGGGATATGTTTGAGGCTAAATAGACAGAGAGAGGAGAGAGAGAGGGGGAGAAGGAAGTGGAAAAGGAGAGGGAGAGAAAAAGCATGCACTCATTATTATGCACAGTAAATGTACCTAGAAAGTTAAATAATATTTTAGGGGGAAATAGATATTTTTTTCATGCAAACACATGAAAAAAATTTAAATCAATTTATTTTATATTTTAACAGTAGAATTTATTTCACTCAAAATAACTATATCTATATATATGCATATATACCTGAAGATAACCTCTGTAATTTTGATACTTTTTTTTTTTTGGAAACAAAAGTAACAGTAAAACTAAATGTCAAATTGAAACATGTCTTTGTTAGAACAGGCCATGTGTGCTTCCCTTTTGCAGAAGAACCTTAAGAGTATCTAGTAGCAATACATGTTTCCAGACACGTCTCCTTTGATAGCAGGCTTGTCAGGAGTTCACCAACCTTTCTCAGTTGGTCATCTTCTGTACAAAGGCCCATTTTGTTTTCTAAGGGTGTGCAAACATGAAATTAAACATTCTTTATGTTTCCACATTCACTTTCTAGATATTTAGGTAGGTAATGTGGGTGATTATTAGTGAACATTCAACTGCAAGGCAGACATAGCTCTGGATGCTCAGTAGTGGTGAATTGTGCTTATTTATAACTCCAATCTGTATAGAGGAGAAAAAATTTAAGATAGAGGAAAACTGATTGTGTTAATGATCCTGATAAGATTACTTTCCAGTTTTCTCCCTTTACAGTTATTTTTTCATTTTTGAAAGTCTAACTTAATGCCACAATTAACAGTGTTAACAATTCATAATATTGGGTATTCTGCGGGTTTTGTCTTAATTTTTAGTCCAGTTTTGGAGGATTTGAGAGGAATTATATTCCTGTGTTGTGAAGGCATCGAGGTATTGAAGTCTTTCTCTCTCTTCTTTCATACATTTCCTTTGCGATTCATAGGATCTGCAGAATGCAAATCTGCATCCTGCACCGAACTGGGGCTGAAAAGTAGATTCATCACAATCCTTCCTTGGTTGACAATCTCGATTCCCTTTGAAGAGCTTCTCTCATGAAAAAGAGAAACTATCTGTCCATTGTTCAATTAAAGAACACTTTATACTGAGACTGTTAAAATTGTGGAATATAAATTGTTCATTTGAGATAAAATATATTACTGTTATTACTACTACTATTATTACCATGTGGAAACAGAAGCTGATACTTTATTCTTCAAATTTCGTTTCTACCAAAATTTATTACTATCTGAACACATACATTGTAATACACATCTCCTTTCATAGGAAAAAAAAAAGAAGCACCAAATAAAAATGCCTGTTTAGTGTCAAATAAATGATTTAAATATTCTGTTTGGCTTTTTATCATCCATGAGTATTAACTGCATGAAGAATTAAGAAATAATTTTACCTATTCCCTAATCTTCAATTTTACTTCTATGTCTGTTAACTATTTTGTTCAAATTCCTCAATAACATTTAGATTTTATGTCATATTCAAGTTGGGGAAAAGAGAAGTGCTAAGTGGAACATTTGGCAGAAGGCTGGTGTCTAGCTGCTAATGCCTTCCAGATTAGTCATATGATCATGAAAGTCCTACCAGAAACTCATATGTCACAACATACATCTGAAAGAGATTTGGCAAGTTTGTTTTTGCTTCCTTGACTGTGTCTTATCTGTCATCCTTATACTCTTCCTCCTTTGATAAATTCCGTCCTCTTTCCCCAACATAGCATGTCAGAAATATTTTACGTATCTGCCTTCAGTGAAAATGTAATGGGATGACAGAACTTAATAAATGTCTAAACCTAGCATAACTTCTCTGTATCTTAAATTCTATTTGCTTCTATTTGCTTCTCATGCACAGCCCCTTAAGCCGAGTTACTTCCAACATTGCAATGTGATGAATTTCACACTACCACCTATTTTTGAAACCACTCATGGAATTTTTTTCTAGGCAAACCTCAGCTGAGCTACTCTTTCTGGTAAATGTGATTAAAACAAATTATACTTTAGTTGCCTACAACTGTAAATGTTTTAATATAATTTTTCTTAGTACATCAGTCAGCAATATCTTCTCACCTCTTTCAGGTTCTTTCTAAACTATTGCCATCTCTACAGATGATAAAAGACCTGGTTTAATGACCACTCTGTCCTTCAGAGATCATTAGTGTATATTATCAATAGTGATACCTAGTGCCAAAGATGCAATGGTGTTATTTTTTTAAATGTACTTTTATTCAAAAACATAGCAACCAAACCACATCCCTTTGACTATTTTTGGAGGAATAATATGAATTAAATTGGATGCCCTATCCTTTTTCTTCATAGATACTGTTGTGGGGATTTTTTACTTGCTTTTTTTTTTTTAATTTAAATACCCTCTGTATGGTCTTTAAAATTTTAAAACACTTCTATTAAAAGGCTACAGCCTGCAATCTTAAAAAAAAATGTGATGCCTCTATGGATCCTCTGTATATATTCTCTTCTGCTTATGTTAACTGAACCTTGACAAGAATTTATTTACTTTCTGAATTCATTTGTGAGTTAGAATGTGTTAGCCTGTACAGGTATTAGGAGACCAGTGTGAAATACATCTAATAAAGGAATAAAGCCACAGTCTAAATCTCTGTATATGTTCTGTTTTACTCCATGAAAAGGCAAAGCATATTAAGATGTGGCTCATCTAAAATGGGTCAGATTATTTAAGACCTACAAGAGATGTGCAAAGGAGATACTACATATTTATATGTATAAAATAAAGATAATCAATGGAAAGGACTGCTTCGGAAGTCCTTTTGGTTTTACCTGTAAGTTTATTTACTTTCATTAAACCATAGAGCTGAGCAGATAAACAGATCTTCCACTTGATAAGAGTGGGACATGGGTTCTCTTTCACACCAACTGAAGTAGCACAGTACAGCTAACAAACCTTAAAAACACTGGATTTTGTCAACAAGCTGAGACTGCCTAATCTGGTATGTTGGCCTTGATGATCAAGGTTAGTATTTCAGACTTTTTAGAGAGGGCTATACAAATCTCTGCCGTAGATTTACCATGAGGATACATATCACAAGGTAGTTTTAATTTCATTGAGAATAATTAAAAGATAGATTTTTTTCTCTTTCTTTCAGAAAAGAGAGTTTTCTCTATCTTTTACTTAAAAACACACTGTTCAGCAATTTCAGCACACTGTTGACCTCAGTTTAATCACAGATTTTGACATGTTTTGACCCAATGCTTTTAAGGATAATAAACACCTTGGTTTACGGAGCAAATGGGATATATGCCTTCATGTATCCCTGCTTCACAGGTTATGAAATCAAGCAATTCAGTATGTATTGAACATCAGCAGTACTGGAAAAAAATAAATAAAGCAGGAAGCACATGAACCACAAAGGCTGCTAGCAGTATTTCAGCCATTTGTATGCAAGCAACCTGTCAAAATGTCAGCATACAGTATCTTCTAAGACCTATAATAAAGTCATAGATTTGTAATTTTCTCAGTGCAAACCTTAGTGCAGATTAATGATAGGAAAGCCAATGAAAATCACTTTTGAAATTACAAAGGAAACACTAATTATACATTAAATTTTAGAGTTGTAGAATAATAACACAAATTGTAAGATGCCCTTTTTTCTGGCTAAAGGCAGAAAATCTGTGTATTTGTTCACAAATCATGCTCAATGAAGCTATTCTTTTGGCAGTGTCCCACCTAAGTACACAGATATACTTTTAACAGTGGCAATTTCTTGCTGATGAAAAGAGAAAAGTCACCGTAAGTGTCTAATTTAAGTCAAAACTAATTTTAGACTCACAATGATTATGTAAAGATGAACAGAAAACTATACACATTTCTTCTGAATGCTTTAGGAAAAATGCAGGAATCTGAGGGTCTTAGTAAAGTGTACAAGCAACAGCAGACAGGCTACATAATGTTATTATCTGGGATTCATGGAGTCACAGAATGGTTGAGATTGAAGGGACCTCCGAAGGCCATCTTGTCCTCCCCAAACAGGAAAACACAGAGTCCATTGCTCAAGGCCATCTTGAGATTTTTTTTAATATCTTTAGGGACAAAACCTCCTCAACTTGCTGTCGGTCAGGAGCCAGTCAGTATTCCCCTACCTGTGCTGGTAAATGAAGTTACTCATGCACCCTGTGGTACACAGATACACATGGACAATGTCGCACTTCCCCTTGTTGGAATCCATGAGGTTCCTGTCAGTTCTTTTCTCCAGACTGGTGAGGTCCCTCTGAACAGCAGCACAGCTCTCTCATGTACCTGTCATTCCTCCCATTTTTTAACATTAACAAAATTCCTGAGATTACACTATGCTTCATCATTAACAAAGATGCTAAAACTTAAATTTTTCAACTGATCTTTACTGACTCCTGCCAACTTAAAAACATAGACTGATAAACAGACTGACCAGTACAATATCTGAAATTCTTATATCTGTTGAAGATATATGACTGTATATGCTTTCTACTTCAGCTCTGTTTTTCCATCATTTTTTTCATATCACTCATACTATATTCCACTTTCAGCTCAGATGCCTGCTTTTCTGCTTAAGTTATTTACTTTTGATTTTTCAGTAACACAGAAAAATGAGTTAGTTAGAGAAGTTTTTACATGCAGTTAATTTTGTAGTTTTCAGGTATAGCACATTCTCTTCAAAGATTATGCTTTTGTTAATAGACTTACTTTACTGACCTTCATTTTTATTGCTTACCACCATAGCTTTTACTGAAACTCTGCAGGCAACCTTTAAAAGTAATAGCGCCAATGTCAATCACACAAAAACTACATACAAAAACCTTCTGAAAAACGATCAATTAAGGCCTAAATACAAATGCAGCATAGCTAGGCAGACTGACTGGATTTACAGCCTCCAAAGCAAAGTATACAATTAGCTTCAAATGCCAAACTTCACATGCCATTAAAGTGGCTGTACATTAAAAACAACAACAAAAAATCGTAGTGAATTCTGCATTCATGATGAGTAGACTTAAGAATTTTGGTGAACAAAAGCTATTCTGCTACACTCATTTGCAAAGGATATAATTAGCTGTTCTTTCACTTTCTTAGATAAAGATGGCACATATGAAAAATAATAGGCTGTCAATAGCCAAAAGGGTTAGAAGTATAATTTTAACAAAGGAGTGTATTTAGGACAACAACAACAGATTTCAGCTGAATATATGCTGTGTTTCAGGAGATTTTATGCCAAGAAAGATTTACTTATAATTTATATGATACATGGTATTTCTGCTTTGTTTATTTTAGTCCTCATGTTATAAAAATGATTACAATGATAGAATAAATTTTGCTAATGCATTTGCTGCAATTTTAGGGGCACAAAGGTGTTCCAGCAAAAATGCACCTACAACTTATAGAATGTTAATGACTTCTTTGTGTACACATACCACAAAGACATTTAGACCACAGATACTTTAAAAGTTTAAAAAAGGTGTTGAAAAAATTCATGTTGTCATTCATTCCAGTCTGTGTCCATGTATGTGACAGCATAAAAAATTAGGAGAAGTGAGTCAAATGTGGGAATAAAGAGCCATGATTTCTGCCCAAATTTAATTACAGTTAAGATTGTTGTCTTGTGGATTCATAATTAAGATTCCATAGTAAAAGCAAATTGATTTCTGATTAAATGTTACATAATTGTGAAGGCTACCAAAAGGTAATATTTTAATTTCATTTTTCTTGCTGATTTTGCAGCTATACTCCTCAAAGTAATTAGACACTAAAGACAAATAAATAGTTGTTTCATGTATGGGCATGGATGAGCAGGTTAGACAGGAATTTGTAAAAATTACTTTTTTTTCTAGTGAAATTTTTGATTTGGCTGTAAAAACAGAAACTTTTCACATTTCGTGGAAGTAAAATTGTTTCTGTGATGGTATTTCCAGACAAAATATGGGGAGGGGGGAAGACCTGTTTTCCATGCAGCAAATAGCAAGCCCCATTTTCAGACAATTTTAAAAATGTTTTGGACTCAGGATTTAAACATCATACTGCTTCTGCATGAGTCTTCCTATTAGAAATATTTATCACTAGCTAATCAGTTAATTTAGCAAGTATTGGAAACTGCATCACCATATTTCGAGTAAATATCCAGAACTATTTGATATTGTAGAGTTAGTATCTGTATGTCACTAAAAAGAAAAAAATCTCTTTTCTTAATGTAGTATTGTAGAATTTCATGGCTTTGTAACTTTATGGATCACGGAGTAAAATATCTTACTTGCTGTTGCAGATTGCTGTCTTTCACTGTACAAAGACAAATTGTGAAGGGAACGAAAGGTCTCCCAAAAGAAATTTAAAAGTCTTAAATTGCATTGTTAGGTCTACAGGGGAAATGGCTAGGCTGCTGACTTTCCCCTGGCTTAAGTTCATGCTGCAGAGCAGAATATTAGGAGTTGCTGGAGACGTGCCATCAGAAACTAGGGTGGACATGGCACACAACCATGCTGACAGAGGTTAATAACAGCATCATGATAAAAAGCCAGATGTCATAGGTGGGTAAGGGGAAGTTACTTTACAGATAGCTGGGGTTGGGGAGTGGCAGAATTATAATAACTGGCAGCAGCAAGTTATTATCAGTATTAGCAGTCACTGTCAGTAATAACATATAAAGCCAAGATTGCCTAAATAAGTGTTTTTGGAATGGGTGTAGTGAATCTGGGAAAATGTAATTAGGGGCAGGATGTTTAAATAGCAGATAATTTGGATAGAGAAAGGGAGGTATGAGGTTAATGAAATGAAGCATAAGGAAACAGGACAGGAGAAAATAAAGTATAAATATAACATAATTGGGGTGCTCTGGAGATATTTGCTTCACAGACCTGAGCTTGATTATTATAGCTAAAGCAGGAAAGTAAGTCAACATAATTCTGACCATGCCACATGTGTTAAACCAGTTTCTAAAATCAGGAGCAGGGACAAGAGTAAATGGGATGAATTTCCCAGTTAGAAGGAGGATGCCCAGGACAGAGTGATCAGACATATCACTGTGTCAATGTCCATTCTAGGCTGATGTCATCAGCATCTTCTCATACACTTCCTAGCAGACATCAAGATGGATTGCTTCAAGAAGCAGAACAATTCACTCCTCCTTTCCCACTTACAACCCTTCCTCTGCTTTCACTATGTGAGACAAAGGAAAATGCATGGGGTTTTTTTGCAGCATGATCCATTATCAAGTAGTGCCAGTGGGTGGTTTGCTATTTATCCTAGCATTCTCAACCAAGATAAATGTTCGATCTCAATTTTGAAGAATCCAGAAAATTACTGTATTTAATTTTTTTGCTAATAACAAGGTACTTCAAATTCAGTACAAGGAGCTGAATCTACTTATTTCACAACTTCTTCGTTTTAAGGAGACACAGTCTCATCTTTTGCTACATGCACATACCTTCATCTCCACAGAACCCTCTCTCCTATTGATACCATTTTTATCTAGCAACTACCAATTAGACATTAGGTGAATCATTGTCAAGAAATGACTAGCCATCTAGCAGCTCTGAGTTGGAATAGTAGTATAATCATACACAGATGAATTAATATTTAAAAAAATCAGACAATATATATGTGTTAGAAAAAAATTGTAATACACTATTTGTTGTCTCACTATATCATCCTGAACCTCTTATTCCACAGCTGATCTACCACAACCATTAGTTTCCCAGCCTTTCTAGTCCCTGTTGAATTATCTGAGCTTTGTTTCATACACTTTGTGCTGTTCATTCTACTTACATTTCCCCTCCATACTTTAGCCATATAAGTAATGGTACTTCTAGACAGGAGGAAGGCTGACTGCTCTGCAGATAGTCCAGGGCTGTGCACATACTGACTTATTAGCTGCACAGTTTCAAGCCAAATGGAGAGTGGTAACAGCCTCATTTTATCTGCTTATCAAGGGAACTGATAGGATTTATTTTCATTTGGTTAGACATTGTTTTCACAAAAATTTCAATTTTTTTTTGAAACTTCAGACTGTCAAATTTGGTTGAAATCAGCCAGAATCCACCCATTAAGCGAAATGGCTAGTGGAGACAAAGAAAGATTACAGTTGCTTATGTCTTTGTTTTCTGACAACTGCTCCAAATCTTTGCTTTTTTTAAAAGACATGCAGCTAATGCCTCATAATTCATGATCTCCACTGACTGCACCTAAAGGCTCTCAGGTATGACTACGAGAAGAAGACTAGAAAAGTTTTCACAGGGACCAAAGGATCCATATTGCCAGCAGTACGAAGAAACGCCCCTACACACACCAAAATTTAAAAAAATACGCAACCCAAAAACCAAAAAAACAAACAAAAAAAAAGCCAAAAAAAGGGCGACAGTTAATAAATAAAAGCACTTACAATCCCTTAATTTTATTTTACCCTTAAGAGTAGATGAAACAGTTTAAGACACAGGAATTAAGCCTTTAAAAGAAACATCAGCAACTAAAAATCATCAGAGGACATGAGGGCCCAGTTATATAATGCCACTGGTTTGGGGTTTTGAGATACTGGTCAACATAAAGAAGTGCATGGGTTTCTATGCTAGCTAGGGATGCATGTATCATGTGAAAGATGGATAAGGAAATCATGGATGCCCACTTGATAGCGGCTGGAATATCACTTTCTTAAGTAGGATATTTAGACACTGAATTGCATTCACTGGCATCAACAATAGATAACAAAGGTGTTATCTAAAGGTGTAATATAGACAAAACCAAAACAATGGACTTCTTTAGGAGGGTTGACATTTGTAATCGTTATCCAAATATTCCATTAATCAGTCAATAAACGATACTACATTAATATCCATCTAAAATATGAACAGAAAATTCTAACTCTAAGTGACTCTAACTTTTTTTTAAAGTAGGAAACTACTTATTCGCATAGTGTATTTCCAACTGTTCATTTATATTAGTTTTCACACCTGATTCTAATGTTCTGCTCAAACCTTCCCTTTTTTCATTTTCTGTTGAGTGCAAGACTTTAAGCATTACCTTAAAAAGGTAAAAAGTACCATTGCACTTTGCAGAATAGAAAACATGGCTTAAAATAAGGTAGAACATAGCTACACAGTACTCCACAGACAGATTCAAGCAACCTGTGCTCCAACACATCAGGATTCAAAAAAATACTGATACAAAATCGTTTCAACCTCTCAGAAGTAAGGCATTTGAGCCTTACAATTCCTACACAAACAGGAATTAGAACATCAAAAAAACCTGCTGCCCCACTAGAGCACAAGAGAGATTGACTGACTTGAATGGGTGGAATTACCCATAGAAAAATGAAGCTGTTCTCACTTACATCATTAATTGACTTTTGAATTCCAAAAATTTGGGAGCATTTTGATCAAGTCAGTGCTTCAGAAAGTGTGATTACATCTATGCTTATACTTTCCTATTTTTTATTTAGACATGTTTTGACTTCTTGATTAAAAGTACACACTTTTTATTTCTACTTCATTCACTCAGTACCCATCCTCCTATAAACAAGGCAAAATTAGAAAAAGCTTATGAAGTTTTCATGTAAATTAAAATTTAAAACCCCACAATAAAACCAATAAACCCTACACAAAACAAATTAAATTGATTAAAAACCCCACAACAAATAAACAAACAAAAAACCTCAAAATAAAACAAATCACACATCTGCAGATGTATATCTTGATCTTGATTTTCAGATATTACTCTGTAGAGTAGTCTAGTCAGTCAGTGTAGAATGAGATATTAGGCAACATCACAGTAGATTACGGTGGGGAAAAAAACCCTGTAAATTCATTTAATGCAAGTGACCAACATGTAAAATGAGCCAACAAAAAACCAGAAGACACTGTCCTTCACTTCTGGAAGAAGTGACAGAAGGGATTGGTGAGTAAGAAAAGAGCAGCTAGAAGATAGATAGTTAAAAGTAGAGCTTAAACTTTTTGGAAAAGCTCAATAATATGGCAGCAACAGTTTTCACGTATGAAGTTAAAACAGAGAACCTGTAGATATGACTTCAGAAAGAGTAGAAAAAATATAGTTGGTTATGTCTCAAGCAAAGTGTGTGCCATTACAGATTTCTGTGGGAAAAGTTATTTTTTCTTCCCCTACTATTAATTACCCTTCCACAATAGCAAATAAGATTACCAGGCACCAAAGTGCTATTATTTAAATATCAACACACTTACTTTCTTAATTTATAGATGAGCCAGCAATTCAATTACATTTATTTACACAGCAAAGATATTACCAGTATGTGTAAGGAATACATGGAATCTTTTCAACACTTACAGTTTTCTGCAATCATTGCATAAGAGTCTTTGATTATTCCTTTATTACTTTCACTTTTGAATGCTTACCTTCATTCCAAAGAGCAGATAGTATTATCCAACTGATGAAGTTGGCAAAAATTGCCTTAATTTTCTTCAGATTTTAATGCAAAATCTGTTGATGAAGTTTCCCTTGAAGATAGGGATGGGACAGGAGCAACACTTCTGATACCTGAAATATCATTTCCAGCTTCTGAACCCTTTTCCTCTCAAACAGAACTACTGGCCGATCACATCCTGGGCTGCATCAAAAGAGTTGTGACTAGCAGGGCAAGGGAGGTGATTCTCTCCCTCGACTCTGCTCTTGTGAGACCCCACTTGGAGTACTGCATAGGGCTCTGGAGCCCTTAGCAGAAGAAAAACTTGGACCTATTGGAGCAAGTTCAGAGTAAAGCCAGTAAGTTGATTGCAAAACTTGGACCTATTGGAGCAAGTTCAGAGTAAAGCCAGAAAGTTGATTGCAAGACTAGAGCACCTCTCCTATGAAGACAGGCTGAAGGAGTTGGGGTTGCTAAGCATGGAGAAGGCACCAGGGAGACCTTAAAGCAGATTCCCATACTTAAAAGGGGTCCACAAGAAGAGGGACTTTTCATAAGGAGATGAAGTGATAGGACAAGAGTAATGTCCTCAAACTGAAAGAGGGTAGATTTGTATTAGATACTAGGAAGAATTTCTTTTTATGAGGATGATAAGGTACTAAACCCTGCTGCTCAGAGAAGCTGTGGTTGCCCCATCCATGGACTTGTTCAAGACTAGGCTGGATGGGGCTTTGAGCTCCCTGGACTAGTAGAACGGGTCTCTGCCAATGGCAGGGGGGTTGGAACAAGATCATCTTCAAGTCTCTTCAAGCCAAACCATTCTATAATTCTATGAAAACTGGGGTTTCACATTCGAATTTGAAGTGATCTTTTAGAATTATGTTTTTATTTTCCATCCATGAATAAGGATTAGGAAAAAACCCCTTTATAATTATAAAAATTATCACATAAAAAGAATATACTTTATGATTGGTTTTGTTAGTTTATACTGTAGTAGAAAAAAATAAAATAAACCACATGCTTTTAAATTATGTTTTTTCTCTCTTCTTTACTACTGAATGAAGAACATGTAAATATATTTTTTAAATTTCAACTGGAAATATATATCTGGGATTATTTTGTGGGGCTAAATAATACACTACCATTATTACATGAACTTTGACTGACCTCCAATAATTGACCTGAATGATCAATAGAGATGCAGAAATATTGTAGAAATGATAAATATTTTCCTCAGTAGCTGGGTGGGGGAGAGAGAGAGAGAGTGTAATTCTTTATGTTGTTTGGGATGTACTATGAATAGAACCAAATGAATTCCCCCTGAATACATTCATATTATACTGTAAAATGCAATCATATGACAAGTGTCTAGGAAAAAGTGCTTGGAAGAAAATCATCAAGAGATAGACTTTTGAAATAGGTAGGATACATTGCATATTTTACCACTAGCAAAATTGCTATAATTAGAAAGTAAAACTCATGACTTGGTATGCATAACATTATATCTGTATCAATACACAGAAAAGGTTTTTTTTCATTTAAACCTTTAAAAAAATATTAATTTATGCATTCATACAATATCATGAAATATGTGTTACTGCAAAAGCAATCAGCTTAGACAGCTCATTAATCTTTCTCATACAAATATTGTGATCCCTCCATCTTTCCTCAACTATTTTTGTGTGTATGATTTAAAGATCAAAGAAATGATGACTAGTTTCTATGACAGCTTGAGATACAATGTGTTCTGCAATATGATGAACAATTAAATTCTGATTTAATTTCCTTTATTTTATGGTAACCTAACATTAACAAAATAAATATGCTCTGACTGTGCTATGTGGGGGAAGCAGTTTCCTTCCTTAACACTACATTCACGTATTTGTTGAAACTTACCAGATTTCTACTAGTCTAAATAATTTGTACTGACACAGTGTTCTTTCACAGAGCTTAAAATTGTATCTCCACAGCCCTCATTTTTTAATAATACCCAAACCAACTCTTACGGAGATATCTTGTGCAAGCAATGCAGCTGCAGCTCTCCTCCCAGGATATGTTAAGAGACTGTTAAATTGGCTCCAGTATTTGAGTCAGCTTGCTCAAGATTTGCTAATTTGGGTATTTCCAAGTGGCCCTACTAGGATAAATGCTCTGATAGAACTATTTCTGTTACTTCCAGTAGACTTTGGTCTAAAGTCTGAATATCATGTAGCAATAAATTGCATACAAATGATACAAACTCTGTGTAAACTCAGATTTTATTTTGTTCTTAATATATTAACCGCTGACCGGTTTGTTAAGATCAAGTGATTTGGAAGGCTGGGAAGAGGATATGTAGTTGTCAGTATTTATTGCAGAGATGCTTCTGAGCTTTTGGGGAGCATTCCCTTTGGATGTACTCACATTTTTCTACTTAGATATAATACACAGAATGTGCCATCATCTGCAAATGCGCTGAGAGCATGATCTCCCTATTCTGGAAATAAAATGTGTTGAAAATTTGTTAGCATAAGGACATAGGCAACTAATATAAAAACTACATCCTAAATAGAAGAAATGTGTCTAACAAAGTGAAATTTGTATGCTCCACATGCATAACTATATGTTGTACAATTTTATCTTCCAAATTCTTTGGTATCTCTATTTGTAATTACCAATACACAGTTAGTAAAAACCATTCACAACAAGTTTTCATTTGAAAATGAACACCATTTTCAGTACTTTATTTTCATTCTCCTCAGGAAAAGAAGTTATAAATGCTGTGAAATGGGTAACTTCCTTTACTGTGAGATACAAATCATTCCTTTGTCTACTGCACCAGTGACGATGTGAACTCTTTAACTAAAACTGGTTTGCACGCTTTTCTCAGGTCAAGTGTTATAAAAACAGTCACTGAGCAATAAAAACACTGTATGCTCTATCCTATAATCTTTTTTGCTATAATTATGCTTAATTTCACCATTTTGTTCCATGAAGAAAACTGTGAAAGTAATCAGTAGTTTTCGATATGTCGCAAAACACAAGTGCTCTGTAAAGAAAGGTCAGAACATTTTTGCCCAAAGGAGTGTCTGCTCACTTCAGGTGTAGTTGAATTTGTGTGTTAATATACAAAAACACTGTAGCTTTTTGCCCACTCTTTGCTCTGCTCGCTTTCCTTGGGTAGTTTGGACTAAATAGCTAACATATGCCTCAGCAAGTATTGCAGGAAACAATGACATTTTGAGCTACGTCTAGCTAGAATGTGGATGTCATACGGACTTTTAACGTGTGCACAGAGAGAACTTAGTTACTGACTCGGTACTTTAAACATGATTAGACAAACTTTCTATCTACTGCAATGAGCACAAATAGTTATACTAAAATTTTCTTTGTTTAGTTTTTGGCCCACTGTGCTTCATTAAGCATCACTGATAGAGAATCAAAGTAAGGCCTAAGCATCAAAGAAAGAATTTTCAAAATCACAAAAATCAATTAATTTATACACAGAGGGATAGATATGTAATTGAAATCTGAAATTACCATGAATCTACACAAAAAATACACTCTTTACAAAACAGAGTTTACAAGTGCTTAAGGTTTAGCGTTTTGTTTGTTTTTGAGAGGGTTTCCTTACACAGCTCAAAGAAGAAATCATATTCTTGTACCTGAAGGGCTCTGCTTTATCACATTTTAGGATATCCCATCTGACACTTACATATACAAATCATACAACACAGGGATCCTTCCACAATTAATTGATCTTTACTAAGAAAGGTCCAAGAAACTTTTTAATTTAAACTATTTAACTGTTTAAATTGCAACAGTCCCCAAATTAGTGAATGTCTGTCTTCCAAGGAGACATAGGCTCTGCCCCAAGTACACATTCCAAAACATGGATGCAAATAAGCAATTAAAATAAGACTACCAGAGGCTTACTTGATTATAGTGATGTAATCTAGGAAAAACACCCAAAACACATGCTCCCTTCCCAAAAACCACCAAAACCAAACATGTTTTTCAGACTCCTGCATGCTTTGATTCAGATTCTGAAATAATAATCAGTTTTAGTTGAAATCTTATTTTAAATTAAGAAATCTGATTTCATGTGCTCAACTAGATCTGAAAAGGACAGATAACTTCTGATAGAAATCTTTTCTTGAGAAGAAGCCTATAAAAGAACCAAAATTCTACAAATGCAATAAAACTATCACCAGTATTTTAGTTTTAGCTTAAATATTGAGAATGGATTTGGTGAAAGATTACTTTAAACTCAAGAGAAACAGAAGTTATGTGTTTCATTGAGTTCTTTTACTAATAAAGAGAGGAATAAAAAAGAAAAATTTTTGTAATTAACTGCTATCCTAGTTTCACTTGCATACATCATATTCTCAGAAAATCTGAATTCTATAGGCAGGAACAAATTTTCAAGACTCAAAACCCTTGAAGCTGGCTAAGTAATGAATAAGGACTGTCCAAAACCAATAGAAAATACCAATTATCCCTATTCCCTTATAAAACATCTTTTGAATCTAGTGATCTAGTGCCTACATTGTTCTACTAGTGCTGTTTCTAGTATATTCAACAAAAATTAAACTAGAATATTTTATAATATCAAGCCATAACTCATTACAATTAAATTAAATCTTTACTAAACAACAGAGAGGATCATAAGATCCAGATAAAGATGTAGAAAGACAACTCTTAAGTATGGCACTTATTTTTTAGCTGTAACCAGAAACTTAGATCACTGTATCAGTACCTCGTTAGTGACAAAATAATGCAGAGATTATTTTCCTCATGGTTCTGTTAAGAAATTTTCACTGTTTTTTGGAAAAAATAGCAAGAATGGAATTTAATCAACAGAGTCAATAACTGCAAGTCTTTAAAAACAAAGGTCCGTTTCCCTTGAATCTCTAAGTGCAGCTTCTGTAAATAAGAATAAATCAACGGCAATTACCAAAAATTTACTCCTTAGGCTGTTGAAAAATACCATACAGAAATCTGTCATAAACCGTCCATTGATTAAAATGCCAAAGAGAAACACATTGTGGGACAATATATACCAATATAGATTGCTGGCAATTGCCTTCTGTTGTAACCTCTATCCACAGCAGGTCAAATTGTGGTCTCACTTATGTCACTGTAACCTTATGGAAGTTAATGATTTGCATGGGCATTAGAAAAAGGATTTGAGCCTTGAATAGCCAGTGATGTTGTAGTTTATTATGTATGAATGAGCTCTGTATGAATGACCTCTGTGATGAACATACTTTTCAATCGATATTTTAATTTAAAAAAAAAAAGGAAAGTAGAATCCCTAGAGACATACAGCATCAGCATTTTCTTTTCAGAATTATGAGGAAATAGTGTAGTAAATTTTCTCCTCTAAAAGCAGATTTACTTGAGATTCTAAACCAAACTTTTTAAAACAAAGCAAGCCCATATGGAACCTTGGAGCACCTTTGGAATGGAAGGAGCCAAAGAAATAGGAAATCTACATGGAAAAGAAACAAACTGGTTTTGTTTGTTGCCATTGATTATGTAAAGACCTTCAAATTTTAGGAATCATGCAGAATTTTACCTTATTTACAGCTCCCTGCATCATATATAGTTGTAGAATTCTTGGATTGATGGTAGGAAGATGAATTTTTAAAAATGACAGATTTTGAGAAAACATGTAAGACAGCAATCTTGCATTTTGTGTTTGAATATCTACCTTTCTATATGAGATATGCTCTTTCTCAGACTACTGCTATATTCTTAAACAGCCTTTTAGCTCTTGTCCAGTCTTTATCTCTGGTTAAAGAGCACAAAGTCTATGTAAGTACATCAGATTTAAGAAAAGAAAAAAAGTTATTTTAATCTTTTTTTACCTTTTTCTTTGACTGTGATATGGTCTTACTAAATACATTACTTATAAGAAAAATGAGATGATATTTATGTTGTTAGAACAAATCTGGAACACACATGCTGTTTAGGAAAGGGGAATTGTTTGTGTTGTCTGTGAGATCACGCCTGCAGAAATTAAATTTTAAGAAAAAATGACATGAAATTTGTGTTTCGTATCACAGTATCAGTCTCTAATTTTTCCCTTAGGTGTAGCCTTCAATTTTTCTTCTTTCAAGTGCTTTTATTAATACTCATTGTTATGTTCTGAGGTTTTTAATGAATGAATTAATGGATGAGTGGCATCAGATGCTGGGATCAAACTGTGAAAAAAAAGAGCTGCTGAACAAGTTGAAAGTGTAGAAGAGATGGACTACTGCTGTTATTAGCTGTACAGGTAGAGAAAAAATTGACATTGCTTCCAGGAAAATGTAATAAAGCTGAACACAAGACTGTAGGGCAATGCTATCAAATGCATATTAATTCCTTAAGCACAATGGAAACACACAACCATTTGCTAATATAAATAGTCATAATCCCAAGTAGTTTAACAGAATTGCAGCAATTCAAATTAATTGGGTCTCCTCAGAACTTCCTAAAAGTCACTGCCATAATGGTAATCCTTTCCAGAACTTCTGAACAGCTGATACTAACTGGATGAATAAATGCTGCAATGTACAATAACAAAATAGAAGAGGGTTTAGCATTGCACAAAATCTTTTGTAGACTAATAGGTACAGAAAAGTAAATTGAAACTGAGAGGAGTATTTCAAAATCCATAATGCTTTGAGTCACAGGTGTCAGATAATGAGTTTGGTTCTGAATTATGAAACATCACAGAAGCTACAGGAGCACAGACTATCTCAAAAAAAGTATACACTTTTTGTCATCATTATCTTTTTTATAATAAATGCTCAGTCTGTTCAAAGGTAGATTCACAGGTTCTCAAGAAAACTAATTACTGATGTGAATAGTAGTGCCTTCACTGTGAAAAAAATCCACATAACAGGTGTTGATGGAGATAAAAAAAAAAGTATGTGTCTAGCAGTTCTCCACCTTGAAAGGGAAGTGATGAAACTGTTTTCAATTTCTATTTGTTTTTGTAAAAAACCTTACAAATTCTGATAGAAAAATATTTTAAAATTGAGAATAGATTATAAGGTTCTGCAATTTTAAGTCATCTGTTGTCCTATTTTTGTCTGGGATAGAGTTAATTTTCTTCCATGTAGCTGGTACAGAGCTGTATTTTTAATTTAGTGTGAGAATAATGTTGACAACACAGTGATATTTTGGTTTTGCTCAGTAGTGCTTGCTCTAATTCAAGGACTTTTCAGACTCCTATGTTCTGACACCAAACAGGTGCACAAGAAGTTAGGAGGGAGCATGTCCAGAACAGCTGACCCAAACTGGCCAAGAAGATATTCCATACAATACAATGTCATGTTCAGTATATAAACTGAGGGGCATTGCCTGGGATCTGCCAATCCTTGCTCGAGGATGGGCTGGGCATGAGCCAGCAGGTATTGAGTAACTGTATCCTCATCACTTTTTTTCTTGGGTTTTATTCTTCTTTCTCCTTTTTGTTACAGTTTATTATTATTATATTTTACCTTGTTTTAATTAATAAACTCTTCTTCCCTCAATACCTTTTTTTAATTCTCCTCCCTGTCCCTTGTGTGAGGGGAGACTGGGAGGATGGCTGAGCAGTGCTGAGCTGCCGCCTGGGGTTAAGCCATGACAGCTGCACAATTTAGGAGCTCCTGGGCTCCTCAGGCAGAACGAGCAAAACCAGTAAGCTATCAAACTGAGAATATTGAAGAACACCTCAACATAAAGTCATCATACTGGGCTCACATTATTTACTTTGGGTGATAACACACAGTATGGGAAAAATTCACCGGAGACCGGTTTCATTATCATTTGAGCAATGCCAAGGTTAATGTCACTGAATGTTCAAGAGCTATGTTGCTGCAAACTCTGCCTCGAGATGCTGAGCGGCAGTGCTTTTCCTACACTGCTCAGCTGCTGTTCAAACAGCAGGAGCAGGAGAGGCATCTGCGCTGCTAATACGCTGAAAGCAAACAGGCTCTTTACAGCCAGCTCTGTTTTACCCTGATGTTTAGGTGGTTTAAACTGAGAGCTGTTTCTACTACTATTAAAAAATAATCTGAGAGACAAAAAAAATCTAGAAAATACAGAAGTAGCTTCCATTACATAGTGTGGTTTGAGAAGGGAAAACAAACCAAACCAAGCTGTTGGCAATTTACTTTGCAACAGCTTTGTGATGGAAACTAGTAATTCGAGCCTGCATAGAAGTCTGTTTTTCCTGTGAAAATATCAGAAATCATACTGTATTTTAATGATTTTGGGGGTAAATCTGTGTGTGTGTGTGTGTGTCTAGGCAGCATTAAATCACATCATTACTGAAATAATACAGGAACTAGTATTTGGGATGTTGGTATTCTGTGTCTTTCTGAACTACTCTCATTTAGTAAATTGCATAAGCCATAAATAACCTTGTTGATACAAATGTGACTTGAGAGGATGGACTCATCCACATTCAGACCATTTCCAGTACAAAACAAACAGCCCCCAGACACCCCACCTCCCTCTGAAGTCTTAAGAAAATCCCTTTGTAGCCAAATAATTTATTGCAAAAACTATAGTCTACAAGGTTTTTCAGCACAGCCTTGCTGATGCACAGAAGACTGCCACATATGAATTACAACAAACCTTACACACATATTTTCTCATCTAAGCAATTACCAAGAGTCTTTACACTTTCAATGATGGAAAGGCAAAGATAAATATTAAACTGGATGTCTGACAGCTGCTATTAAAATCAAGGCCAAATGCTGTCCCACAAAACTGGCAGAGTCATTCAGGTTCAACTCTTAGCTTATTTCTGATTATTCAGATTTTTCTAAGAACTTTTGGCTCCCACTATTTTTTTTTCATGGTAAAGGAAATCTTTACCTGAATTTTTACTGACTTATTTTTTTCCAGCTTAGTGGAAATAAAAAATACAAAAAGCTACAGACACTCATTAGCCTTCCAACAACAGAAGAAAAATTACTCCATTCTCTGTTTCTCTTGCAGAATAATGGCAGCAAGGAGATGTTCAAGATGCACATATGGGAGAGAAGGTAGAAACTGATGTTAGAACGATGTGCTTAAATGCACCCTATAAAAACTAAATCATGTGAATTACAGTTTATCATCTAAATAGATATTTGCAATCCTATCAGACTTCAACGTAACCACACACCCTGGAGTTTCTCTTCCAGGGTGGTTGTTCTTTTTTTACAGGCTTTAAAATTCTAATAAAGGTCAGTTATCAGTCACATGGAAAAAACCCTACCATGTACATATGATCCAATGCTGCAACTAGATCTCAGTGCTATGCTGAGCTTCTCTGCTGCACTTGTAATTGCATCAGCACTGTCTTGCTTTGCACTCCACACTTATTCAGCAGTCACAGCCTTCAGTTTTGTTACCTCTGAGATCTTAGTCTCTTGTCCTTGCAACTTAGCTGAAGTTGAACTCTAGAGCACAGTCCTTTATTCATTGACATTGTTGTTCTGCTGTTTAAAAAAAAAGGTACAAGCGGAGGGTTCAATTACAGAGGGCAGTTGCATTGCCCCAGGGGGTGGAGAAACCTACAAACTGTGAATCAGAGTTACAATATGCCTCCTATTTCTCTTCTTCTATAAAGTCATTGATGATCCCCCTACACAACCCCTATACTTAATTATATACTAAGGCATGTATAATTAATTAATTATACATGCTCTCATACAGCTGCACTGGCCATAATACTGGGAGGGGAAAAACTGAGCCTACCACCTGTGCAGGAGGGGAAATAATAGCTCTATTGAGGCTGTCTTTGACTTGTTGTACTGTTCTTAGATTATAACTTTAAAAAAGGAAGAAGAAAAGAGAAAATGTTAGAAAGTAAGAACTTTTTCCAGGAGTTTTTTTTATTTTACTGGGCTTCAGATCAAACTTTTGGTTTGAAAATCATGTGGATGTAAAACTAGTTTGTCTAGCAGGATATACATTTTCTCTCAAGGGATGTCTGACAATCTGTTAACACAGTGTATAATGGAGGGGGTAGGGGGCAGATCACAGGCCAGATTGTTAGCTAGTATAAAAGAGGTGTTAATGCCATTGACTTTAATAGGGCTACGTCAATATCCACCAGCTTAAGATTCTCTGTATCACAGCCCACAGACCACTTGCGGCTTGCAAAGCCTTTGTATTCAGTCCACAAAGGGACTTTTTAATTGTGGTTATACTTGACAGAATCATAAAAATGTACTATTATCAGTTTACCCAGTGATTCTCTAGCATTCCTGAGGATTAACCTCTCTCTTTGGAAGCATACCGAGTTGTGAGAAAACCTTCTCAGCTAAATCCAAGTTCAATTCAGAGGTGACCACTGGAAACTTTCATTAAACCATTTATATTGTGATAACTCATTTTGAACACATGCTGTCTCAATTTATTAGGAAGGAAATTTAGCTGTGAAGATTCTGCCTTTGAGTATATTAAGAAAATATGTTGGTTTTTTTTTTAAAGTAACTTTTTATATGCAATATATCACCTTATAAATGTAAGACAAAAAAGCAGCACAGTTAATGTAAACTTTGTAATGCTGTTCGCAGACTGATGTCTTATCTGTCAAGGATTCGAGCATGAACAAAACTTTCAGGACTTTTATTTTATATTCTAATTAAGTAAAGTTAATTAAAGTATAGGAAATATTTAACATGGAATTATTTCTGTGGAATGGAATAGCTCTCTAGAAGTTAGTAGGAAAATAAACCTGAATGTCTTTATGCAACTAGAATTGCAATGACTTCTCTAGAGTTTGAATACATGCCATGTTTGCTTATTCTTCCTAAAGAATAGCATTCACAATATTAAGGACTTAAAAGACACAGTGGGGCTCTCCAAATTTCCCTGCACAAGTTTTTCCTTCCCTCCAGATCATGTCTATTAATAAAAATTAAAGGGTGATTACTTTATATTAAGTAGTTGTGGGCTTTTTTGGCTAAAAGCCTTTAATGCTTCAAGCTTTAAAGCTTCAAGCTTCATTTTATAAACAGCCCCAAACTCTTCCATTGAGTAGTAAACAACCTTTATCTTCTCCAAATAAAAGCTGTATCTGCATAGTTGATGACTAGAGAACAGCTGGGCCACAGAGAAATTATCAAATATTGTGGAAGTTGGCAATATCAAAACTGTTTATGTTGGAATAACTTTTCCCCAAGAGGTGAGTGTGTTTTGGTAGTCAGTGAAATGATCCCCAGATACCCATGACTCCCATTGCTGTTGATATATTAAATATGTACGAAATTGTGTATACAGAACACACACATGTCAAAAGTTGACATCAGTGGGGAACAGATAATCCTCTAAAGGCAGCATGAGTCAAGTAATTTTGTTGAACTATCTTGAAGTTGCACAGACTTCTTGGTCAGTATGGCAAAAAAAATTAGAATGGCAAAGAGTTACTGTTATTAGCAGTGCTAGCCTTATATAAGAAGTTTAAAAAATAAGGAAGGTTTATCACAAGACTGTTAAAAATTTCTGCAATTATATTTTCATCAAAACCTTGTTTCCAATATCCAATGTTAACCGAATTTACTCTAGAGACTAGTGTCAATTTTAATTTCGTGTCATTTTTTCCCACTAGGGCTCAGCTGATCACTCTTTTCATGGTGCTGATGTCTAATATGCCACATAAAAAAGACTCTTTTCGTTTGTTTTTTTTTAATATGTGGGTATTATAAATAATTAATATACATAGCTGTATATCTTTCAGAAAATTTCCTCTACTCAAATCTGGAGTGAAAATTTTGACAAGGCTAAATTTTCTTCGTATCATTCTTTCTTTGTTCATGCAGATATTGGTACCTGTTGAGCCAACTTAAGATGATGGTCAATAAAATTTACATGCTTTAAAAAACACTTCGGTCTTCAAATAAATAATTAAAAAACCCTAGAAATATCTGTCTGTAAACAATGTTATAATAAAATTTATTCTACTCTTGATGCTTCACATAAACTTTTTTCTTTTCCTCTCAGATTTATGCTATAATTTCTTCCTGTTCTAGCAGGAGAAAACATTAGCTATTTTAGCATTTCAAGAAAGAAACTAAACATCAACTAAACAAAAGAAACTTTTTTACATTATAATACATAAAAATTTGTGCAACAATTTAGAACTTTACCTTTCCAGTCTATTTCACTTCTATTGACTGTAGAACTAAGAGGGTTATGAATGCCATCTGGAGCAAAATGTGAACAGAAATTCAGAGCTTTTTTTAAGTTTCTGCTGTTTTGTAGCATGCACATATTTAATTTCTTATGGTCAAAGACAAAAAATGAAACCCAAATTGAGTTAAAAAACTCAAACTCATTCAGAATTTTGTGTGGAGTCAAACAATTCCAAACACCTAAGAATGGATGCAAATAATTTATTCCACTTGTCATGCCGGAAGAACTTTTTCAACAGAAAATAAAGCTCTCCCATTTTAGTGTCTCCCATTTTATCAAACTAGATAAAAAAGGGAGTTGACTATAGTAGCTAATGGGCTGTATACTTCTTTATGCAATTAAAATACTACTAACAATATTGAAGCCTGTTTCAACCTATATTGGACATGTAATACAAAACAGAAGAGATCTCTGGTATTCCAAGTCAAGGTTCACCTACTGAAGTCTCATAATGCATAAGAGAGTATCTGTAAAGCAAAAAGTAGTAGACTGTAAAAGCTGGCATGACTTCACAAAATTTACAACACAAAAAGCATTCAAGAAAGCCCAGAAAACAGTTGGTGTTTGAAATCCTTTTTCCCTTCTATGGTAAAAACATTCCTAACCAGATTAGTTTCTTAGCTATATCTGGTTTTCATCATATCTGAGATGATCCAATGGAAAGAAAATTCTAAGCACAAATACTGGGCCAATTATTTATACAGCCATACTTGTGAAATAGTACATGTGTAATTCTCATTTTTCCAGTCTTTTTCAAAAGTAAAATTTTCAATAGGGTTTCTAGCTCTGTCCAGAAATTCTCAGTTCAGTTTCCTTCTTACAGGTCTTTAGCAATCTGTAGTTTACTGGGTTGCTGGATATGTGCAGAAAGGCACCCTTCCAGAGCACAGCACATTGCAAAATGGCCTTATCATTCCTGTTGTCTGTACCCTTTCAATTCCTCTGTTCACTTACTCCTGTACCAAAGACATACTTATATTTTTTAAAGAAAGAATTATATTCCTCTTATTAAGTCTATCCTGCCTTTTGAGTCAGCACCGTTGTTTACGTGGAGTTCTTTTGCCAGAGCCTCTGATTTTCCTCTGTTTTTTGTGACTTGTACTTTCTCTCAGTTAATCTGCTTCAACAGCAAATTTGCACTCTCTGAGACAAATAATATCTTGATTTAATGTTAACTACCTGATTAAATACAGCACATTTTGCTGTTCATAAACATTTGCAAGAGGGCCACTAACAAGTTATAGGCTCTTCTGAACATTATCTATAAATTTTTTTTACTGTGAATAGTAAACACATGCCTGGAAGGAAAAGAAGAAATATTCTTCTCTGATTCTATTTCAACCCTTTGCATGTTTAGATGTCTAAAACATCTGATATTTATCTTTCAAAGAAGGTCAGAAGGTGATATGGGAAGCCAGAATATCCACAACCAAGTCAGAGAACTAGCCAGTGGTACAGATTTTTTTTATCTAAACACCTCAAAACCTTTGTTTTCCGGTCCTTTCTTTCCAGCCATTATTTCCTACTTTGTGCAATTCTCAAGCACACATTTTCTTACACAAAGATTATTGTGGGATGACATATGGGAGTATGTTCTCTCTGTAAATTAAACAGTTCCCATGTCCATGCAATGGCACCAAGAGCAAACAATATAACTTCTTTTAAATTTTTCTTTAGTTACCTCACTGTCAACCTCTGATAAACCAAAATTTGTTCAATAGCAACAGAGCTTTGTAAGGGCATACAGAATCAGAAGTGGGACATCCAATCAGAAGGTACCAAAACTACAGCTCATTTAAATAGATGGCTCCTGCGTGTGTCCAGCTGTTTGTGTCTTCTCCTTCCATGAATCACTTTGAAGATGAGGTCATCCTGAGAACTTGTGAGAGAGCTGAGGGACTGCCTAAAAATCAGGAAAAATGATGGTAAATCAGTCCAGCATAAATAATTTTCAAAGAAGAACATTACTGAGGTTGGGAAATGCATGTTACTTCATCTTTTATGAACCTTACATATTTTTCTGATGGAGACAAATAGCCAGAAAAACCGGTAAGAGAAGCTTGTTGTTGCAAAAATTCCTGCCTGCTTGTACAGATCCCTGGTCTTGGTTAAGTCACAAAACTGACTCTAAAATAGCCTGAACACAGAACAGACTGCTGGAGTCAAGGCAGTCACCAGGTTCTGTGCATCAGAAATTCCACACTTAAGCCATGCTGTCAATTAGACAGGTCCCACTGTAATGGTGTGTCTTCTGTCAAACTTTTCTGAATAGGCCCTTGTTCCATTTGATACTATCCTGAGGAAGCTTTATCACAGTTCTGATGCATGGTAACCTGATAAGACTTCATTTAGCACCTGTCTATCACTATTTAACCTTAACATGTATCTGAAATCTACCATCAAAATAGCAGGTTTTTTGTAGAGATGGAGTGTTCACCAGTGGTTAAAGCAGATTAACTAAGGGTTTTTATTACAAGATAGAGTTTGTATCCCACAGTCTTGATAAATCCTTGCTAACAGGAGTTCCATCATCTAAAAGGCTAGCTGTTCATACCTGATAAGGTTTCTAAGAGCATAAAAGTCTCTAAACAAACCAATTCTGTGAGAGAGGCATTTGAAAAGTGTCAACATTATTGTTAGATAATGTTTTAACTGAGCTATCTATATATTTCTTAGTACACTAAGAAAATACCTTATTATAATAATGCTTGAGAAATTCAGCTATTTTACGGAGGATACAAAACAATTAACATTTCAGGTTAGTATATTTAAATCTAAACCCAAAACCCCTTAACATTTAACAGAATATGTGTAACTTAAAATATCAGAAAGCTGTTTAGATGGTTCATAAAATATTGAGATAAATTATTTAATTTATGTTAAAGTTATTAATCTGTCAATCAACAGTACAAGATCAAATGTAAAAAGAATTAAGATGATGCTTCAGAGTCATCAGATTCTTTTATGTTTTTCCCTCAAAAGTACAAAATGCCATTCAAGAAATTAAGTGATTAATTAAATGCATATTTATATAACTTAAGTAACTTCTCATATAAATATAATATGTTTGATGTATACATTTGTTTACTTTATTTAGTCAGCATTTTGGAGGCAGGGTTGTTTTTAAAGCTTTCCACTGCACCAGGTATGCTCTGTACCGACTGCTGCATCTACACCTAGGTTATGTCACCCAGACATCACAAGCAGTGATAAGTACTTTATTCCACATACTATCTAAATTTCACTGTCTCCAGGAAACCTTTGTTTTAACTCCACCATTCAAAATATAATACTCAATCCTTGAACTTAAACTAAAGTAGACATGTCTGTGTTTTTAGGGGAACGACCTTAAGGTAAGTGGGGATGTACAAGGACACAAGACTTTGCCTATGCAAAACTTCAGGAATAAAAACCAGTTTCTGTTTATAGAGTACATGAAATATAGGTGATATGAAGGGCATTTCAGTTGTACTTCTGTAGTCTCACTATTTTAAGCTACTGCTAATAAACATTAGTATCATTTTGTGGAGCAAAGGAGATTATTCAAGATGAAAAAGTATGTCAGAATCTAGGAACTATCTATGGAGTTCAGTATGGCTTTTCAATTTATAATGCTAAAAGTAAAAAAAAATACTATTTACATATATAGTATATGCTTTATACTGTTTATAAATAACACTTGTATTCATGTACCAACATGTATGTTTATATGTGCATTTGTATAGTAACTCTACAGGAAATTATTCAATTTTATCGTAAATATTGTTATTATGATCTATTTCATATCTTATGAAAACATAAAATGTTTTAATCAGTGGCCTTTTAAATCAAAGATTTTAACCACAATTTTCAAGTCTTAAAATTTTAAATCATTTTTCAAGAATTAAAAAAAAAAAAAATCAAAATTAGCAAACTGTAGATTTTGATCTATATCATAACAGGAAGTAGTTATTTTCAGTATCCATGATGTAAGTGGTTACTAATATATCCACGCAGCTGGGGGAAAGGATATTAAAAAGGCGCTTAAATAAACTACATTACTCTGACAGTAACTTAGTTGTGATTCATAGTCATAACAGCAATTATTTTCTGGTCTCAACAGGATAAGGAAGAAGGGAGTGCAACTTCTTCAGTTTGGGTTGTGGAGGATGGCAGTAAACACTCTAAAAATTGCTATTCCCTTTACAATCTTGTGTGCCTTAAACTACCTTTTGTGAATAGAGTTAAACAGTAACAATGCCACATAACGATGTATTTTTGTGATTTTATCTGTGTTTAGGTTCTCCTCCCATGCACTCTCACTCATCAGATACACCACAGCATCTTAACTCCAGTATTTTTAGCAAAAATAAGTAGAGCAACTGTTAAGTTGGTTGAGAGCTCTCTCACCAGGTAATAACCTTCACCTAGTGATATCCTGAAACTGGAGAAGGATTGCAAAAATCTGTTAAAGTTTTCCTCATTAAAGAAATCCTATACTATTTTACCAAATATATCAAATTTTGGAATCAATGTCAGTCATTAATAGAACAGACACATTTTATAACAGTACACAAGCAGATGTAGGAGATGTACTGGATCAATTTAGAAGAGTTTTCTTTGAAAACTCTGTTTATTTCCATGGGGTGGGGAGGAAGCGGAACAACACATTTTCTTTTAAGAAATTATTTTCTTAAAGGCTTTAAAGATCATATTGTAAATCCTACTTAGTAGTTTATATGTTTTCCAAAATGTGTAGTCTGGAGCAATATATGTGAGATGTTGATGATGTTTTATCTCCCTCAGTACTTCAGGTCTAGTGTCTAATAATACAGTGCGTAAACCACACATCAGCTGGAAAAAAATAATCACGTTCATTTATAATCAATGACCTTCATAGCCAGTAATAAGGATTTTCTTTGTTTGTGTAGGCAAATTTTGAAATGTATCATCAGCATCAAGAAATACTTTTTAAATTTTTGTTGATTTGAGATTTTTTCCCAAATAGATTATATAAGTGAATGGAGCAAATCCTGTTGGTTTTATCCATATGACATATGCTACATATGTGTGCCTGGCTCACCAGAAAATAAGCACCAGAGTATTTGTTCTTATTTTTTATATGCTGGTGGAAACGCCTTTGGTGAAAATACCTTCCGTGCAAATTTGCCTTCAGGACTATAAAACCCTTGTACATATGCACAAGGTTATATGGGACCTAAACTTATAGCTTAGAATTTAACTGGGATATTGCAGCAAAAGGTTTTCAATGTTTAATTGCTTTGCCTGTGACCACAAAGTGTGCCGCCACACAGGTGAAATGTATTATTTTGTCTAACCAAAGTGATCCATTTGCATACCTGAGCCACGTCTATCTGTACAGCTGATTACTTTGACACCCATACAGAAATAGAATTAAATGGATCTCCATTATTGTAGACTATGTATCATTATTGTAGATTAAGTGTGGTAAAACTCAGCAATGTTTTTCTCTGTCGTTAAAGTGCTGCCTACTGATGGCAGCAGTGTGGTTTTGACTTGGTTTATCCCTTTAGGAATATACAATATAAAAATTTATTGTATGTGATTTGAATCTAATTATTTAAAAGTTCAGAATAAAATGTTTGTCACAAATTGATGTTTTAATATGTCACAAATCCTTCTATGAAGTTTTGTTAGAAAGGAGAAAAAAATATATATTTATCATGACAGTGATTCTTTGATGTGGAATTGATTCTTCAGGCTCTGAAACTTCATCATAGTTATAAAAGAAAATATCTATTTTTCAACACTGTTTAATGAGCGAGTACAAGGTTTTTTAGCTAACTGCTAAAGTATGATTGCTTTGATCTTTTAGCTACAGTCCTTTGGAAATGACAGCTTGCAAAGAAACACAATAAACCATTCAGATTGAAAACCTACTGAGAAATACTAGGGAATAAGGGTTTTTCTTTGGCTGCAGGAGACATATTGTGTCACTTAATGGTAAGAAACCTGAACCTGTGTCATTACTTTATTGTAAAGCTAGACAGAGTTCCCTGTGGTCCAAAAAGTAAACTTACACCATATCACTTTAGATGAAACTAATTTTGACTTTTTCTGTGAATCCTACACATTCTGAATGAAATGTGGGCAACTCTGTACTGTTACATCCTATAGCCAGGAGATAATAAATAAGGACATAAAACTGGTAGTTATCAACTCATAAGGCAGCAGAGACCACTGGAAAGTGATTTTCCCTCTTGAATGACAGATCTATCATTTGAGAACTGGTCCAGCAGCTAAAGGAAATCAAGGAAATTCATCTTCCTTTTTCCCTTATTTATTTTGAAACCCTATGCAATAGCATATAGAATTTAATTGGTGCAAAAATTTTCTGGACAATTCTTTGAAAATCTTATTTATTCCCTTGCCCTTCTGTGCAAAGGGTTACTCACAGGAAAATTATCATTTGTCTCAATGAAAATAGTCATGACTTACTGCTGTACAATGGAAGAAAGGTATTTGCAGTCTGGTCATTTGCCATGAAATATTAATACATATGAAAAGCATTGATTGGCATTTACATGCTTTTGGAAATCTTGGCCTCTTTTAGCAGAACTTCTTGTTCTTTGAAGGAAAATAGCAGCCTGGCAGTTCAGAGACTACTCATTAACAGCTGTAGCAGTGAGTAGCAACACTAAGATACAGGAAACTGAAACCAAGAAATCCATTGTCACGATGTTTAAAAGAGCTTTGAATGAAATCACCCACATAATTAAATCTTAAATGCCATGTATGCCTCAAAAGATTTTCATGGTTTTGTGATGAAAAAAAGCAGGTCCTTGGGCTGTTGCAACTTTACTTATTGTCATATATAGCTGATATTATTGCAATATCTACACAACTAAGGATGTGCAAAACCACTGCTTTCTTTTAACTTCACAACATAAGGATGATTTGACTTCTTTCCCCCTTTTTTTTTTTTTTTTTTTGTGTGTCTGTATGTGTCTAGGAAAATTAGGGAAATTAGAGATAAAATGGTTGGAGGAAAAAGAAAATGCTTTTTGAGAAATAAATAATTGCAAGCAGCAAAATAAAAATTGTTAAATGACAAAACTAAGTAACTATTGTTTTCTGTCATCCTTATATCTGCTAAGTATTATTAGTTTCAGATTCATTCTACATAATCATGGGATTTAGTGCTATTTGGCATGAGTATGAACAGCAGTAATTGTTACTTAAGAGGTTTTTAAAAAGATCATCTGTAGGCCGATATCCCAACATTAATTTATTTATTTTAACATTTATTTAATGGTTAAAAACTAAGAAGACATTCACATCAGATTTTAGTGTCATTTATATTTAAAATTTTATATAAGGCAAAATATTAAGACACTTTTCATCTGCAAATAGCATATATATCAAACTCCAAGCTTCCATAATTTCTTAAATTATGCCTCAAATATGTTAAAAATTCAAGGTGTTGCAGCTATGTCTATTTATTTCCCTTAGCCCTTTAAGAACTTAATTAGTTAATGAATGTGTGTATAGAAGAGCTTGGTTACTCCTGTGCATATCAAGTGACATGATTGCCATCTGGATCTTCCACTCTTTTAGGAAAGGGTCACAGTGGAATTTCTTTACACTTTGAAAAACTTTAGTCTTTTATATTCAAAACCTTTAGCCCAGACATTTATTTCCTCCACCCACTTATTTCCTCCAGCCACCTCTACCACTAATTTTTGCTGCTTTGAGCCTCATGAGAAACACTGGATTAGTTTTCTTAGATGCATGACAGTTTTATTCATATATTGGTATTCAAACTTCCCAGGAAAGAATTCTGAATATATTAATCTCATTTCTGTCTTTTACTTAAGTTCAGCAAATACCTTTACCTAATACTGCACTAAATAATTACCAAATTCACATTCAGAGGTGATCGCTGATCAGTACTCCTCTAAATCTGTTAATAATTTTCTAACAGACCTTATACCTCTTGTGCACACAGAGGAATGCAGGAACAAATCTAGCAGTTCAGATACCTGCTAGATTCCTTCAGGAAAAGTTCTTATGTTATCTAATATTCCTAAGCATAGAGAGCTAGAAGAAGAAACATTGGGAGCTTAAAAGAAATCCAAGTGTTACTTGCATTTGTTGTCTTGCTTACCTAAATATCTTGGACAAGAACCAGATCTCTGAAGTGATCCTTATGTGTTGAATATTCACTGAGTTAATCATGAATTAAAGGATTAAACAGGACAGCAAACTGAAAATGTGACTGAATTCACTATTACCACCTTTTATAAAGACACGCTACAAATATAGAAATAGAAACAGCTATAGGTTTCCCAGAAATATTTTTTCACTAAGGAAATTTCTCTAGAATAGAAAAAAGTACTTAGATTTTGAGTTGGGAAAAAAAAGAAAACAGATAAATTGTAAGGGGTTTTTTTCTGTGTTTTAGAACAAAGTACTAAACTTTAAATTCACATTTCAAGTAATATTTTGGATAGAATTTTATTGGCATTTAATTCAAAGCATAGATAAATATACAGGAGATGAAAACTGCTGGAATTTAAAGCAAACTATTTTTCTTTCCCCGTTCTTACCTTCAAGTGCTAAAAGAATCCAACTTCGGGTAAAGTCAAAGCATTAGTCAGACGGAGTATGCTTTTATTTTGTTATTAATTTTTCCTGACCATATTGTCTATGTTGTGTTTCCTCACATTTGTTGTGCATCTTGTTTTCTCAAGAAAAACAAGATAGTAGTAGTGTGAAGTCAACATTGCTAACACTGTATCCACTATATTGTCAATACTAACAAAACTTTTCTGTTCAAAAGGATTTTTTTTTGTTTATATTTTGAATGAGACATGCATTATTTCCAATTCTCAGTAAAAGGAGAAGGATAAGACTGTGGTTGTTTAACATTTATTAGGAACAAACAGTAAGGTTCACCATTCATAAAGAAAATCTGAAAGAAAAATGCAAACTTGCTTGTAGAATTTGTTCTAAATCTTTCACTATATAATATAGAAGTCACCTATCTGTTTGAAATTAGACTGATGACGACATCAAGATAAATAATTGACGACTTCTTCTTAAGCAAAAATGAGGAAAGAGTTTAAAATATTTAAAACATTAGAATTATCCTTGAGTACAGATAGTGCATTAAATCACAAATGTATGGATTTGTCCTTTATGAGAGATCATCTGTGGCACTCTTGCCTGCTATATTTTAAGGCTTATTTTTCATGTGATGATGGTGACGTACTTTCACTCCCCATATTCTCAGCTGAATCTCGATGTGATTTTTCTCAATGCAATTTTTTGAGCAGAAGGGTCAAATTAGGTTTTCA
Source organism: Corvus kubaryi (assembly GCF_017639235.1). Taxonomy (NCBI): domain Eukaryota; kingdom Metazoa; phylum Chordata; class Aves; order Passeriformes; family Corvidae; genus Corvus; species Corvus kubaryi. Next base: position 32,623,558 of record NW_024580667.1, on the reverse strand, counting down.
GGTGTCAGCATTATGAATTTGGAGTAATCCTATTGATTTAAAAGTTATGAAAATTAAGATGGACCTCTGGACCTCACTGGAGGTGAAATATGACCAAGTACATATGTACTGTAAAATACAAGAATGTACACAGCTTAATAATGGATATTTGGCTCTCAGTACTGAAAAATTATTCTTGCAGTGTGAAAACCAATATAGAAAAGATTTAGATAACAAAAGATGGTTATTTCTTTCCCTAATTGAAGATTTCATGCATTGCAGCTGACCAAAGTCAAGGAATTCTGCTTTAATAATAATTCAATCTTCCTTGATAGGTTTTGTGTTGCTTGGCCTAATAATTGCAGGTAATATTTAGATAATATACTTATGTTTCTATATATATGTATGCATCTGTGGCTGTCGACATGTGGATGAGTGAGTTTATGTGACTATGAATGTAAGTCTGATGTCTAAGATCCCAAACAGAAGCAAAATCCCATCATTTCTCTATTAGCTTTCGGAGGAGAAGGCAATTGTGCTTTATTACTTTCTGATAGAACTAGAGGGACAAAAATGGAGAGAAAAAAATGGGGGAAAAAAGTTTTCCTTGCATTTATTGTTAGGATTTCATTTCTGTTTAAAAGGGAGAAGCTTGTAATGTAAAAAGTCTTGTCCAGTTTTCTAAAAGTTCCTGACGTCTCTAGGAACAGTAAACTTCAGCAGTAACTTCCAGCATAGGGGCATGAAGGGCGGAGTCTGTAACAAGAAAATTTAAGAATATGCTTATAGTTTTCCCAACAATGTATGAGACAGCAAGAGCTCCTTTAACACTTTCTAAGGTTCTCCTGCATTTTTTTCTAACCCTTAAACACAGTAACAACCGTGGTTAGCCAATCTTCTGCCATTTACTAGAGCACAGAGGAATGAGGACCACCATGAGCTGCAGTGGAAGGATTGCACGGATAACAGGAGTAATGAAAGGTAAGAGGTGCAGCTTGTTGAATGCAATATATTTCTGAGTACTGGGTGACACTGGGAGGTGTAGAGTAAAATCCAGCTAATGGGAACAAAGCTAAGAAGCCAAGAACTGCTGGTGCCACAAACCCCAGCACTAGGGAACGGCTGTGTCATGCAGCATTGCATGTGCAAGTGAGTGCTGGGACATGACATGACTCACAGGAGCTTTAGCAGAGTCAGACTTTGCCTACAGGTGCAGCTCAGAGGAGTAACATGGGACTGTTAGCAGAGTTGGCTGATGAAAAATTGTAACTTGATGGATCAGATTAGCTTAAACCGTGCTACACTACCCAGTGGAACCTCTGATTGAGAGTTACTGCAGAAGAGAGACCCTATGTTGTACCAAGGTACAAAGTGCTTTGCCTAAGGATGTTCTCTTCTGAGAAAAAGATCATAAATTCTTACTCTAACACTTTAAGAATGAGTTACTATTCCCTCACTGATCCAATAGCACAGAATTTTATTTTCTCTGTTTAATACAAATGTCCTGTTAGCCATTGGATTCATATTTATGAATGGGGCAAATTTTCTCACTGAACAAAAAAGGTGAATATAAAATTTGAGGCTTCTGACAAACATTTTCTTTTTTTTTTATTTAATGAAAGCCTTGAATTTAGTTGTGTTACTTCCAGGGAAGCCTCATAGTAAGGTTACAAGCATAGCATATATTTACATTATATATTTATACATGCACACAAACATTTTTTATTTTAATAATTTTGGTTTACTTCATATTCTATAAACATGTCATTGTCGATTATCTTATGGAGTACAATCCATGGTCTCTGGCACTTCCAGACTTTTATGGGTAATCTGTCTCTTTCTGCTCATCACTGCAAACTAATAGTCCTTTGTAACTGAGTTTAAAAATCCATTGTTTTGTCAGATCATTCATTACATATTTCCAGATCACTTAAAAGTCTGAAAGCAATTCCATATAAAGTTGCATTTTTTACAATGGGAAAGACCTTTGCTAGTATTTCAGGTACCGTATTCACCAATGACCTGAATGAAGGGACACACTGCACCCCCAGCAAGGTTGCTGATGATGCAAGACTGGAAAGAGCGGCTGATACCGCAGAGTGCTGTGCTACCAGACAGGGAGATCGGGACAGGGTGGAGAGCTGGGTAGAGAGGAGCAGAGTGCAAGGTCCTGCACCTGGAGAGGAAAAACCCCATACACCAATACAGGCTGGGGGCCAACCTGCTATGATGCAGCTTTGTGGAGAAGGACCTGGGAGTCCTAGCAGACAACCAGCTGTCCATGAGCCAGCAGTGTCCTCATGGACAAAAATGCCAATGGTATCCTGGGGTGCATTAGGAATAGAATTGCCAGGAGGGTGAGGAAGGTGATCTTGTCCCTCTGCTGTTCCCTGGTGAGGCCGCATCTGGAGTGCTGTGTCCAATTCTGGATCCCTCATTTCTAGGAAGACAAGGATCTGCTAGAGGGGATCCAGTGAAGGATTATGAAAATGATTAGGGGATGGGAGCATCTCTCTTTTGATAACAGACTGAAGGAATTGGATCTGTTTGGCCTGGAGAGGCGGTCTTATTTAGAAATATCTTAAGGGCAGGTGTCAAGAAGATGTGCCCAGTGACGACCATTTTCCAGTGATTTCCAGTGATGGGACAAGCGGAAACAGGCACAAACTGTAACACAGGAAGTTTGATCTGAATATAAGGAAAAACTTCTTTACTTTGGGAGTTACAGAGTGCTGGAATAGGCTGCCCTGAGAGGTTTGGAGTCAGTCTACTTCTCCGAAGATATTCAAAACCTGCCTGGGCACAAGTGCTGGACGCATACTTTAGCAGAGGGGTTGGACTAGATCATCTCCAGAGGTCCCTTCTAACCCCAGCTATTCTGTGATTCTGTGTATATGATAACATGTTTTTCCTGTCATAACATGTTCATATTCTTGGTTTTTCCATTCATATTACACATACATTGAGACCTACTAAAGTGATAGTTATGTAAAGTTGTCAGAAAAAACACTTTCTAAAACAAGTGGTATTTTGGTTTGGTTTGGCTTGTCTTGGTTTTCTAAAGAAGAAAGTTTGTCCTTCTGTCTGTCTTTAAAGCATGTGACAGTGTAGATCAGAATTTTCCTTCAGAAAGCCTCTGCTCAGTTCTTATCAAGGAACTACCTTTCCAATAAACAGGAGTACAAACACACTCATTAGGCTGGTAAAAATTCCCTGTGTGTTAGTGAGCAGTGTTAGTACCTTTGTAATGAGAGTTTCCTACTTCTGTGCCGAAGTTTTTCATGAAATGTAAGTAAACATGAACAACAAACATTGGCCAATAGTGTCGTCCAGGATACGCATCTACAACGTTGATCAAACAGCCTTTTATATCAAGGAAGTTTCTGATTCCTTAAATAATTTCTAAGAGTTTCCTGAAAAATGATGTTGTAAAAGTTATTTTTTTGCTATTGAAACTAGCTAAAAATGAGGATTGTTTGCTACATTAAATTCATTCTTTGCCCTGAGCATAAATTTAATCTGTGAAATCCCATTTGGGTATATACTATGCTATGCTCAGACACTCAGCTTGATATTCTAGTCCTTTTAATTTTTTGTACTGAGATGAGAGATTTCACTTTCCTGACACATCAAAATAATTTGCATAAAACCAGTATTTCCAACTTCGAACATAGCCTTCAACTCTTCTTCCTCTAAGCTAAATTTGAATATTTTCATATTTCCATAAAAAACAATTTTGCTGTTTTCTTATTTTGTCTTTGCAACAGTGAAAATTCATTTTTTCTTAATATTCCTTGACCATTTTGGTTTACAATTGAATCTTTATTGCCAGTTTTCTTTATTTTTCCCTAATTTCTACAGATATACTTGTATTTTCCAATCTCTATTTCAGATTATAAAAAAAGAACACATATCAAAACAGATTATATACTCAACAGATTTTTCAGAAATGACTGACAGTACAATATGATATTTGATGGCCTAAATTGACATAGCATATGCTTCATCTCTCTTGCTGTCCAGATGCTTGGTATTGATACACTTGTTAACGTGAGTCAAGCATCTCCAATGCTGACTGACTAATACAAATGACAGAAGGATTAAATAAAAAAAAAAAAAATTAAAAAAGGGAAAGGAATCTTTTCTTTCACCATTATGCAGTAAATTGCTTTTCATTTACTTTGTTACCGCTCATAAGCAACAAAATCTGAAATAATGTGTTAGCAGGCTGTGTTAGACTGTCAGATAGTGCCTGAGAGGCTCCGTTCTTTTGAGATAGAGCAATTTTGTTACATATATTCCCATAAGAAGTAAAGTGTGAGAGTCTGCTAGATAAGCTCAGCCACTGACTAGCCAGCCCTACACCAGCAAGGACATTGCCCAATAAAATGTAGAGGGAGAAAGTAGCCACTGACATGCATAGAAGAAAACACAGAAGCCACATTTCAAATCTCAGTGAAAGGTTTTAGTGCTCACTGCTTACATGAATTATAAATGGGTGAACACCACGAAGTTCTTGTCCTTTCAGTAAAACACAAAATATTTCATTTAAGTGAATGTCATGCAACCCTAAAGCAATTAAAAAAGATAACAGTGTCTAACATTTGTAATTTTCATTGTGACAACGATATTTCTATAGTACCACAATCTCTGAAATGTCTAGGAATGCTGTCTCTGATACAGATATGCTCAATAAATCACCTGAAGTTACACATAGTATTATTATGAATTATAATAGGTAAGATTCCATAAAAAGTCTCTAAAAAACTTCCTACCCCAAACACAATTATTATGTATTATTATTGTATCATCATAAATCACCAAGACAACTGAAATGGATGTCATGGGCATAAAAGGATAAATTTTAAAATCTAGTCCCAGAGTAAACAGTTTATGTTTACCTCAGTAATAAATTATGCTCAAAATTACTGCATTAATCCTTCAAACTAATTTTTTTTACTGAATATGTTTCTTCATTTATAGTCTATAACAATTTAACAATGTCAAACTAATACAAAATTCTGGAGATAATATTACCTTATTATGGTTTATATTTTATTATATTTTTTGTCTCCTTCCTTCCCCACCTTCTTCCATCCTTTAGTTCTCTAAAATAAAATCTGTGGCATATGTCCCATTATCTATCATTTTGTGACAGGAAAAGTATTCATGTTCAAGTGCATATATCCTGCAGATAACTAGAGTTTGTGCTATAGTTCTTCACTCTTTGTCTGCTTTTCTTGTTTTTAGGTTTCTATACTTGAGGTCCTAGTAAAGCATATAGAAAAATATTTATGGAGGTGTCCTTTCTCCCTCCCTCTCTCTCTCCCCCTCCTGATGAACAAAGGTGGAGGGTTTATAGAGCCTAATAGTGAGTGCATCTTCAGATAGATTGTCTTTTAGGCTCTGGATATGAACAACAGATGGGTCTCTCTCTTGAGAACAGTTAAGAGCGAGATATCAAGTGCCTTGGATCATGTCTGGGGAAGTCTATACCAAAATACTGAGATAAACTAAAGTGGAATAAACTGCTATAAAGTAAACTCAAAGAAATGGTTTGACATAACTAAAAGTGGGTAAACTAGAGGTAGTGAACTAGATTATTCTAGAAATTTCAGAAGAAAAACTCTTACTGCATAGAGAAAATAAAGATACCTAGTTTAAACAAGAAGGAAGAAACTAACCTCTAAATTTAGATACCTAAATCTCTGTTTAGGGTTATCTTTACTGCTTCTTACTGAGAAAACCAGGCAAAATAGCAATCCATTGTCTTTGTTATTCTAAATGAAAATGGCAGAAATCTTATGTTGTTAAAAGATTAAGAAAGATGAGTGAGATACAAGAAATAAACCTTTGCTGGTGAATTTGTAAAGCTTCAACACTATTTAGAGCATTTAGACAGCACTCATTGTGAGATATGGCAACTCATTGACATTTTCACAAGTGTTGTTTGTTGTTGTTAGGTTTGTGGGTTTTTTTTTACTCTCCAATCTCCACAAAATGAGAAACTTCCTTGCATCCTTAAAAAATCTGAAGTGATAACCTGCATAACAATTCAGTCAGTTTTAAGTAAATAGGAAATTGCAGCACTAGGGTGTTGATAAGACCACTTGGGACAGAAATGTCAGTGTCTAATGCTAAGTGTTAAATTTCTTCTAAAATAATTTAAATTAATTTTAACACATAATAATTAACAGATTTATTTATACATTCTCAGAGGTCTTCAGTACTTAGGGATTAAGGATTGCAAATCAACAGGGGAATTAAAGCATTAAGTTCACATAGTCACAATTTTAAGAGCTGTATTTGTTATATGAGCACAGACTGTCACTCTGTGTTGTTTGTGCAATAAGGAAAAGGATGTGAGCAAGGACATGATGAGGAGAATAGATTTCTGTTACAATACTCTTCACTTGGCACTGCTGTATATTACAGGGTCTGGAGAGCTGCTCCTACTCACTGCAAGGTTTGCAGCTGTGAACACAGACAATACAGAGTAAAGAAGTTTTATGCATTGGGGGCTTTTTATTCCTTCTCTCACAGTTTGTGTTCTGGCAGTGCAGATAAGCCTTCATTAGGGATTAGGGTGCCATTTACCTTGGCATTGTACATGCTCAAAGGAAATATATTCCTTTTCCCAAAGAGTTAATTTAAACATTGGCAACCTTTAAGATACGTTTGTTCATGCCTAAACCGGGTTTGCAAATGGATACTTTATTCACATCAGATACAGCTGGGAAGCTAGTTCTGTTGTGTATATTTGGGATATGGATGGCCACTCATTTTGCAGCTATTTACTGCTTCTATTTACCTATATCTACTACCATTATTTACCAAGGTATTAAAGCCTAACATTTTTTCTTTTTTTTAACCACATAATTTTATTTTTCAGACAATTCTTCTTTCTGTAAATGTCTTTTCTGTTTTCCAATATTCATAATATAAGTAAAATACTTAATTGTGTGCAGGCATTCATTCTTTATTGACTTCCATACATTAAGTACTGTCTTACATAGCTGATCAACTAACTTCTCCCTTTTCTATCCCCAAATGAAGCCCCACTATTATTATTTTTAAAATATAGAAAGCAAGGAAAAACAATGAAAAACAAATTATATGCATAAACTATGGCAAGACTTTCAGAATTACTTCCACCTGTATGAATCTTTGCTGCATCTGTAAATGGAACAGCAGACCACTGACTATCTAGACTGTATGCATTGTTTCAAGCCCCAAAAAATACAATATCTTCAGCTTTTTAACATACAACCAAAAAAATATTATTAAAAGAAATTTTCAAAATCTGATACCTGCTTCTCACTCTTGATTTTACATTTTTTGATATGACCTAAAAAAAAAAGTAGTGCACTTCACTTTTCCATTTTTTGTACAAATAGAGAGTTACTGTACTAGAATTATCACTAATTTCATCCCCATACCCTGAACTTGTAACTGAACTTTAAAAACAAGCCTTTAAAGATGCAATTTAAATGTTCACCTCGTGTTCGATTTTAAGCAGGAAATAAGTTTTGAGTCTTATTTATTTGTTGGTTTCAAGTCATTAGAGGGAATTAATATAACATTTGCTATTGAATGTGTCATTCTGCAACACACTTTGGTTGGCTTCATCATTTTGGCTCTCTGATGAATATTCCCTTATTATTTGATCTTTCTCCAGGGAATAAATCATCCTGGTGATATGTAGAACTGTACAGCCACAATATTCTAAAAGGTACTTAACCAGTTTTAAGAGTATCTTTTCATAGGTTTTGAATGCTGCCATTTACATATACTTCTGCCTGAAATAATTGCTTGTTATTTAACAGTGTCTTGAGCCCACAAATGGAAATATTGGCTTGCTGCTAAAAGCTGACAGTTTTTCAAGCCTCTTCAAGGGATGCACATTTTTTCTTTCTTTCCTTCAATTTTTTTCTAATGGGCTATACTCTCAGCTTTTTATGGTAAGTTGTATTCCAATGACATTTTTTCCCTCCTGCTTTTATTCTTTGTAATAATTTTCCTAAATCCATGCCTAATAATTCTAGACGGAACACTGGTCACTATAACACAATTTCGTTTACAATAAAAATTTTCAGGAGATAGGAAGTGCTGAAGGGGTTTTATTTTGCATACTTTTATTAGAATTGTTCTTAATAACATTACAACAATTTTAGCAGCAAAACACTGTGCAGGTCTCATTCTTCTAAATCTGATATGCACACACATTTTAAGGTGTTCTTCCCCAAATGACTTAGAAAAAAAATCAATGGCTGTGGTATGGTGTGATTTTCATATAGCTTGTGATTTGCTAAAAACTAATTGATACATTTTATTGGTTTTTTTCCCATGAATGTCCAAAATTAGGGTTTGGTTTTTGACAATACAATTTTTCTTTTTCTTCTTTTTCTTTTTCTTTATCTTTTTCTTTTTCTTTTTCTTTTTCTTTCTTTTTCTTTTTCTTTTCTTTTTCTTTTTCTTTTTTTCTTTTTCTTTTTCTCTTTTTCTTTTTTCTTTTTATTCATTTCTTTTTTTCCATTAATAGAAGTTTAAAAATTTGCAACTGAAAACAGTACCAAAGAAACCTAAAAATAATATTTAGTTTACTATAATCTGTAGAGAAAAAAAACCCAGATAAATAAAAGCAAGAAAAGATAAAGTATGTGGTCCTTTAAATAACATGATACCTTAGTCTCTGAAAAATGAAATAGTTTATTTGCTTTCCTTCTTTAATTTTTTATCTAGCTCATTGTTTTTACCTTATTCTAAACATAAATGGAATTTTCACTGTCTCTTCTCATTGCTTCTCATCTGTAATCACAATTCAATTATGAACAATCACCAGTTCTTTTCGAGTCATAATATATTACGGTGAAATATCACAAGTGAAATACTATGCCTCTAGGTGTTTGTCATTGGCTTCAGTGTAATAAATTTTCACCCACTGGCAGAACAACCTGTAGTTTTACAATCTGACTACTTTGACAGGCAGTGTGATTATGAGGATAAAGTATTTTGAAAAATTACTTTCTGGAAACTGGAAGGTTCTCTTAATTTTGAACCCATCTCTGAATGACAGAGTAGAAGTCGTGTGAGCCATATATATAAAAAATGACCTTGTTTCTGTATGAAAACAATTGTGTGTATGGCAGTTTGATACAGAGACAGCATTTACACCTGACAGTTGTTGAAGTTATTTGATATTCTTAAAATTCATTAAGAGAATTTCCAAAAGCTACTGTAGTTCCTAGAAAATTAAGCTTCTAGCTTGCAGTGCTAATGAAGGTCCATAAAGTCATCCTCTTCACTGATAATGAGTTCTTTCTGAGTTAGGAGTGAAGGTGTCTGAAATACTGACTAATATGTCAATGTACTTGGTGCACTCATGGGCAATCCTAGTCTTTCAAGAGTTCAGAAGATCACGATGAATCATGTGAAACAAGACTAACTGATGTGTTTAAAACTAATTTTAAATTTAAAAGTAGCTGGTGTGGGGGCTGTTTGAAAAGAATAGTTTGAAAAGAATAAATTCAATTACTTTTCATCAAAAAAATTATTGTGGATGCTAGATATTATCTTGTAAAATTAATAAAACAATTCAACTTTGAAAAAATGCCATTAGAAAGACATTCTTTGACCTTCATATCCTTTTTTTCCTTTTCACCTCCAAATTTGTGCTGGAATTATTTTGTTTCTGTAGTGCTTGTTAGCATTTCTCTTACTTCATAGTAGGTAAAATCTAGCCTTGATCCCAGATATTATCTAAACTAGCTCATGAGTCTGTTTGATCCAAATAATTTTTCTTCTATTAACTTTGACATGTTCATTATCAATGGATTGAACAGATGCAACTGAAGAAACGTGTTAGTGTTAGAACAGATACAGAAGGCTCAGTAACTACAGGATTCCTTTCTCCATATTTGTCATAAGAACTCCTGGAAAGTTGAAAGCCCAGAACTACAACTCAAACTACAATTACATTTAATACCTTGTTATGTACCAATGCCACATAACTCTGAAATCCATTATCTAATCAATTACTGAGGAAACATGATGTTATATTCTATCTCTTATCTTTTCCCTTAAGAAGAAATCAGAAATGTGAGAAACATCAGGCTGCAATCATCTTATTCAGTGTAAGTCCTAGGTTCAGCAGCACAAAAAGAACATGTCATTCTGATGATCTCTCTGTTGTTCTCTCTACCTGGGTGGCATCAAATCCACTCCAAGGCCAAATGCTGGCCCTATTCTTCAAAGTCTTGAAAGGACTAGGCCATGACTCCTCATACCTGCTGCTTACTCTGCCCCACTGTGGCAGCTGTAGTCTTTTAGTAACTGTGACAGACGGAGACCAGGGTTAAGATCCTGGCAACTGCCTTTGTCTGCTTTACAGACAGAAAATTTCTTTTAATCAAAAATTAGAATAAGTTCCGGACCATAGCACCTTACACGTGAAAGTGAAGATCCATCTCTTTTCATTTGCTTTCATGCAGTCACCTCTGAGTGACCCAATAGTATTCCCGTGGAGAGTAAAAAAAGGGAAAAATATGCTATGTTCAGATGATGTAAGCAGAGTGGTTAATTTCAGCCCTCTGACTGCTTTGTTGTAAAAGACTGTTAGTATTGGATTCTGTTCTGATGGATTTAAAATACATGCACAGATTAGATAAAATACCTTAGATAAACTGCTTATGCTTCCATTTAATTTTCATGCCAAACATACTCCTGCAGGAAAACACATTCCTCTGGGAAATTAGTTCATCAAGACGAAAAGCATGCTGTGGCCATTAGCTGTTTCCCAGTTTCATCTTTTCATTCCCTCTCAGTACATTAAGATCCAGATCCACAGAGTTTCTCTGCCACACTTAGGTCCATTCTTTATTACAGATGATCTACAAGTTTCTGCTTGTTCTCACCTGACTCTGTCACATGTATCTTGTACTGAGTTACACTAATTTTGTAAAATATGCTCATATTAGCAAAAGTAAAAACAATTTCCTCATTCCATTCTACCTAAAATTGTATGAGATTGCCTTATATGTACCTTGGTCTCTGTGTTGTTTCTTTCTTTTATGTCAGTTCATCATTGTAAATATGGTTTAAGCAAGTCTATTTTTCTGCAGCTTGTAAATTTTGGCAGTTTTCAGAATAATCTTAAGCTTCACATGTTTTTCCCCAACAGAATGAGTCACAAGTAATATAGGGTGTCATCTGATTTTTTTGTGTGTGTGTCTAGTATGTTTCAGTAACTTTTTAGCATGTCAGGAGTTAAAGGAATTTCCAAATTCAATATATCAACGTGTGAGCATAACATGGACTCTTGCAGGGAGGGGAAGAGGGGGGTCTTGTGTCTTTCTTGCACGTGTATCAAGTCCTTTCTCTTAAGACTCAATGAGTTTTTATCCAGCCCTATGACTGTTCATTTATCCACAGCAAATAAATTACTTCTTCCTTAGTCGGAATTGCAATTTAAGCAGACAGTATATTGCCTTAGTTTTCAGTTGCTTTCACTATTTTTACATGACATAATCTGTCATCAAAAATATATTTACATTTATGATATCGTCAGCTGCCAGGTTTGCTCTATACTCTTTTGCATGTGAGAAGGACTGGGGGTACCTACCTCAGCTTAATTAATTCCACCTGGCTTGAGACTCTCCCTTTCAACAATCTGCCTCAATGCCATTATACAGGCACAGCAGGAGAAAACCACAAATCTAGTGAAATTAAATCACTCTCCATAGAAACATCTTGAACAATAGCATGAGAACATGGAGCCAACGAATCGTGTTCAGGCACATGGAAGTTGCAACAAAGATAAGTGTATGGCAGCAGCAGCAGCAACTAATACAGAAAAGGAAAAAGATATTAGCTTCACAGTGGAATTTACTCTCTAACAAAAGATTTCATAACTATTTCCACCCTTGTCTCTATTCCCCCCCAACCAGTTGCAAGAAGGTCATCACCACTGCTTGAAGAGAAAAAAATAGTGAAGTGATTCACCTTTTGCAAATGATATATACCTCGGGTATGATCCAGTTCTATGTCAAGCACCACTAAAGGGCTACACTGTCCTTAAGAGGGCTCAGAATGTCAGGGTCAAGTCTCCACTCTCACTGAATCAATGTCAATTTTTGTATTGCTTTCAGTGGTTCAAGAGTGAAGAAGAGCAAACACAGATGGTATTTTTCTGGTTTCACAAAGAGAGGAAGAGGTCTTATCCTCCTAAGAAGAGAATGCTACAATGAGTGGCAAAACAAATGTACTTACAGAAAAAGAAAAAAAAAGTATTGGAAAAAAACCAAAGTTTTTGGCCAGTAATACACAGTAAATGCCAGATTCTGCCAGGCTTTCTCACACTAATGCCCTCAGTAAGTAGAGCATTACTGTTCCAGTAATCTTATTGATCTCACTAGGACAACTTCAGAGTAAAAAACATCAATACAAGCAGGTTGGCAGATTTTGCCTCTAAATTATCATCTTCCTTACATTCTATCTCTGTAGGTCAATACTGTTCCTTGCCAAATGTTTGAAGTAAAAATTTGTAAAATTTTACTTTGCTAAATTTTCAGATCATTAAATAGTGTGAACATTAATATACAGTATATATTTCTAATTGCAAAATTATATTCTTTTGGACGCTGTCTATTAATATGTAAAATGTAATTTTATGTCTTTGTAGTCTTCATCTCAGCAGAATCCTGAAAAGGAAAAGGATGAGAAGTACATGTTTTTCACAAGATCTGTACAAGTAATTTATACCTAATAGTTCAATTTTTTTAGTATTCTTTTATTATGCATTATATGCTTATATATTTTTTTTAAATAGTCTTGATTTTGGAGTGACATTTTATCCCTTGAGGGAAAATCACAAATTTCTCCCATGAATACTCACAGTTAAAAATATAAAATCAACCAAAATCTCATATCTATAATTTAGAAATTGAAGGAGAGTGAATGTTGGGCTCAATTAATTTTAACTTTTCAATATTTATAAAAAGCAGACACAGTAAATGAGTAAACAGCTGAAAGAAAGCCTGCTTTAGATGAAGAAAAGGAAAACACACCAGTTTTAGTTCACCTCTAGTTAGACCTCTCAGAATCAGAGTCATACAGGATCCCACATGGAAAATTTGTATATTTATAGGCTGAATGTATATAAGGAGGTTGATTAGATATCAGTGAGTTAATTTATAACAGAATTTTTATCAAGAAGTTTAATAGAATTTTGTAAATTATTGTACAGCAAATTGGATGAGCAGTCATTCTCTAGGTAACACTCCTGTAATGAAGGAAGGGTTTTTTTACAAAAATATGTATATTAAATCTGGTTTTAATATCTGTTATGATTTGTTGTCATATATTGCCTAAGGCATTTCTCTTCTGTACAGTTTCTTTTGCCTCAGTGTTCTTTTGCTAATGTCAAATCATTAAAGAAAACACTGAAACACGTGTAACGTACCTACATGAATAAATTGAATATTTAATGGTTCAATGCCCTGACCTTTGAGATTACAATACAGGACAATGAGCACACTTTGCTAAACATTGAGGCGAGTGGGTGTGTGTATTCTGAGTGAAGTACTTCAGCAGGGAGAAGCAAAGTCAAGTTAGAACAAATACTCCAGTCCCTGAAGGCCTGTTGCTGAAATCAAATTATAGGCTTGGACTATCAAAAATTATTCCTCAAAAAAAGTCATGCTGCACAAGAATATATCATGCACTTGGATAAACAAGTTACAAAGAGCCAAGTGTTAAGCAATGAAGTGTCAATCAGGCAAAGTGGCACACACATGCAGCCTGCACACAGGTTACGTGTGCTATCTGACCCCTGGAGTCTTATTGCACAACTCATATGTGCCTTAAAGTGAAAATTAGCCAGTAAATTAGTTTTCAAGAACCACTAATGCTGAAAGACCCCTGTATCTGTCCCCCTTTCTTTTTCCAAGCTATTTTCTGACTACACTAGAAACCCGGCCTCTTATCAGAACATAGTGTTATTTTTGAATGTACCAAATCTGCCTTCAGAAGAAGATTGCAAACTCTTAGAACCCTAAAAAACCCAGATTAAGCTAATTTTTCATAAAGAAGAAAAAAAAATTAGACTGGACTTGTGCAGTAGGAGTCATTGTCACCATCATAACTTTGCTTGTGATATAGTTCCATCAAATTATATTAGTTGAAGACCTATAATGCTGTGCTTTAAATCATAATGTATATTTTATGTATCACAAAAAAATTGTTCTCATGGACCACAATCACACCACATGGTACAATGCATCTTTCTTTTATTTATTTGATGAAAGAATTCTTTACACTTTTCTAAGTTTACAAATTATTATGCTTTCTGAAGAACAAATTATAAAAAGATAGTGTGCTCGTTACACTGAACATCAGGAAAATGTACTTCAGACAATACTTCCATATGATAACTAAAATCATAAAATCATAGAGTTAGAGAATTATAGAATCATAGAATGGTTTGAGTTGGAAGGGAATATTATCTAGTTCCAACTCCTCTTCACAGGACAGGGACACCTTCTGCTAGACCATGTTGCTCAATGCCCCATCCAACGTGTTCTGTTCTTGTAAGCCCCCTTCAGGTGCTGGAAGACTGTAGTAAGGTCTCCACTGAAGCCTTTGCTTCTGCATGTGGAACAACCCATACTCTCTCAGCCTGTCCTCATAGGAGAGGTGCTTCATGAGTCTCCTCTAAACTCACTCCAAGAACTCCCCATTGGTCTTAGGCTGGGGTCCCCAGAGTTGGATGCAGTAATTCAGGTGGGGTCTCATGGGTCTCATGCTAATGGAGTAGAAAGGCATAGCTTTCCTTGCCCTGCTTGCCATGCTGCCTTTGATGCAGCCCAGGATACATTTGTCTTTCTGGGCTGTGAATGCACATTGCTGTCTGATGTTCTCCTTACCCAAATCCTCTAAATTCCCAAATTCCCTCTCCTCAGGGCTGCTCTCAGTCTGTTTTCTCTCCAGCCTGTATTTGTGCTTGGGATTTCTTTCTCTGGCTCTTTGGCTGAGTCAAGACACTGTGATGACAATTTTATGATTCATTCTGCTTGCTTATTCACCATTCTCTGCTCTTAGTTGTGCTTTACATTTTTTTTATTTGGCAGTTTTGTCACAGGGTATTTGTCCATGTGATAACCATCCTAACCCTTTCACTAAGGAAAGAAGTTGTTGGTCAGAGGCAATTATGAACAAATATGCAGCAGTAAGAAAGTGAATGAAGATGGGGAAGTAGCAACACAGACATTATGAATAAGAATATTTCCACCTTTACTTTTATTTCTAACCAGATAGTTCAGAATTATGTTCTGTGTCTTCTTTTAACCACAACATTAGGTTAATCCCAGCTTTCTGCAAAAGCAAAAAAAAAAAAAAAAATTCAATACTTTTTAAGGTAAACACTGAAGACACAGACATACTACACGGCATCAAGTACTCTGAGAGATGTAGGGGTAGCACTTCTTGTGCAGTATTCACAAGAAGTCTGGCAAGGTCTAGGCAGTGCCATTCACTTTTGTGTCTTCTCTCCAGACTTCTTTCACTTTCCAGAGGAACGTGTGCAGAAATTTGGTACCATCAAAGCAGTCACCTTACAAAGCAGACTAGAAACATTATTATGTGAGTTGGTCACTCTATTTCTTCTCCTCTTTCTGTGTGTGATTCCCTGTTATTCTGAGCATCAGGGCTCTGTCAGGGTGAGAGGATTGCAAGGCATTATCCTGGGACCCTATCACACATAACAGGATGCCCTTGATTCTGATGGCCATGTTTAAATTCTCTTTATGATTTCTCACTGGGAAAAGGTTTTCAAACTTTACTAATGTAGCTTTTCCTTGCTCAGAGATGCAAAACAAATTTTGGCCCTGGGCAGCCAATGAAAGAGATGGATAAGGAAAACAACATAATGTGTAACTACCCTTTACTATGTACTAAGGTGCCTCTCTACACCCCAACTCTACTCCTAGAACTTAATCAAAGAGTAAGGATTTTGTAAGAAATATAATGTTCAGTGTTATTTAATCATTGCCCAAGATATTTAATACCTAATAAATATGTCAGGAAATATTTTTAGTTTCCTGACCCGTTGCTAATCTTCTTGCTTAACAATAAAAATAGACCAACAAAAGCAGACATTGATGAGAAAATTTCCAGCAGAGTGTTAGGAAAGACAACTATAAATCTTACAATAAGGCTCCACTTCATGTGAGAAATATAGGGAAATAACAATAAAAATTAGTGTAAAATGTTAAGTAATATTTTATATTAAAGTTCCTAAACATGTATGAACATTAAGTTTCAGATATTTTTTTAAGTACCCTGTGATTATTACCATCATATTTATTGGCGGTTTCACCATTATATGATTGATCTTTATAATTTTTCAGATACTGCTTAAACCTTGCGTGCTTTTCACATTAATTTTTTACATCAAAACATACTACAGAACTTCCCATCCTGCAAATGACCTGAAATCCACCTTCTCTGAAATCTTCCCTCTGAAAGGTATAAAACTGTGAGAGGACACTTCAGAAAACATAGCCTATTCAATAATACATTTTTTCCCTTTTTCCTCTACCACACATACTGAAGAAAAAAATGTGATCACATTCATCCTCTTGGACCTAGTCTTGGCAATCCAGTTGCCAGAAAACAGCAATTTCATTTTATAAAATAATGACAATTACAGTGATGACTGCAGCGAAGACAGCAACAGTATTAATAAAGATGATAGCAGTTAGTCTATGTCAAGTATTAATAGATCACAGTTACGTGACTTTAAAATTCAGTTTACAAAAATGCATGAAAGAAGTCAGACTAGCCCTTTCTCATCTAGAGTGGAGTCTTCAGCATTAGTTTTCTTCACACAGAAGTCGGCCCTTGGCACATATTTTTATCTTCTGTATATCTGTAAGGTACCTGAGTGATTGTTTCCACCAGAGTATTTGTTATCCATCAACCAATTAACAATAAACAACAATTCCTATAGCATTTAATTTCCCCTAATTTTTCACATATTCATTCCAGTCAGGTCTGCTGTCTCCTGTGGTGTAGGTAACCATCTCATATAGCATCAGAAAGCAGCGGCCCAATTAGCACTAGAGATCATCCACGGCACAACAGTATCTTGAAACCCTTGTGGCCAGCAGCCTACACCTCTTCGGCCACCAATTCCTGCAAGCTATGGTTGAGACAAAGCAGCTGAGCCTAGAAAACTTGTTAAACAAGCAGCTAGCCTTTCAGACTGCAACTCAGACAGCAGGGTGGGCAGGGGATGGGGCAGGAATAAAGGATACTCTCAGATTGAATATGGTAATGGGTACACTTGTCACTGTTCTCAAATTTCTTATGCCTAGGGACTTCATTATGATCAGTCAATGTACTAAATCAACATATTAAAGAGAACATAGAAAACAGAAAACTGTTCTTCATCACAATAATTATTTATCATTAGTATTTTCACACTTTGTTTTGTGATTTCTCCCACTACAATGTTCTCACAATGGGAGAAATTATACATATGCTAGCACTGAAAACAAAAATAACTGAAATTCTAAAGGAAATAATTTTTTAATGGGTTACTATGTCTAATAAAAAAGATGCAACTGTTCACTAAATGAACTATGCATACTCCTACATGAGAGTAAGTTGTTCATTTTACATAGAAGACATATGGATATAGAATATTAGTTTGGGGTTAACCACACATAAGACAGTCAAATAAACAGTAATTCTGTTGGTACTTTAGATTTTTTTTCCTCCAAAGCTCTGCTTGCTTGAAGCCCCTGCTCTTATACCCCAGAGATGAAGTTGGAAATCCTGGTCTGGAAGGCTTCACAACTCCCATCAGCTTCAGCAGAGCCAGAACTGCCCTTGGCTCTGTAACATGGGATCATGCATTCTGCAAGTTTAAATAGCACATGAGTGACAGTTGCTCACATACTGGGCATGACCCAAAGATCATTAAAGTAAAAAAAAAAAGATTAGTGTTGCTAACCTTAATGGGCTTTGGATCAGGCCTGAAAACAGACAACACCTGAAATATTCTGTGAAGGATCTGTAAAGGATCAACATATAGATTTCACTGTTGCACCATGAATTTTATTCAAAATGTCTCAAATTTATAGTTTTGCCTAAAAAAAAACGAAACATTTTTAGGAAGGCATTAAAAAACAGTATTTGTATAATTGCCCTCTATGTCAACATTTTCTGTAAAGCAAGTGGACTGACCAGTGTCAGCAAAGCAATGCATTAAAATCTATCTCTCACAGATTCAGAATGGTTTTTGCTACCCCTGGGGACATTATTTGTGTCTGTCAAGAACATTTCAGTCTGACAGCTCCTAATTTTCAACAGGGAGGGGAAAAGGCAGATCTAATGGATGTGAATGAGCTTAAAAGCTAGCAAACTTATCAATCACAGGAAACAACTGTATTTTGGGAAGGAAATAGAGGTACTTTGGAAAAAAAAAAAGTCAATAGGTATTTTTTTCAGACACTGATAACTGTGATCAGGTTTTGATCAGACTATTTTTGGTCTCATGGCACTTTTGTCAGCATTGATTATCACAAAAAATTCCTCATGCACTGCATTAAATAATTCACATACAGCAATATAAGCAGGTCAAATTCAGAGAGGTCCCAGTTAAGTTTTAACTAAGATAAAATGTTTTTTTAATTCAATAGGAGCTTGTTTCAATAACAACTGAACAAAACTGAATGAAGCCTTGGGATCTGAACCAAAAAATCCAATTATATTTACACAGTTTTTGCACAGCTAGTCTATTATTGTTGATATGGGTGAGTGCTCATGAATGTGTTTGAAGGCTTGCATATTTTGCATCAGAAGGAATCAGATATGATATCGCTTTACCTAAGCAATACTTTGACAGCTCTTTCCATAACACTTACATGAATGAAGTGAAAAAGAAACTCTGATCTACTACTATAATAACTATAACTCGAGTTATTTTCTTGACATGGTACCTGGTCTTACTCAGGTATTATAAACAAATATTGACAGAGATGAGAGCTATGATGGCTTGGAGAATAACATGGATCATTTTTAACACATGACCCTGATTATGCTTAATATAGTGAGAACCTTCTCAAACCAGACTTCAGACAAAACATTTAAAGACTTAGAAAAAAACCCAAAAAGCCTAAAAAGTAAAACTCAATAAATGCCAACCTTTTACAGCTATAATTAGTTTAATAGCTAAACAAAATAATTTTGAACTATAAAACATAATATTTTCAATAAGAATGTCAAAATAAGACATTGTGAAAATTTTCCAAGCTTATCTTCCTAATGTTCAGAATCGACAGAAATAATGAAAAAAGGTTTGGCAAATCAGAACTGTCAGTGGAAAATATATGACAAAAAAAATTTCAAACTCCCTAATATTCAATGATTTATTTTCGCTACGTGCTATAAAACTCAGTTGCTGAGATTCTTTATCTGTATTTTAAGGCTTGATTTTCATCAACTTCAGGCACTTTCCAGAACCTTCTGAGGGAAATCTAACCATTCAGAGAGAGGCTTGCAATTTCTTCTTGCTTTAAGGTCACTTAATGCTGGCACATCCAGTGTAAGTTTTTAAACTTGAGCATTTGGGATGCAAATTAATTATTTAGCAAGTATTTGTCAGTGGATCATGTTTATTGACATTTGCAGCACTGTTCTTTACCTCAGCTGAAATAGGCTTGCTCTATCCCATTTTCAGAAACCAATGCAGCCTTATTTCCCTGGCTGCACTCCCTGGACTAGACTCTTTCCATAGGCCCTCAGGCTGAAGTGTGTTTTACAAAGCAGGGCCCTGATTTACAGCCCTCTCCCACTACTTTTTGCCTGTGGCTGTCGTAACTTAGATAGTGCTTTGAAGTGGACCGTTTGCTACCAGCTTATTAGCTCATCTATTTTCTTTTTCTGTGTACATATTCCTTATGACTACCTTCAGCATTGTAGATACAATGCTAGCTCATTCTTAACACACTCTTTAATTACAACCCACATCCAACTCCAGAGAAAAGCTTTTCAGGTGAGTTAATATTCACATGAATGCAGAAGCAGGCAGTTGAGCCTGTCTCAGTGATTACTGAAGAAAGTGAACATTTTCATCATTAGAAATGAGTGAATTCCTGGATGCTGCTGAAAGTGCTCAGTCACTGACAGGAGACAGGGAAGGCAGACATCAGGGTTGAAAGCTCACAACTGGGAAGGAAAAGACAAGCTGGGCTTGCACAGAGCTGCCCTGAATAGGGTGTCTTTTTCTTTCCTCATCCTGCTATAAACTTCTGATCTCTCTTAAATCCTGCAGGGTGGCAAGTAAGGGGCTGGGAGGCCCCAAATTCACAGCATGGCTATAATGACCTTGCTCTTGAACGATTTATCTTTGAAGCTCAAGTTGACTACATCCAACTGCTTTTCTCACCAACGGTCCCCTGTTTCTGAATTCTGCATCCTAAAGTCCTAATATGTTCTGAGAAACCCGAAGTGCTCTGCATGCTATTACTGTACTCAGCTGGTTTCTTTATATTCCCTCAGGGCAATCTGAAGGGCCACCACTCTCCACGCAAAGCCAGTACTTTAAGTAAGCTGTGTAACAGATGAACGATGGGAAACTAAGTCAGAAGAATGAGAAAAAGTATGAGTTTAAATTTTCAGGGGGAAAAAAGATAAATAAACAGCATAGAATTGTTTCTTTTTTTGTACAGGAAATGTTTCCTGATACACAATGAGCTCATACTGTTTCAACTTCTACTCTCCAAAAATCCCCAGTTTTTGCTTTTTCCCCCACACCATTTCATAAACAACACCTATTTTTCTCTTCCTCGGAACACCATTGGATGTGAAGTCAAGCTTCTTTTTTTCTCTCCTTGTTTTCAGACAACCCCCCCCAAGGGTAGATGCAAGCTGTTTCACTCCTGCTGAAGGGATACTTCAGAGCAACAATAGTCCCACTGAGACTTAGTGACATGTCATGCTGGGGACAAAAAATGGGGAGACAGACAGACACACATACACAAGCACACGCATTCACACAAACATTCATATGGATCTCTATATAACTAAGAGCAGTCCCATACATTTCAAGACATGCCCAGAAATCACGGAGCACATTGTACCGTCTGAAAGGACTGAAATGTCAATTTTCTTATCAAATAAGCTAGGTTTTGTGGTGAAAGGCTTACTGTTCCTGTTATCTGTGGGTTATTGGTCAGTTAGTGATACTAGGCCATGTCCAGAAGTCACACCTGGCAAATGTTACTGTCAGGATTTTCAGTGGACCCTCAGGCTTATTATTGACCTTTACTGTTGAACCCATTAATCTAAATGTGTCCCACAGACAGCACTACAAACATTACAAGCTGAGGTTCAGATTAAGGAAAATATTAGTCACTTTCACTTATTTGTGAGATTAAATTGAAGTATACAGTAATTAATAGCTACTAAAACAACTCAGACTAGCCTTTGTTTGTAGGCCTGGGTCTTATCATTTTTCCCACCATTAAGTGTAATTTATATGCATTTAAGGTTTCTCAAAACTAATAAACAAGGCTTCCTGGTTGCTAGACACAATGTTAAGAGGTTGCAGACTATTTTTACCTCTGTCATTTTAAGGCCACATTAACTAGTTACTGTGCCCAAAAAAAATACAAAGCCAAGAATGTATATTGAGAAACATCCAAAATGCCAGATGAATCAAGAAATTCCTAAACAGAGTCTGTTTGAAAGTGTGTGGCCTAAAGGTACTTACCATAAAGATATTTTCAAGTTGCTTCTCTCTTCCTTTAAAACTTTTTTCTATTTTACTAAAATATTTTGTGCCATAATTACTAGATTTCTATTCTATTGGTTTCTCCTTCCTTGAAAAGGTCAATATTTTGCAAAGTACTTAAATTTGAATGGTACCTCTTACTCATCAGTGTTGAATAAGTTTTGAATAATGTAAACAAAAAGTGTTAAGTTTTGCAATTTTAGTGAGAGCTCTCTCATTAAAACAGTAGCAACAACAGCAAAACTAGAAAAGACAATTTGTCACACTGCACCAGATGATATTCTGCATGGTATCTACATTTAAAATATACTACTGTGTATATTTATTTACTAATTTTTTTATTTATTTCCATTCCCCTCTGTGACCTACCTTTCTGGTTACTGTTGTAGAGACTTTGTTTCAGTAATTTTAAACATCAAGAAATTAAATTCTCTACTTTGCGGTATTTTCAAAAAGCATTTTTCTCTCTTAATGATAACATAAAACTCAGAAAGCAAAATTCTCTGCAAACTAGTTATATTTTTCTGAATTTAAAACAAATATGTTTGTTTTAATTGAGATTTTTTTCCCCCAATTATTGTGTCTTTGTATTAAGTATTGTATGATAATAACATGGTTTAAAACTGGGATATGACATCCCCTC
Source organism: Corvus kubaryi (assembly GCF_017639235.1). Classification (NCBI taxonomy): domain Eukaryota; kingdom Metazoa; phylum Chordata; class Aves; order Passeriformes; family Corvidae; genus Corvus; species Corvus kubaryi. The sequence goes on along the minus strand of NW_024580667.1, from coordinate 32,601,140 downwards.
CCTTCAAATATTCAAAAGAAACATTGTACATATAAAAAATCAAATGTATTTTCTGTAACAAAGTGGGACTGAATTAGAGTCTTAATTCAGATGTTCACAGCTACATCAAAAGCAGAAAGAAATGAAATGCATAATATAGCTCAGGAATTAGGAAGTAGAGTGGTGATTACTGAATTGAGATCAAGCAGGAGACCTTATTCCCCTTTTTCACATTTTCATAACTGAGACCAAAGAAATTCAATGTTAAAAGGGGTATGTATATTAACTTAATACTGAATTTTTTAACAAAAAATATTGAAGTTACTTTACTGGTGGCAAGTAAACTGGATATACATATATTTCCCTTAAAGATATGAACACATGAATACATGTATGAATGCATTTTTTGTGATGTTAATGTAACAGACAATAGTTATTTCCTGTGAATTTTAGCCCTTTAAAACCTTCATCTTTATAGCCCCCTGCAGGGACAATTGTGTTGCAGCTAACCAGGGAAAAAAAGCTATTATCAGATCGATGTTTTCTCAGTCATGGAGATTTTAAAACCACGCTCTTAAACTGCATGAAATTAAATCTGTCAAGATCAAGAAGTATTGCATGTGTTTTATGTTTTTGGAAACTGTAACAAAACCAAGTTAAAATGTCATTTAGTATTTCAAAAACTACTGCCTTAGCATGCTACAGAGTTGATGTTTTGCATTGTTTTATTTTAAATGAAGTATTTGGAGCAAAATTCAAAAGAGATGTAGAAAAATCTATCAAGTTGCAAAAAATATTGGCCTTTTTTCTAATTGTGACATTCATGATCTCTGCAGATAGTAATGTGATGATATGAAGACTGGAAAAGAATAATAAAAATGTCAGGAAGAAATATTCCAAGTTGTAAATAAGTTTTGGCACAGTTAAATGAGAAAATCATGATGCATGGAAATCACCCCACAGAATATGAATACCATGTGTTAAGTTACAGCATTAAACGCTAACAAAAACATGTAGCATTGCAAAATGATTCATAAATTCTTGGCTATATGATAATTATGTTGCTACTGTAAAAGATGACAGACTAACATCAACTTACAAGAAAAGCTAAGTAAACGCAAAATTCTCCTTCTTGGAGGGACATAGAATATTAAAAAAAGGAAAAATAAAAGAACATTAAACACATCCCTTTTGGTCATATAGGCTTTTACAGCATTTTCATATCACAGTGTTTTTTATGTCTTTCACTCCAGTGACTCAGAGACGACAATCACTCCTACTGCAGACTTGATAATCCTTCGCTCTCTCAGTGTTTTGAGCTCTTCACACTAAATCTTTACTTTAAGTGGCAAAGTTTCCATCTCTCTCCAGCTGGTGCTGCCAGTCATTCCCCGGACCTGAAGGCTCCCACTTTTTAATGTGCATGCACTCCACTTTTATCTATCACATGGAGGCTGCACCTGCAGAAACAATTATTGTAGACCATTAGAATGGATTTGCAAAGCAGACCAGCTGGTGCCAGGGACCTGATGACCACAGAGAGATAATATGAAGTGTTTTTACTTCAGATCAGTCCTCATCTCTCTCCAAGGGTCCAAATGCCCATCTGCAGATGGAAAGTCCTAGGTGAGCTTCCCAACATGTATTCCTCCACTGTTTCACCTGCAGTGAATCCAATTCCATCACCTGAGACCACTCCATTACATAACTCCACGTAAGTGTGGAAAAGTAGAAGTCTTACTTTAAAAATGTATTTTTAATGCAAGGTAGACTGTAAATGACAACTGAATCTGCTAGGGAATATAGATGTGTAGTGTTTACATTTAAAATTGCCTTCTGTCTTTTTTTTTCTTTTTTTTTCTGAAAAGAAGTTATGTCTTTTATAGAAGTATATGAATGCTTTCCCATTGATGCAGTAAATCCATGGGAGAGAGTACTGGCTTTTGAACAATCCACCAATAGTTTTTTGGGGCTATTTGTTTAAAGTTGGTCCAAAAAGCTATCACCAGTTAAACAACAAACCTTTTATTACAGATGTAAGCTTCAAAGCTTTTCCATGAAGCCAGTTGCTATTAAAGTATTTCCAGTAAAAGTACCTATTGATAGTCATTATTCAGAAAGTACAATATAAAGTAGTTCCAGCTACTGCACTGAAAAAAGTCTTGGCCTCAATATTTCACATTCAAAAGAAATTTATCACCTTGTTGTTCCTGCCAGAAAGACTAATTAATATTAAATCTTTTGAATTTCTCTGGATAGAACTGGCATCTGAGAGCCTAGTATAGTATCAGAGTTCTTTAAAATAAGTCTATAATAGAGATTAGTACCTCTTGTGTAATGCTGTATGCATTGCATTCTGTTACATTTATTATACAAATTGAAATGAATAACAATATGCAGCTTAACATCCCATGAATATTTTTTAGCATTCTCCAACAGTAGTTAATATGCTAACCAACTTCACTGAAAGGCATACAGATGTGGAGAGAGTCTATCTAGGGACTTTAATTATCACCTTGTCAAATTCAAATTATTATCTTGCGAGTTCATTTCCATAAAGTATCCCCTTTGCTGTTGGATGATTTAACATGTGTCTGCTTTTTCTTATCTTATTTGTATCTATCTGGAGGCTTTAAACCTTTCAAAGTCGGCCAGCTCTTTGTCAGATCATGATGTTTACTGTAACTGATTTTGTCAAATACATTTTTGCAAACACTCAATTTTGCCAAAGATGGGTCTGTAAAATGTGAAGAGAAACTGGCACACACCACCAATAATGTTACATAAATCAGACTAAGACTTCAACTATTTCTAAACAGGATTAGCTTATAGTGAAGAACCAAAGAGCCTGGGGAATGATTTACCTGACAAAATTCTGGAGACAATCCTTCTTGGTTGGTAAATCATTTCACATTTCAAGAAACCTGGAGTAATTCCAGCTGTAAGAATTGGGTAGATATTATTTTCCATGCTAGTCTGGATCACATGATAGGGCAAAAATATCATATGAAATTTAATGACAGTGTCTTTTTAACCTATTTAAAGGCAATGAAGCAGCAATGAAAATAAACAAAGACAGAAGAAAAATGCCCTATTGGATAGGATTTACGTCTTGCACAACTGAAAGTTTAAATTGTTTTTTTACAATCTGAGATTGAGATGGAATGCAGGATAAAAGTGTGTACAGTGTGGTGGATGTCTTTGCAAGGGTGGTGAGGCACAGGAACAGGTTGTCCAGAGTTGTGGATGCCCTATCCCTGGAAGTGTTCAAGGCCAGGTCGGATGCAGCTCTGAGAAACCTGCTCTAGTGGAAGGTGCGCCTGCCTACGGCAGGGGAGTCGGAACTAGGTGATCTTTAGGTCCCTTCCAATCCAAATAATTCTGTGATTCTACAATTTTCTGATATAAACACAGAATTGATCAATCCCCCAAATTTCTGGTTGGAAAAAATAAAAGGCAAAAATGCAGTATATTTACATAAAATCCACTAGCCTGCATATAAAGTTAACTAAATCTGGAAACAGAAAATATGCTACATTTTTTCAATTTGAAATTTTTGAATTTCAGTTGTGTGAGAACTTGTGAGAATTGTGTAATCATGACTCTTATAATTAAATTAAGATGCATATAGATTTTTAATAATAGTAAACAGAAAAAAGAAGAATGGCATATTTGAAAAAGTAAAAGCAATAACATAAATGTGACTCTAAAAACAACCAAACAACCCAAACCAGAAAGAAAAAGACAACTAACTAGTTAGGTCTTTGTAAATACATCCATGTATATTTTCCAAAAGAGACACGGACTCTTCCTGCTCAGGGCCATACTACTCACTTGTTTTGGTTTAGTTTTTATATTCTTTCTTACACCTGTGCTACATTGGAGAAGAGTTTAATATATTTAGCAGAATAACTTCCACTTCTAAATAGATACATAACACCGAATAAAAACTAGGGATCATTATTATTAAGGATTGCAATATTGGATAAATATTAGTTTAGAGGAAGTTTGCAGGAAAAGGAAAATTTGCAGGAAAAGGAAAATCTGCAGGAAAATTAGCAGTCACAGCACTGGTAACTAGCAGAGGATGGAAAAAACATCATACTCAAGGCAAATTTGGCTTCTGTTTATCATTTATTAATCATTACTTCCTTTTTATTCTTATTTGTTTTCATGGATTTACTCACTTTAGATTCAGAATTGATTTCATTGGGAATTTAGAGAGACTACTTTTACATGTACATGTAGAGACAAAACGTGTGTGTTAAATGTGTTAAAAATAACTAAAACTGCTTCCACTGCATCTGTGTAAACCAGAAGTGCAATTTAAGCAGTTAGTTCTTGCATAAATTTCAGTAGAGTAGATCAAGAAATTGTATCAGGAGGGTAATTATAATTTATTATGATTTTTAAGTAACAGGCTATGCTCCACGCTCCCCAAATTCTTTCTAATTATAATTAGTGAAAACTACAGTGAAAAAGATTTGCATAGTTTTCAAAAAAAATGCTCACTTCTTAGCAGTAACCTTAATAAAGAGAGCGATGTTAAGTAAGTGCTATAGACCAAAATGCAAGTAGGAAGAAAATTTGAAATATGATTGTGGCAATTGCATTTCAAACTCCTGTGTGGATAAAACTATAGATTAAGATACAAGAAAGAAAACACAACTTGAAGTTTAATTATGATTTTTGACATTAATACATTGCTGAAATGATTGAAGTTTCAGAAGCATATAATTGAATAGGGCTTGAAGTTATCTCACTACACCTGCCATCCACATCTCTCACTTCAGCCCTAAAATAAAACTGATGGACATTTTTCTCATGGTTCCATTCCTCAGTGCTACCATCAAAGCACTCTTTTCTCCTATGGGCTAAGGGACATCAGAACAATAAACTTCAGCAAAAGAATATGTTGTCCTACATAATGGTTAAGGTTATAACCTCAGGCCAAAGTACATATTTCAACAGACTTTGCTGAAGCTTGCAATCATCCTCACCAGTCATGCAAGCGTTCATTTTGCAAAAAAAGTTTCCGTGACATTTGATATAATGTAAAGGATACAGAGTAGAGTGTGCTAAACAGTAGTTAAACACAGATAATTTTCCTCAAAATATATACCATACTGAAAAATGGCTGAGAACCAATAGCATAATTCAGATGCAGTGACCATACTGCAATGAACACACCATAGTGGGAAATGCAGCTGTCCACATTGCAAACACTGACAGACAAATAAGTGTCCAATCAAAACAGATTTTGCACCCTTGACCTTAAGGTGAACACCTATTTAAAATCAGGGTACTCATGAATGAAAGAGAAAGAATAGTTAACACAGCCTAACAATGTAGTCACCTGATTATTTCATGCAAAATTCATGGAAAAATAACATTTAAAAACCTACCTAACTTAGTGCCAAAAATTACTGCATCTTCAAAAAGAATTTAATTTTTCATTTTAGCAATTTGAGCAGTTCCCCATTTAGTTCCTCTGTTTGAAGTATAGATGACTTTTAAACATCTACTCTACTAAAGTTATATTTTCAACGAATGCAACAAGTTACTGCTGCACGACACAATGACTATGCTAGATGAACTCTCCTTTGGGTCATTTCTTTTACTGGACAGGTAGCATTTCTTCATATCTGTTATACCCTGTATTTTGGGATTGAAAAAAAGGCATTCTAGGCAAGGGAATCCAAACTGTCTTGGTTTTAGACATAGTCAACATGACTTTTGGGAAAAAAATAGAGTATTAAATATAAAGCATAAATTACTTTTTCTTAGCCCTAATAGTTGTTTGATACAAGCTGTAATATATTTGTTATAATATAAGCTATAATATTTGTTATAACCAACAACAACTTTTACAGCAAATTCAGAAAGAGAAATGTAACATAAATTAATCAACTGCGAATGCATGCATAAATGCATATTTTTGAAATGTTATGGCAAATTGCATATTTAGGGGATACACTAGAGACACGCATGTACAATACTTAATCTATACTGAAACTACCCATAAGGAAAAATTTGACCCCCATTTCCTTCTCTTCTCTGTGTGAAAAGGGAACCATTGATTTCTGCCCACTGACAGGCAGTCAAGCATACAAAACAAGTAGCAGACCAACCCAGACAGTAATTCCTGTTAATTCTCTCCCCGGGGTTTTTTGGGTTTTTTTCTGCAAGGGAAACATTGATTTGAATATGTTTTAGTGGATTTTCCAAAATCATGCCTTTTTAATAGTTTCCCTTCCCAGAATACTGGGATCAGATACCAGGAACAAAAACCACATGAAACTTCATTAAAAGAAAAACCAAACCTCTTGTGTTTCTCAGGAGCCATTCTATCCACTGATATTCTGTAGGGGTTTTGTTTGCTTCCTTTATATATTTTATGTTAATTTTTTTTTGGTACAAGTGCTTAGTCTGGGTTTGTTGATAAGGAGATTGATTAAGTGCAATGAAAACGTGATTTGTTATTGTCATTTAACGGTAATAGGCTTCTATTTTTTTCTCCTCTCTTAAAATGAGTAAACAAACCAAACCAATTAACAAACAACACGCACCCCACCCACCCCCCCAGTATGATAAAGAGGATTAAGCACAAGAGGAAAATGAAGACTGTGAAGATGTCACTGCTGTTTTGAAAGGAAGTGCGCTCTGAAGTCCAGACTCCAGCTCTGTTGCTAAATATTTTTACCACCAACAAATAGGGTAAGAAGTCCTTTCTAAAATTAATTTGAAAGAGTTCTGTCCTCTCATCATCTTTTTTCTAGAATCCCTAGTATTATTCAAATTTTGGATTGCGCATTTGTAACTTCTGCTCTCCTCAGTGTGAATATGTATTAGATTAAGTGACCTGGCCACTTCAGCAGCTTCTCCCTCTCTGCTCTCCTTGCCACACACCAGCTGCAATATTCTGCTCAGGTTAAGAGCAGTGATTGGCTCTTGCTAATGATTTGATCATTCTTGAAAGCTCTGTAAAGAAAATGTCTAAAGTAAATAAATTCTTTTAGGTCCTCAGGTGTGTTTTGCTGAAGAATCTAGGTATCCAGGATAATTAATTTTACATCTGTCTCTTACAAACTGTTTTGGACTATACATTTTTCATTAATGAGGGTTTCTTCATTCCTCCCTTAAGAATTGGGAGCCCTTCCCTCAGTTATAATAAAATAAATATGCTGTATCTGTTCTGCAGAAAGCCTACTAAGAACTTACTTTTCACTAGCTAAATGTTGGTCACTGCAAAAATGAAATGCATTGTGAATTGTGGATTTTTTTTCTTGTTTGTTTGGGGGTTTCTATGGTTAGAGTTTAGTACCAAAAAAGGAAGAGAGAGGAGTAATTATTTAAGATATTTTTATGAACATAATGTATCCATAAAAATAGTTTTAATTATTCTCAACTTTTTTCCCTAAAGTCTTTTTCCTTCCCCTATAAAAGACATAGGTTGAGGTTGGGATTCTGTAAAAGCCCATTTCTCTAGACACTGAAAAATCTACATACTGATTTTACGCATTCTTCCAAATGTAACTTTTTTTTCATAAAAAGATAACTTTGCTAATTCTGGTCATTTTCAGTATTACCCTCCTTTACTTTACAGAAAGAAGAAAAGGAGGGCAAAAAAGACAATCAATTATTTTCAAACCTTGTGTTATATAGCTAGTTTGTTTGAGTGGTCTTTATAATTCATATAACTGTATTTTACTTCCTTTTTTATTCCTTCTAATAATATACCTTTGGAAGACTTTTATGCCCAAATTAATAAAAATAAGACTATATCAAGATTAATGCTGTTCCAAATTTGCTCTAAAACCAGCACACAAAAGTCTTTTACTACTTATCAGTGTATAGGATACTGCACTTTAAAAAAATGTAGCAATTCAAGACTGTGAACATAATTATTGCTTGAAACTGGCAGATAACCATACCAAAAGGTTGGGGATTTTTTTGTAAAAGTCCTGGTACTTTAAACTTCAAGTGTATGAACTAGTAACCAATCAACGTACTTCGGTGACCATTAAGCTGTGACCAATGTCAAATGTTTTTAATTAACTAGTTAGTCAAGCTTAAGAAAGCCTGCTGAGGAAAGATGTATGATGTCAAAGGACTCTCTTCCTTTGTCACTTGTATTAGGCAGAGGAAGAATTACGAAAATCAACGGCAAAAGAAGAAGAAAAACAAACCCTTTACTCTAGAGCAGAGGTCAATCTGTTTATAGTGGAATTAGGTGGTAATAGTAGAATAGACAATCTGAAAAAAATGCTAAAAATTAACACTTGAAGTGGTGATAAAATAAAATATGCTGACAGAAATAATTAAAAATCCATGTTATAGTAAAATATATTTTTCTTTTTCATCAATATTTTAGTCAAATTAAAATCAGATAAAGCTGAGAAAAATGCGAAATCCCATTTGAAAGTCACGGAAGTTCTGCATTCAACATGTGACACTATCATCCCTGGTACAGACATACTGTGGTCTCGCCAAAAGAAGTGGCTTCCCTCATCAGTAGTATCCTGTATGAAGTCCAGAAGTATCCTTATTTGCTTTGGCACCTTGAAAAGGAAGGAGAAGCATAGGTACTTATGACTCTTTTCATCCACTGAATGCTTATAACCAATGTCAATGAAAGTGAACATACATTAACAAATGAGAAACTAGGAAGCACACATCAATTCTGTCCTACTATACTTGCTTCTATTGTATCTCCTTTGTCATATAAGTTGCACCTACTCAGCCATCAAAAGCCTCTATAGAATTTAAAGTTCACCACTGGCAACCATTTTACCTCCCTAGTATAAGATCCTAATTTCTAGGTTAAGGAGGTGTTTAGGTCAGTGTCATATGCTGATAGAGTGCCTGAGGAGAGGTTAGTAACTCTAACTTGTCTTCCCAGGCTGCCTTTGAGTGCTGACCTCCCCAGGGCAGCAGGTCAGGGCAGTGGTGGAGGATCCCTGTGGTGGGGCAGGCACCCAGAGCACAGCCACTCCACTTAAGAGCATTCACTGCCTCAGTCACGGGCACACCAGGGCAATTCTACAGTCCAAGCTGAACCTGTTCCTCTCCTCCTTGGCTGACACTGGGCCTGAAACACAAGAAAAAGCAAAGAAAGGAAAAGAGAAGGGGGAGTGGGAAGGGGGAGGGAGGGCAAGCTCTGCTTTACTGCTCATTCATTCCTCTGCATTCAATCACTCCAAGGCAGTAACTAGCTCAGCCCCAGGCTCCCCTTACATGCACAAAAGAAAAGCAATCCCATTCAGAAGGAGACCATGAGTTATTGATCTCATGCTGAATGTTATGTTCGGTTCAGCAGCACTGTCAGCTCCCTCACATGGAAAGCTTATGTTTCCCACCAACTCTGTTGAATGACACTCAGCTTTTTTGAAAATGAAGTGTTGGGGACTAGGGGTCAAGGGCAGAGACATCTCAGCTTTCATCCTGGGACTTCAGGACACATTCTGGGTCATGATGAAGGGTAAGCCTGCCAGGAATTAATTGTAAAAATACTGTGGATCTTGTTCACCGGAGGAGCAAGCAATTCATGATTGCTTCACTTTCTAATTCAGACATTAGAAAATGAGCCATAAAGCCATCATTCGTTAATGTACATTAGATTTATTTTACCCATTCAAATTAATGAACAAAGTTTTTTGCTAAGACACTTTATAGTTAATTTATTTAGCTTAATATCCTCATTTGAAGAAATATGCAGAGATTTTGTTTTAATCAATGAAGACATTAAAGTGAAAACTTAAATTAAAAATTTATTTCTTATAACATGTTTCACTCTCAGCCTTTCTTTACATGAACTATGCATAGCATTACCCCATGTATCAATACTCAGTAGTCTATATAGCTACTTGACAGAAAGCAAGAAGGATTTTTACATTAGTTATTGTTACCACAATGGAAACATGAAACATTCAGACCATATCAAGTCCATATTAAGTCCTTGATTAAAAACTTTAAAAATTGAATATCTTGCACTTGTTCCTTTATGAGAATTCTGTGTGCAAGGAGTCTAATTGTGGCATGAAGATAATTTCTTATAATCAATTATCTTTTTTGTTTGTTTGTTTTCACAAATATTCTCTCTCAGTGGTATTTCACTTATTTAGTCAATTAGTTAGGTTGGAGTTTTAATCTATTTGAAGGTAGGAATGATCTGCATCTGGACAGGCTGGATTGATGACATCATGCCAGTGGTATGAAGTTCAACAAGTCAGGTCCTGCACTTAAATAACAACTACCCCATACAGCGCTGCAGGCTGGGAGAAAAGTAGCTGGAAAGCTGCCTGGAGGAAAAGGACTTGGTGCTGGTCAACAGTGGCTGAACATGAGCCAGCAGGTGCCCAGGTGGCCAAGAAGGCCAATGGCATCCTGGCCCATGTCAGCAATGGCATGGCCAGCAGCACCAGAACAGTGATTGTCTCCCTGTACTCAGCAGCAGTAAGGCCACACCTTGACTCCTGTGCTCGATTTTGGGCCCCTCACTACAAAAAAAGATGTTTAGTTTCTGGACTGTGTCCAGAGAAGGGCAACAGAGCTGATGAAGGGCCTGGAAACAAGCCCTATGAGGAGTGGCTGTGGGATCTGGGGTTGTTTAGCCCAGAGAAAAGGAGGCTCAAGGGGGACTTTACTGCTCTCTACAACCACCTGTAAGGAAGTTGTAGCCATGTGGGGGTAAGTCTCTTTTCCCAAGTAACAAGCAACAGGATGAGAAAACCACTTCAAGTGACACCAAGGGAGGTTTAGATTGGATATTAGGAAAAAATTCCTCATGGAAACGGTGGTCAGCCATTGGAACAGGCTGCCCAGGGCAGTGGTGGTCACTGCCCCTGGAGGAATTTAAAAGATATATAGATATGACATTTAGGGACATGTTTTAATGGTAGACTAGGCAACAGTTGGACTAGATGATCATAAAGGTCTTTTCCAACCTAAATGATTCTATGATTCTATGATTAAGCAAAGGACTGAGTAGGCATCTAAAAGAAGGAAGAGATGGATGAATATAGACACTTCAGAGGAACAAAATTAATTCACAAGAAAGCAAAGTAAAAACCCCAGTGAAAGTAGGAGTGAATATTTAATTGGACCCCAGAGCTGAGACATGGAAACCCTCTTACAGTCTTACTGTCTTTACTTCAATGCAAATTCATTTTTCCTGAGTAATAAGTACTGTCAGAATGTCATTCCACAATCATGTTCACATAATCAAACTCTTCTAAAACAAAATTTTATGAATGAGACTTATAATTCCATCAACTCAAACTTAAACATCAAAAGTAAAATTATATGCTTACTAATGTTTGCTGCAAATTTAGTCCTTTATTATTCTCAAAACACCTTCAATCATACCAAAGTTTTTATGCTTTAAAAAGTATCTAAATTTCTGAATGCATTCTGCTAATCAATTCAATTTTTGTGTTTATATTGAAGATTCCCTTTTTTCACTGGATATAATTGATTCACCATTCCATGCACTTGCTTGGTCCTCTGAATTATTCAACGTTCTTTTTTTCTGTGATTGGATAACTAAAACTTTCAAATGGAAAAACATATTTTGAAAAGTTCTTCCTGATTAAAATATTTCTTAGTAATATTGAAAGTAATAACATGCATTCTAAATACAAATGTTATGAAACTTTATATACAGACAAATAGGAAAAAAACTTATCAAACAACTAAACAGAGCAAATAAAATACCCTGATTTCACTAATGAATATGATAATGAAAATTTCTAATAATTGGTTTGATGTTTTCTTATCTTGAGTTTTCTCTACTGTTTCCACATGATGAATCTAAGAGAAATATAGAGATACTTAAGCTTTTCATAGTTTGACATGGAAATGTTTTTTGTGGGTCTTTTTTTTATATCTCAGCTTTTAACTATAGATCCATTACATGAATGTAATTACTTGAATGTAATCATTCTAAATGAAAACTAGTAATATTTTTAGCACTACTTGTTTTGTCCACACCAATTTGTTGTGCTATCTTCCACCCCTTTTCTCTAGTATTTGCTGAAATTAAGATTCTCCTATTTCTGACTTGGATCCTCAGACTCTGATGAGAGCAAATAGTAATTAAAATAGCATAATTGCTTTATTGGCATTCCATAGAAATGGCTGTCCAAGGATTTTTTGAACATTATATCTCTACATCTAGGTAAATACATTCCAAATACCACAAAAGCCTATTCTCTTTTACTGATTTCCTGAGAGAAGGATCGTTCAAGTGGAAGGAAAAACCAAATCCTGTATTGCACTCTGATTCAGTACTCAGTATGCTGCTGTCATGCAGAAGAAGAAACACAAGCCAGACAGATGAGTAAATTTGCAGTCTACTATATGGATCTTTTAACATGCTACATATTAGCTTTACAACTACCTTATACCAGAACTCCAATAGCATTGTGTTAGCACTGGTAGTAACGCTATGTTAATACTGGTAGTGTGCATAACAATATTTATCCTGTTATGAATACAACCAAAGTTACAATGAGAATTTTCTTACTCATTTTTGGTCAGTTTGCCACAAAATCGAAAAGGAAAATTAAATATAAACTTACTTAATTTGTCTTCTATTCTCATAACTCTTTCTATGACAATAATATAATTCTGTATCACATATTTCAGTTTACATGTTTTCCTTCCTTCAACTGCAGCTGATTCATACGTGATTCACATGTGATTCACATATGATTCAACCCATCTAGTTGCCTGATCATTCTGTTTCTAGTAAAATGTTGAAGAACATTGGAGAAAATTGTATGGTCATTAATTTACGGGACACGTGTCAAAACTTGTCTGGGGAAATGTGATAAAGTCCATCTAATCTCACTACACCACCTAGGCTTTATTTCATACAAATATTAGTTGACAAGTACTGTGAAGCCAGAGAAGATTTCAGTTTTTCTAGAATAGTTCCTAAATTCCTTACAAAATCAATCGTAGCCACCTTCACTTGGCACAGAAATATGCTTCCATGAACATAAAATCAACAGAAAATGCAAAAAGCTAATATTTCACCTACTACATGTAACATTTTCCTGTGTTTCTGTGTTCTTTTTTCTGAGCATCACTATCTGTCCACAGACTATTTGACGATACTTGAGATTTCCAGCTAGAGCATGGAACCTTACAATAAAACTGAAAAACTCTTGTCAAAACAGATTATGCAGATGGAAGACTGTTCCTACAATCAAAATTATAGCACATATAAACAGGGAAAAGTTTAAATTCAGTCTGAAATACAGTGTAGTCTAAAAACTAATTTAAACTGAGTAGGAGAAATTATTCTCTTAAAAATCAAACCACACAAAATATTAAGAATAAAAGCAAAAGTTACCTAGATTACAATAATAACCTTTTTGATAGTTCATTTTTGTTTCTATTCCCTCTTATGATTCTGAGCCTTAACTCTGATCTGAACAAAAAGTCACAGACTTTCCTCTAATCATAATTCCATTTATGATTTTTTTTTTTTCTCCCCAATTCATGGCTCCAGTGGTTTATTTTACAGTTTCTCGCTGCTTTGCTCTGTATTTGAATTTTTCCTTGTATAAAGACAGGCTGTTGGAGTTGCCTCTCAGCTACTACCCCGTTTAACCTCAGATCATGACCTCTTGTTTTGCAGCTAGTTACTATCTTTGCTGCTTGCTGATATCAATTTGTTTCCGCTTCATTTGGGAGCAGTCATCTGGGCTCTTGATCTCTTACATGCCCTCACTGGCAAACATCTTTCAGTACCCAGTGAAGGCAAGAAACTCCCAAACTTAAATGAAACAAAACTTCAGCAGGTAACAAAAACATAATGTCAATCTGCCCACCTCTTGAGAGATGATTTAAGAGCAGATAATGTTTATTCACAGATTGTCAGTTAATAGATGAATAACAGATCACTGTGGGGTCAAATGACAGAGTTTTTAAATTTCAAGAGACAAATTTCAGCTGAGAGAAAGAGGTGTCAAATAGAATGTACCACCACAGCATATCTGATTGCAGTATGAATATAGCATAAGCAAGAAATAGAATTTTAATTCTAATCTGTCACTATGTTGAAATGGTAGGAAAGTCTCTTCTCCTTTCAAAGCAAATACATGTGAAGTGAAATAAACTGTAGGGAAATGCTTTGAAAAAAGGTCAGAATTTATTAAATTACTTTTTTTGTATCATAGGGAACACAAAAAACTGAAATGATCAGGTTGAAATAAAGAAGAAAATTAATTATAATAAGATAAGGATTTTTGTGATATAAGTTTAATTATTTAAATAAAACTATGTTTATGCTCCCCCTGTTATAATTCATTGCCATATTATTTAAGTCAACAGAAAACAAAATGAGATATTTGTTTTATTTCATTTTATTGTCATAAACTTGAATTATCCTTACCCAGTGATGTAACAAGACTGACACACTATCTTTTATTTAACTAATAATTGCTATGCAACAACACCTAAACATTGAGTAATAAGCTACATATTTGTAAGAAAATAGAATTTGAAAGAAAATAATTATTTGCTGACATAGTTTTAAAATTTTAAATGAATTATTATTTACTATGAATGTTTGCTCAGTTTCAGTAACAGTGCTGCCTTGTCAGAATTCAGCAAGGGGAAATTATGTAGACTAATAAGATTTGACATACCTCATTGAATTCCCAATCCACCTACTTCTTCCCTAGTCATCAAGATTAGACAGGATCTTTCTAATCACTAGATGATACATGCTCTCCAGTCACTGGAATGCTACCTGATATACTCTTTTATTATTATTTTCTACAGTATTTCAACTGTCATGGAAACAAGAACTAACACATATAAAAATATTTGCACTTCTACCATGATACAGTTAATGGAATGCATCCATACAACTTGATGAGTACCACATACAGTGTGTAGCAATACAACAGTATTACTTCAATTATAAAATAACTTGTTTTAAAATTATGCTTAGGGATTTTATAACTTTTTTTGACTATTTTGCATGAATCAGGTATTTTCAGAAATCTAATCACAGTAAGATTTATATACCCAGTCAGAAGGGCTTTTGTATTAATAATCTCGGTTTACGAGAATGTAACCTCACAGATAATATTCTATTATGAACTGTCTGATATTATAAACAGAAATCCCTGTCCAGTTCTTTATTTCTTCCCTATCTTCCATTCAAATATATATCCTCATTTAATGGGCACCCATAATTTATTAATCCATGAATTGAAATCCCATGAGAATTCTGAAATCTGTTCTTGGGTAGAATTATGGTGACCATTTTGCATGGGTTAAGGAGACAGTTTAAACAAATGGAGAGATGTGCTGCATCAATAGCAATCAAGGCAAGAGAATGAGACTTTAACCCTTTTAATTTATGAATATAGATGTAACAAAGGCTCCAATCTGCATAGCCATACAGAATTCCCTATTCAAGAATAAAATTCAGTTTAACTAAAAACTCCATGTCATACTCTATAGAAAATCTGAAAAAAGTGTAACTGGAACTTTTGACTGAATATGCAAGCTCAGAAGTTCTTGGGGAGCCACCTTTTACTCTACTTCAGGTGACACGTTCCTGTGTTTCCATATAAAAATGAGAGTTGATTAGTAACCCTGGCCCACTTTATAGCTATTACACAAAATCCCTTTCCTGAAGTTCTTATGCCAAAACGCTGCTAGCACCAGCATAGAAATGCTCTTGTATAATGACATATAAAAATGTCTCTGAAATCCACATTAATTATTTCCACTACTACCTCTTTGTTCACAAATTTAGTAAATGTATATTTTTAAAAGGAACAAAAAAAATTAGTCATGTCCCTTATATGCCATTGTTTTAAATGGCTCATAATCCTATCTTATGTGCTCCATTCACACTATTCTTCTAACTATTGCATGCTTTTCAGGTCTGTAGTTTGGAATCTTTCATAGATCTTTTCTTACACTTTTAAAGAGAAACACATTTTGCCACCTCCATTAATTCATTAACCTCAGTGAGTTATCAAAAATATCTGACACAGATTTTCCTAGTTCCCCAAACATGCCACAGAACAATTTATCTGAGCCTGGCGCTTTATCATCCTTTAATCATTCTAATTTTGCAAACACTTTATATGATCTGTGGCTCATAAACCTCTTGTTGTATTTCACTTTCACAGAAAATTTATTCCAGACTTTAGGTTATGGCCTACAGCTGCACTCATAAATATCAAGGCAAAGCATTCATTCATGTTAAATTACTTTCCAGAGATGTGCAGAGTTATTCATACCACTCAGAAGAACACCAAAATTCATATTTCTGTCAAGTTCCACAAAAACAGAATACATGGGATTGCCATGTAAAACTTCTTTGCCAATATGTTTTGAAAGCATGGAAAACAGTCGAACTCCACGCAGGTCTGCTATTGAGAACACATTCAGACAACTCAATTAATGATTGCCAGACTTCAAATCTATACTTTATCCGGATATACAGATTTTAACTGAAGTCTAAATAAAAGTATTATAAATAAAATCAAGCAGTTGTGGGAAAGTTAAAGCAGGAAACACTGTGTCCGTATTTTAAGTACTTATTGTTCATCCTCAGTTTCCAGTCTTTCAGAAAGAATGTGTTCTGCTTGTCATTGGAACTTTTCATATCAAGCACAGCAAGCCCCAAAATC
This sequence comes from Corvus kubaryi, assembly GCF_017639235.1. NCBI lineage: Eukaryota > Metazoa > Chordata > Aves > Passeriformes > Corvidae > Corvus > Corvus kubaryi. The sequence goes on along the minus strand of NW_024580667.1, from coordinate 32,584,491 downwards.
TGTGGATCCTAGACCACGTTCCATAATCACAAAAATCTTCATTAGTTTTGAGTCATTTCGAGTAAAAGTGCATCTTCATCAGTTAACTTGAGCCAGTTTCATTTTTTCCCCATATACTCTTGATAACATTTCGACAAGAAAGAACTACGAATTTACCATCTCCAACTGAGACCTATGGCAAAATTACTTCTTCCTGTTTTCAGATAAACACTGCATCTAGATAAACGTGAAACATCATCATTCACATTAAGTTCTAAATTTACAAGAAAAAAATGCTTTTAAAAAGAAAATTCAGCAGCTTTCAGTAGAGTAACTCTTACCATTTAAATACATACTTAGAATATCCTTTCTTTGGTTTGGCCTAAATATAGTGAAAAGGCCAAAAAAGTATCTGAATAGAACTGAAAAGTATGAATTGTCAACTTGATTTTCTTGCAAGCTTTAAGTTGCGAATTAGAAGAAAATAAAAACAAAACCCAAGATGCAGCATGCATGATAGAAAAAATTTAATAAACCATGACTGCCAAAAAAAAGCCATGTAACCTTCTGGAAAGCCTTCATTGCACAGGTGTTAGTGTCAGCTAGAAAACCAACAGACCTGTGTTCATTAGAAATTTGTCTCCAGTAACTAATAGCAACTTATCCTTGCAGAATGAACATATTTCTTCATAACATTCATGATTAATTCTATCTTAACGGGGTACAATTTCTTTTTACTATTCATCTTCTGAAATTATTGAAACATGTATAAAGAGTAGTAAAATCTGGGGATTAATTCACATAAGAATATTGTCCAATTTAAAATTAAAGCATCAAACACCACATCAGATGTCTGGGATATAATCACTATGTTTACACATTTATTAATCCATCAGAAATGATGTGGTTATATATAATATTAAATAACAGAGTTTTAGCTTATAGTTATTATTTAGGGATCATGCAGTGCAAATACCTTTAAATCCAGTACTGTAATTTGCCATATCTGAAGGTGAGGGTAAACTTGCTCAGCAGTATAGCCTGCTTACCCTGTGCTCTTTCAGTATGTAGTTCATTATTTCATTCTCTTCACTCACAGAACATGAGCAGCAGTAGCAATAAAACTCTGCATGTGTATGCCAGTAGAAGGTTTTTATTGCTACTTCTGTTCTTGTTTCCCATGAGAGGAAGAGAAAAAAAAAAGTATGGAAAATTTTTGATTTTTAACAGGGATTTCTGCTTCAGAAGTGAAACAGGGGTTACACTGCTTTTAAGGAATTTACCTTTCTTTGTTTCTGCTTCCCTAATTTGAACTCCCCTAATTTTTAACAAGCAGATCTATAGCAATATTCCAAATATTATGAGCCACCTTCTTTCATGATCCATAGGCCACCAGATACTCCCAGGAATGCCTGCCTCCATGCTGACTATGCACAGGAAGTCCACGTGCTGAAGATCTTCCATCCACTGAGTTTCTGCTACATGACCCTGCTCTAATTCTCCCATGCCTGAGATCCCCTCAGGTAAAATGGCACAGCTTTCCCCAAATTTGTTTTCTTCCTCTCCTCGCAGGTATAGAGCAAAGTATATTCAAATATATTCATCACTTTTTTTTTTTGGAGAAATTTCCTATGTAGGACATGAAATAGATTATATATGGACATAGGAGATTCCAAACTGCAAGACGTTCACAGAAGAGAGCGTGTCAGTAAAGACACACCAAAAACAGTGTATCCTAGAACATTTAGATGAATGAATTTTAGTCAACCATAAATACATTCCCTCCAGCAAATATACAATAACTTTTTTTTTGTGCTGAAAGTAAATATCTGCAGCCTTTCAAACAAAAAATAAGGCAGTGTTTTTTATAGGTTTTACTTGTGTTGGTTTTGGCTTGTTTTGGTTGGTTGATTTTTTTACAGATACTGATGTTACTTTTATTTCCTTTTTTTATTACCTTTGTTTTACTCAGAAATAATTGTGCCTTCTTTACTCCCTGTAGCAAATTAGGCGTTAAAATGATCTATCTTGCAAGTGCTGAAAGTCAAGCCTCACTCCTCCCAACAATATCTCACCTCTCCCAATACAGTGCTTGAGATGCTAGAGGATGAAATGCCTGATGGGATAAGACTAAATCATAGTTTAATTGATATGAATGCTGTTTGTGGAGCAACTCTGACATTAAAAAAAAAAAATAAAAAGGAAGGTAAAGTTATGTGAAATTAAAATGGGATGTTGTCATTAACTAGGGAAATTATTTTTTATTTCTTTTTGTTATTGCCTCAAATGGCTGCAGGTCTGCATGACCTGACATCTATTTGACAAGATATTCGGATAAAGTCACATGGTTCACCAGGAGAGCGGCAAATAAGTAATTTCATACAGTGTTCATCCAGCTAAAGGAACAGGCTTCTACTTCTTCACTTGTTATTTTCAGTGAAATATATTTTTGTTAACTTTGAGAAGAAAAAAAATCATGAGAGGATTTTCGTGATTCTGGATATCCAGTGGTACACTGAAATATTTAACTGTGGGGACTGCTGATCCAGTAGGATAATGGTAAGTAAACATGTTTTAATGTGCTTTATCTTGAAGGTAAAACCATCATACCTGAATGTATTTATAAGACAACATGCAATAAAAATTGAAATAATTTCTGCTATTGTCCTTGAAACTATTTAGGAAATAGTTAGATAGTCTCTGAGAAGCTGGGTGAAAGGGAAAGAAATAAAATTATTTTGTTAAAGACTTCATTTCAGTAAGGAAAAAAATAAATCAGTCAAACAAGAAGTTTTTGTTTGATCTTTGATCTAAAACTTCTATATCTTTATTCATGCATGAGAAAAGTCTGTAAAACTGTTCAATTTAGGAAAAATTCCCTTCATCTAACCTGATAAACTTTCAGTAATACTGTCTCTTCTACAATACGCAATCCTGGTGCACAATATCAAGAGGAAAGGAAGGATTTAGTAACCAGAATTTCAATAGCTTGCTTTGTGTACCACAGTTCACAGAACATCCTGGTACAAATCATCAGGGAATCAAAATAATCACCAGTGAAAAGGACACTATTTCCCATCTCATTTCTATCAGCAGCTATTCAAGAACAACTGTAATAATGTAAAAGTATATCATGAACTTTGCAATAGCATAGAAACTAACCATCTTAAAATACCATCTTCAAAAATTATTTGTCATGACAGTCGCTGATGGTCTGATGACCCATTTAGTCTCAAGGGTGGAGCTGAATGAGGTGGCACAGTGTGGGTTAGTGGTGATGTTGCAACCTCAAACTAGCACTGCTGCTTTTCAGTCACGAATTGTGGGTTAACTGCACCAAGCCAGGCTAATGCCTGTGGGAGGAAAGTTTCTACTGCCAGACAAATCCAGTGCTGGACTTTTTGCTGTGCAGTATCTTCCTAGGGGCAATAAAAATTCCACATGATCCTTTGAGTAACTGAGAAGTGCATTTCCACACATTGAAAACAGTCAAGGCAAAACTGCCTGCTGGCTGTCCCTAGAGGCTAGACACTATAAACTACATTAATTTCTAGAAGCACTCTGTAGGGAGAGTATGCAGATAGATAGTATAAACGGCTTGATTTTAAAAATACTGGGGTATTTTTCTTGTGGCTAGGTGAAGTGACTGAATTATCAGAAAATAGTTTAGTAATAAGTGTCTTCTGAAGTATGTATCAGATGTTAGATTTCGCAATATAGTATCATCTACTTTTTGTCAGTAACATTACTACACTAGACTATTAAAAGATCTGACAAGCCATGACTACCTACCCAAAATAATAAGTGCTCTTAATAATATTAATGGGGTGTGCAAAAGACATATAAAATCTGAAACAAAATTTCCAATACACATGTGCCGTAGACTAACTCTCTGAAAAACATATACTGTACGAATTAGAGTATACACACTGTTTATTAATGATTGAAATACAAAGATGTCATTATTTCCTTGTAATCTATTGAATACTGAAGTGGAAGGAGGGGAGTAATAAACAGTTTTGGCAACATTTCAGCTAAGTATATGTATATGGAGGCAAATGAAGTGAAAAAAATAGATGATAGTTAAAGACTGTGTAACAACTTTCCTAAGCTTTTCTAAAATGTTTATACTGAAGTAAAATTAAAAAAAGGAGGGCATGGATTAAATTTACTTCTGTACTAGACCAAATCTGTGTTTCTCTTTTTAATTTGTTCAGTGGCTTGAAATTTGCAATGTTTAAATTAATTTTTTTCCTTCTCAAAAAAGGACAAATTTAAGAGACCCGACAAAGCAAGCCCTAAAAAAATATTTATGTAATTTAAATTCTTAAATATTTAATGATAAATTAAAGTAACAACACTGTATTTCAGATTATATGTAGTCTAAGGGCAACATAAAATCTTGATAAAAAGGAAAAATATAGGCCAAAAACATTTCATTTTTTTATTTTTTAAAATCTGTCAGCTGTTTATCAAAAATTAATATTTCCATGTATTTGTAATATAAAAACATTATTCGGATGAAAAATTTTAGTTCTTTTTGCTTTTCCTTGAGACTTCATTGCTTACAAAGCCTTCAAATTTTATCCATCATATAAAATGTCTCAATAGATTTGCTTGCTAAGGGTTCAGTGTTTAAGTTGAGGAAGAAAAAAAATAATCAGAAAACACTAACAAGTTTTGTGGCACTATTTATTTATTCTTGATGCTTACAGATTTTTAAAAGTCTCCTACTAAAATCTTCCCCTCTCAAAGTTCACAGGCTCTTCCTCTTAATCAAAACTACTGCCAGGATCTGTTAGCCCTGGCCACAGGACTGAAATTAGTCTTCAGCTAGCAAAATGTTTGTCAGGTTCAGTAAACAGAAAAGGAACAGAGTAAAAGTAACTGCCTCTTTCTAATTTTTCACCATGGCTGATTAAGAAGAAAAATGTACTTTAAAGAGTTTGAGCAAAAGAGATCTAAAGGAAATGAGAACTTAGGGGCAAAATGACGTTATTATTAACAATAGAAATTAAGGAAGTGAAAAGAAATACAGTAAGAGACAGAACAAAGGAAAACCTCTATTCGAGAAGAAAAACAAACAACTGATGGGACAGAAGCCTGTGAGAGCAACTGAAGTAAAGAAGCAGTAAAAAACCTAAAGAGCAAGTGGTGCTCAGTAAGAGGGCTGTGAAGGATACTGGGTACTCACCCAGTATGCTTCCATGACCTTTCAGCTCAACTAATATCATGCCATGTGCCTCCATAAAAACCATAAGCTCCCACCACTCACACCCCCAATAAGACAGAAGAAATAAACAAATTGCAAAACTAAATAATAAATTTCAATTTCTCTTACTTTAATTGTGCTATTTGGTTGTATGTTTAAGCTGTGTTTGATGCAGTGCAGTAATGCAGAATTGTGATTATGCACCAGCCTGAATATCTTTTTTTATTTGGTCAAACAAAATTGTTAGGTGAGAGCCCGTAATCCTTTCTTTATTCATTTCCTGCCCTTCTACTGTAAGATTTCTCTCATCTATTTTCTATTTATTTATTTTAGTCCGATATTCAGGTAAAGAATGAACTCAGGAAAGGACTCAAAATGAAGTTTGCAATCTAGCATACAAATATATGCAAAGTTTTCAGTATCAAACATAAATTCTAAGGAGTATGGAAGGTATCACAGTACATAATAATGCAAATAAATTGTAGTAGAAGTAGCACTTTCATTGTGTTATATAGTTCTAATTATTAGAAATATGAAAGATAACAATTTCTGCATTCTAAATGCAAACTGCAGTTATCTCTACAATTACAGAACTATAAAGATAACAAGAGTTTTCTTCTCCAAAGTAACATTCCTCTCATAATTCGTACTGTCCAGTAGGACAACAAGCATACATATAAAGCATGTGTAAAGACACTTTAAGCTGTAATACTGCTTCTATGAACAAATCACCTGGATGGAATCTCACTAGAACCTTTTCTTGCATTAATATTTTGTACAGATCCAGACCAAACAGCATTTATTCACATGGCTAATCCTGTGGATGTTTACAAGATCACCTGTTATTGTACGTGATGGCAGAACCAGGACTTATTTTTACATTGTCAAAAAAAAAACCAAAAAAACCAAAAAAAAACCCCACAGTAAACCCTGTACAAATCTAAGTACATGTTCAAACTGTCCTAAAATATAATAGTAAGAAAATTATCTTAGGATATTTTGCAGTATAATTGTATCTATCACATATGTACGTATGTATGTATGAACCTTTCTGTTCTCATGACTCTCTTACAACTGTGCTGCTAGTGACTTTATTCAGCTACCAGTACTTGTTCTGATCATGTTCTTTGTTGTTAGAATAAGATTTTGTGTTTTTGAAACCTAATCTATCATGTTATAATTCCCCTCAAAATAGTGGACATGTATCTTCTAAAAGTGTCTCCAAATAAATCCATTTCAATGAAACATAAATAATGAGAAAATTGTACACAATTAAGCTATTCTCAAAACAATCTTTGTATGTTAATGAAAACTGCAAATTGTACAAAATTTTTGCAATCCTATGAAAAATATGACAATGAAAATAATAAAGAAAAAAGCACATGAAGAGGACAAAATATAATATTTCAAGCCACAAAGGTTCTAACCTTCTTATTTTAATAAGGTAGATAAACTGTGGGTCTGTAGGGTTTTGTTGATTTTAGGTGGTTTGTTTTTGGGTTTTTTTAGTTGGGGCAAGTTAGGGGGTAGGGTGGTATTCTTTAAGAATCTATTTTTCTCTTTTAAAATTGTAGTTTATCTGCCACAACTTTTAACAGCATTTTATTAATTAATTACTGATTTAATGCATTCAGATATCCTTCTATAAACATAACAGTTCATAGGGACTGTTACTTTGGCAGACTTATAACTGTGACATCAAATAGTTTGGCCGTATCTGAGCAGCTAGAATTAATAGAATCTAAGGAACATGGCAATGCTTTAGCAAACATGGAGAATAAGCTCAGTCTTTGTGTTTGATGAGTCAAAGGCCATCTTTCTGAATCAAACAAATAAAGTAGTACAGATCACAAATGCAGCATTTGTGTAAGCCTTGAATACAGCACTGGCCATATCAAGCTGATAATTCAGAGCTTTGCTAAACATCCATTTTCAAGCACAGGAAAAGTGGAATTGAAATTGCCTTTTTTCTTCACATAACATAGGAAAATTAGGTTAGAGGTTAGTTTTGGGGTCAAAAAAATCAAAACCCAAAACAAATGGCCATTAAGGTTCAGATTTTTGGCTAGATCAAAGAACAAACACTGATACTACAAGCATCTACACAATCCCTGCATTACAAGCAGTCAGAGGTGACTATGACACACAGATTTTTTTCAGGTTTCTGCCATAGCAACTGTAAGTCACAAGGATATTTGGAAAAATATGATTAGGCTACTGACTCATCCCTGGCCTTAGGTTGCCTTGTAAAGAAAGATGTGAGGAATTACTGAGCAGGTACTGGTGGATGGTCACATGGCTTAGTGGAACTTGGCAGTGTTAAGGCTTATGGTTGGACTCCATGATCTTAAAGGTCTTTTCCAACTTAAAGGATTCTGTGATTCTAAAAAGCAGCCAGAGATAGCTGTTAGCATCACGAGGAAAAGCTGAATATCATGGGTGGGTAAGGGGGAGTTACTTGAAAAGTGACTCAACTTTGTACATAGTTGAGAGGGAACACTGGGAAACCTTCTGGAGAGCAAAATTATTTAAGGCAAGTAACCTAGGCAACCATACCAGTAATAACATACAAGGATGAGACTGCCAACATAACAGTATCAAAAATAATTCATTTTCTACAGATAAGCAAACCTAGGACAAACCACAATTTCAGACTCATCATGGAATAGCTACCTTCAAAGATCAAATAGTTATGCCCCTTCTGCCATGCGCAGAGACATCTTTCACTTGATCAAGTTGCCCAAAGCTTCATCCAGCCTTATCTGAAACAGTGCCGGAGATGAGGCATCCACAGTTTCTCTGGGCAACTTGTTCCTATGTCTCACCACCCTAATCATGAAGAATTTCTTCCTTATACCTAATTTTAACCTATCCTCTTTAAGTTTAAAACCTTTAATCCTTTTTCTATCGCTACAGGTCCTGGAAAAATTTCTCCATCTTTCTTATAAGCCTCCATTGAAAGGCTAAAATAAGGTCTTCCAGAGCCTTCTCTTCTCCAGGCTTAACCCCAACTCTCTCATCATTTTTACACAGGCTTGTTCCAGCCTTCTGATCATTTTCATGGCCCTCCTTCGGACTCACTATAACAGGATTTTCTTGCACTGGGGTCCCCAGAGCTAGATGCAGTACTCCAGGTGGAGACTCAGCAGAGCAGATGAGCAGATCAATCACTTGATCTGCTGGCCACACTTCTTTTTATGTAGTCCAGGACAGGGTTGACTTTCTGGGCTGCAAACACATTTGTTCTTTAAGCACATTTTATGTTTCAAACTTCTGCATCTTCCTAAGAGATGATAATTTTTACTACTGACAGTCTCCTGCAGAGTAGGCAATTGGTTCTCTAGAATGGATACCAGTGGGATGATGAGGAATTAAATCTTATCCGTGCCAAGCTTGACCAATCATGATGTCACAAAATCTTCAGTTTTACTATTTGGAGAAAGTAGATGGGTCAGCATAAAGTTTCTGTAGTTAAATGTATATTTACCATAAAGAAAAGGAAAATTAGCCAAGAGAAAACTCCTGTAGAATTTCAGTGCAAAATGAAAACTGATTTCTCTGAAGGATCCTTCTGGTGCTGCTAAAGATGAGTCTTGAATACCAAAGGAAAAGACTTGATCTGCAATTTAACTAAGATATTAAAAATAAAGAGATTATTATTAATCAGAAACCTAACCAGAACAAAAAGACTAAGAATTTAGGAAGAAAAAAGGAGCAGGACTGGGAAGAAAGTTGTGGAATTCCTGAAAACAAGAGTCTCAGAACTCTGCATTATGGTCTTCTCTGTCTGTGGAAGGAAAATTCACAGGAGGGAATAGCTGTAGGTGCAGATATTAGATCCAGTAAAGGCATGCAAACGTTTTTGCAAAGGCAAAGTCATGAACAAGTAAACAAATAAATGATGTAGGATACACGACTAAAAGATATTTTCTAAGTATTAGTTTGACACATCCACAAATAACTAAGTAGATTGGTTTAAATCTTGAGTTAGTTATGTATTATTAATTTAGTAAAGTTGAATAAAAATAATCAGAATATTTTTTTTTCATTTAAATTTATGCTAATACTGAGGACATCATACAAAAGAAAGCAGTAGCACTTTCAGCCCTGATAAAGAAATTTGCATTAAAATCTGAAACTAAAACTAAACACATAATAGTCATGAAGGCTGGAGAAAGAAATTGCAAATAAACGTGAAGAAATTTCATGCTTAACTTACTGATACATCAATTGCAACATAAAACAGTAGTTTTAGAGAGACTTAGAGAATAGGTAGACTAGTTTTTGCATTCCAGAAATCATGTAGAGCAGATTAAATTGTACTACTATTGTTCACACAGACTGTAAAGATGCTTAAAAAAGTGACACTCAAAGAAATGTGAAAATCAGGAAGTCTGAGACAAAGTCCCAAAAAAGAAGGAAAGTGGACAATCTCTTGCAAGTGTGTACCTCATTATGTGCAACATATGTGATAGAGTCTCTTAAGAGACTTACTGAATCAAGTAAGCCTTATGAAAATTCTAGGAAGTAGTCCAAGCTAGAGGAGAGCAAAAGAGTCCAAATGTTTTTCTGGATCGGTGTGGGATGAATCTTTTAATTCTATGTTAAGATACAAACCCAAACAGCAAACAAAGGTGTCTAGACACTGATTGGTTCCTAAACGCTTGTTTATAAATAAATTAAAAAATCAACAAATAAAAGCAAAACTAACGAGCAGTAACACATAGAAGAAAATAATAAACCTAATGCCTTAATGACTATCTCACATTTCCTTGTCACGGCATAAAATATTAAAACACTTTCTAAGTAGTTGAAGAAGACAGCAAGTCTACTGGGTTCGCCTGATTTCTTAAGGAAAGGATAACTGTTTGGTCATGCTTTATATCCCTGGGCACTGAAAACACCCTCAGCAAGTTTTCTGACAACCCCAAAGTGTGTGGTGCAGTTGACATGCTGGAGGGAAGGAATGTCACCCAGAGGGACCTTGAGAGGTGGGTTTGCACAAAGCACAGGAAGTTCAGCGAAGTCAAGTGCAAGATCCTTTACTTGTGTCAGGGAAAGCCCAAGCACAAATACAGGCAGGGAAGAGAATGGATTGAACCCTGGGGAGAAAGGCTTGGTGGTGGTGGTGGATGGAGAGATCAACATGAGAGAGAAATGTATGTTTGCAGCCTAGAAAGCCAACTCGGTCTGCATCAAAAGCAGCATGACCAGCAATTTGAGGGAGGTCTCATCCCTCTACTCTGCTCTCATGAAACCCTGCCTGAAGTCCTGTGTCCAGCTCTGTGGCCCCCAGCATAAGGACATGGACCTATTGGACTGAGTCCAGAGGAGGTCATGAAGATGATCAGAGGGCTTGACCATTGCTCCAATGAAGACAAGTTGAGAGAGCTGGCGTTGTCCAGCCTGGAAAAGAGAAAGGTCTGTGGAGACCTTATAGCAGCCTCCCAGTAACTCAGTGGGGCCTGCAAGAGAGTGGGAATGGTACTTTTTATAATGGCATGTAGTGATAGGATAAGGGGGAATGGCTTTAAACTGAAAAATGGTAGGTTTAGTTTAGATATTAGGAAGAAGTTCTGTGCTGTGAGGGTGGTAAGACACTGAAACAAGTTGCCCAGAGAACTTGTGGATGCACCCTCCCCAACCTTGAACAGAACAAGCTGGATGGGGCTGTGAGCAACCTTGTGGAAATCATGCCTGGAACTCAGAAAATAGTCATGTTTTGCAGAGATTTTTCCCAAAGAGACCTCACTGCAGTTTTGGGAGTTTTTATTAATGCAGTCTTTTTAAGCTTTTAATTTCCTTTTTTTCTTTCTTTTTTTTTTCAAATGTGCTATCACATATAAGACATGGTGAGAAATCATGATATTTAAAATTAGAAGATAACAATTAAATTGCTATAAATAAATATGTTGCTATATTGTTGGAGTGAAAGCTCCTCTGGACCCAGGCCCAGAGGAAAGCCAAAATACAGGGGTTGAATGAAACCTTTGGATGAGATACATTAAGTGACACCAAAGTGAAATAGAAATATAGATTTTTAACCTTTAGTAGAAATATATACGAAGTGCTTTAAACATTGAAAAGCTGCAGCAGAGACCTTAAACAAATTTCTTACTGTAGCAGTGTTACCTTTTCACAGAATTCTTTACTTTAAACAAAATATAGATAGAACTACACTGTTCACATTTTTTAGATAGAGTGTTCACATAAACAATAAGAGCTGATAGAAACTATATATGCAAACCTGTGTAATACCTATGTAATACTTGTGTAAGATTTATGACTGTTAGAATTAGACCAGTATAGGTTAAGAAAAGAAAAACTAGAATCATGTGTTAATTTCATTGGTCAATTAACAAATATAGTCCACACTTCTGTAAGTTTAGATAATAGAAGAAGAAGCTGTTTTCTACTTGCTGTTTACCTGCTGGTGCTGCTGCTGCTGTTACTGCTTGGCCTTATCATGTAACCCCTTCAAACTCTCCCTTCAGAAAATGATGAGACTATGAAATAAAGAACTTAGCAGGACAGCAGCCTCCTCTGCTCTTTCACCCTTGACCGAAAAGGAAGGGTATCCCATCAAAAGCTCAACACTATATGTATGCATTTCTAAATTTTTTTGTACCTTTGGAAGCCTGACATACTATTTCAATATATTCCATAACTCCTTATAATCTTTAGACACTTTATGAATCTTTATAGTCTTTAGACACTTTATATTACATATAAATTATACGTAATAAAGAGTGAACTGTAATACTATTTGTTTATACATTTAGTTTAACATTCAGACACAATCTTCTGTTGCTCGATTTTATGCAGGTTTTTTTTTCACATTAGAGTCTGAAACAATTCTCACTGAAACAGAAAATAAGTGATTTATTTTACTTTTTTGTTGTTTGTTTGCTTTGGGGGTTTGGTTTGTTTTTGTTTTGAACAGACTCAAAGGTTAGACCAAAAAGTGAAAAAGAAAGGAGAATCTCTTTGCCCACAGTGAGGCTGCCAAGTATGGCCAACCATTATGGGAGACGATCATCACAAAACTAATCCTCTTACAAGGTATGTAGAGGAGGGACATCCCGAGTTGACCGAAGATATACAATCTACACATTCTGTGAAAAAACCTTCAATTTTGGTTCATAGCCACTTTCCTGTCTTAGGGCTGAATATGGCTTCTATGGCTTTTGAATGTTCATGCTTAGAAAGTATGGGAAGAAATGGAAAAGAAGGAGTGCAGTGCCTGGGAACCTGTAACTGAGGCTGAACAGAAAACAACTTTATGCCTGAAGAATATGATTTAAGAGTATTTCATACTCATTCCTGAAGATTTATAATCTAAATAAGACAAAAACTAGTGAGTGTAGTCATACATCTTATTTTAAAATGAGGTGAGCCAAACCATGAGTATGTTAACTATAAGATCATAAACCCAGTGTCTGAGGGAGTTGTCTAAGAATCCTAGATATATTCAGAAAGTCTACTAGGCATCACTTTCAATGGGCTGAACCTTACGGTAGATTCTGCTTCATCTTGCATCTCACAAATGTACAGTAATAACATGGTTTGATAGATTTAATAAAGAAAGAAATAATATTCATGTACCTGTTGATTAAATAATGAACTCTTCAATGATCTGAAAAATAACAAAAAAATATACATAGTGAAGAAACAAATTTAGATTACCTAAAAATCTAAAGGAACAGTGCAGATAAGTGGTGGAAAAAAACCAACAACAGCAACAAAATTCTAAACAACAAAAAGTTCAAAACACAAAGCAAAATGCAACTAATATTTCAGAGACAAAAAGGAGCTTTTAAAAAATATATCACTATTAAAGTTGAATTGCTGACATGTTTTATTTCTGATTGATCAAAGAAATAGTGTTCAATTTCTATTTTTCCTGTCCACATTAAGAGCTCAAATTATGGTAGATACTTAAATAATAAGAGTATGGTGTTATGATCTTACAAGCTAGAGTTTGCTGACATTAAATGGAAGTTCTACAATTTTTATATGATAAGTTTGATTTTTGCCATTCTTAAAAATGTTTGAAGCAATCTCTTCTTAGTGAAAAATGATCAAGAGTTCTTTGAAAAGGGCAAAAAAAATTATTGTCTTCAAAATCAAAGACACAAAAGCAAATGATTACATATCAGGCATCTTCAATTTAATATTACCAATAATCAATATCTCAACTTTTTTGAACATCTAGAAAACAATGGGCAGTGTGGCAAAACCAATTTCCTAAAAGGAAAATAATTATATTCAACCAGCATATTTTTATTCTATTGCAGATTCAATTATAGCAGGCAATCAATTAAGAAAAACAGTAATAGGTCCATCATTTCTTTCTTTGATAACATTTCACACAATATTTCTGTGGAAAGAGTGGGTAGAATAGCAACACAATATTGATGGAAATATTTTGACATGAATAAAAACCTTCGTCTTCAGTATTTCTAACAATTGCCTTAGAATTATTTCATGGAATCATTTAGGTTGGAAAAGACCCTTAAGATCATTGAGTCCAGCCATAATTTTCTCAATACAGTTTGCTACCAAAAGGGAAGAATGGTGCAAAGAGGGGATCTACAAGTAGTTTCTCCTAAGTGATGGATCAGCGATTAAACTTGCAGATGGTATAGAGCTAAGAGGAGCTGCAAAAGTGTTAAAGGTCTGGATTTGATCTTAGAATGATCTTGATAAACTGGAGGAATGACTTAGACTAAACAAGAAAAAATAAAGAAGAATCTCAGTATAGACAAGAACATTTTCTGAGAACATTGCAATTTTGAGTGCAGTACTAGGAACAACTCATTAGGAAGTATCTTTGTAGAAAAGCAAATGACCGACAGTATAATCATGAAAAAGGGAATAATACTGTTCTTATAGGAGCAAATTACATGTAAAGCCTTTTACTAAAATGAATAAATTTTCTCTTATATATTTTATATGTGTCAAGAGAGATAAATTTTGGAAAGACTGGAGGAGAATGATCAGAGGTTTAGAAAAAAGTATCTTTTAGAAGATTGAAGTAGAGGCATAGTTTGACATGAAGAAAAGGAAAACTACAGAAAAGTATGAACTACAGTTTAGGTATGTAAAACACCACCAAAAGAAGAAAGGAAATAAAGACTTATCTATTTCATATCGGACCAGGCAAGTAGTATTAAGTTAAATAAGAGATTTGGTTTGACTCCGTAAGAAATTAATGCAGGGATAGCAAAGCTCCAAGGTAAATTGCCTATGGAGGTTGCAATATCCATAATAAATGCTTTTCAAAAGTGACTTGGAAAAATTTTGGATAAAATGGTGTAGTTGATACTACCCTAGGTCAGGGACTGGATAACACAACATATCAAGCCCTTCCAATCCTGTACTCCAAGTCTAAAATGACCACTGCGGATTTTTTTAGGGCAATTTTAGTTATATGCTGTTGCTCTGTTTAACAGAACCAATTGATAACTTAACACATCCATCTGACAATGTCTGACAGTATAATATGCACTTGCACAATTAGAAACATTTACATGTCAATACAATAAATCTCTTCATGAACAACATATGGTATTGATTATTTGTGTACTGCATGTTGTCTTTCTAAAATCTATTGAGCCTCCTTGTTCAAAGTTTCTCTAAAAAACTTTTTGGTGTGTTTTATCTAATTATCTAATAAATTATTACAACAAGGGAGCTCATTAAATTCAGAGTAAGGAAGAAGGAAAAGGTGTTGCTAGAACTTAATTAGCAAGATACAAAGATACCAATTAACACCTATAGCTCAAGAAAAGGAAAAACTTTTTCATGCAGCATACTAAAAAAATACATTCACAGCTGGTTACACATATTTAAGTGGCATGCAACTAATTTTGGTGCTAGTGTTGATATTAAGTAAAAAAGATCATGTAAAGGAAAAAACAACTTCCCCAGGGTAGCAACCAAGATTCCTTTTTATTGGTATGAATACCAACTATTTAGCTATTCAGATTAATGAGAAAGTAATTAGGAAAAAATTGTGCTACAGAAATGGCTGAGAATGATATCATCTTTTTTCTACCAGATGTACCACACTAATGCATGCCAATAATAATTTAAATATACAGTTTGCAATTAACACCTCTGAAAAGCTAGAAAACAATTATTTTCTTTTAAGATAATAAACTGACTGCTAGGAATAAGATCCTTCTTAAATATAGATCCTTCTCTTATTCTTGTTTTGAGTGATATTATCATGAGACCTAAAGGTCATTCAATTTTAAGTAACAGAGGGAACCATCTAGCTCTATAGATTCAAAAGTATGCAGAAACATAACCTATAAAGGAAATTATGATTATTTTTCACATGCTTTCCAATCTGCTAGAAATCATTCATTCTGGAATGAATGAAGAGTCTTAAGTGTCTCGATATTAGGGTCCAAACTGCAGCAAGAAAACTTTAGGATGTACAACATCCTGCAAATAGACAGCCAGCAAGCAATACTGTCTTCAGAGTGCAAATGAAATGCAATATTTGTACAGAGCTGAAGCATGGAGGCCTTCAGGACATTTTATTATTTCCATAAAGGATTTGGAACAAACCCATCCCTGAAGGAAAAAAGAATCAATAAACACTTTTTTAAAGCACTGAAAAAGGCTTGCTTTTTCTTTTCAGGTGTGGCAGCATGTGCACATTTAAAAATTAAACAGTATTTTTCTATGGGAGAAGGAGGGCAATCTCTAGTCTTTCTGTTGAAACGGAATACAAGTTACACCAGACTTAAAATCCATAAAATGGACAGAGGAATCTAGATTACCTGAACTAATAACTGTCTCTCTTAGGAGCCAGAAGCTTAGTATGCTTTGCCATTCAAGATCTGTCTGAATAAATAGCAAAAGCAGAGACGATGTTCCAAAGTGAGTGCCTAAGTACTGGGATATACAAAGTACAGAGGCTAAGAGGCCACATTTACTTGCTTATTTGTGAACTCAAACAGTGGATGCATTATTTTCTTAGTCGGTTGCAGGGTTTCTTTGAAGGGTTTCTTTTCAGTGCAAATTTAGTTTGCACTTGAAATCTTACAATACACACTTGAGCTGGGCTGCTGGTTTTCTCAAAGCAGTTTCCCTCCTGGTCATGCAGAAGCAAAGATATCCAACTGGGAGCCATCTGTAGATCTCTCCTTGCAAATTGAATGCAAGATCCTCCAGCAGTTAGCACTCTATAGATGTGCAATTTATGCCTAGAACTCACAGCTGTCATTAACTTCATTGACTTAACTGTGAAAACACAATATGGATGTGTACTCCAAGAACCACAAAGAACTATACAAAAATAAATTATGGCCCTTCCTTTTACATGCACCAATACTCCATGATGTAGATGCATCTGCCACCAGATAGCTCTGACATAGTAAGAAATAGGCAATTTTGGGTATGTACTGCCTGATAGACTTTATTATTATGGCTCCAAAAATTAGTTTTTAACTACTAATTTTACGTATTGCTTCTCTCTATTTAGCCAAGACAAAACACTACCCTCATCACACATTTTTAATCACGTTGTCTTAAACTTGACTAAGCAAATTTATTAGTTTATTACAACTTTTTAAGCCCAGCCATAGGATTCAAATGCCTAACTACTGATGTCTGATGATATTTCTGAGGCCGTGCTGTGTCCTGCTGGCACTCTAATGGCTGCTTCAGAAGAGCATGAGTATTGTGTCACATTGGCCATTCCTGCCAGCCCGGGCAACCTAAACTGACACCAAGTGTGCCAATTCAAGCATCTTAATTCCTTATTAGTGTTCTTGACTTAAAGAGGGATGAGAGAGGCTTGCCCCTATGAAAAAATTTATAGCAAACTTAATTCACAAGGACTAGCCTGGGATTCTCAGATAACACACAACTTAGTTACTTTCTTTTGAAATGAAAAAGGAGCAGTTTATTTAAGAAGACCAGTCCTGTATTTAAAAGTTCATGAAGCCCAGAGAATTCAAAATTCACATTTACTGCCTCTCGGGAGAATGTTGTTTGCATCAAGCATCTACACCATGTTCTTGTCTGCTTCATCTGGTTGTCTCCCTCTGTTTTCCTGAACAAATGGTTTTATGCTTGGAATAAAATTGAAAAGCACAGAGGGATGGAAACATATTTCACCTGGTGTATCTGAGGAATTGGAGGAAAACAACAAATAAACCTTAACAATGGAGTATACTTTACACCACTCTGAATTGTTATAATATAATTTAGCAGCACATTGATGAACAATTTCGAGGGTAACTTAGCAAACATCAAATTATAATTCTGACAATACAAATAAAAGATGAATTTCACTTTCTGCTGAAAGTGTGACTGTTTACTTGAATTTCTCCAAAATTTGCTGTTGAAGAATACATCTGGTGCAGGTTGCTTGGTTTGCAAGCTAGAGAGGCAGACTAAATGCAGACTGGGTTCTAGAGAGACAAGAGGCTGTGAACTGCCAATTCTTTGGGCATGAAGACTAGTGGCACCAGCCAGATGAATGGACACTGAGAGACACATCAGGAATGAAAGACTTGGGAGGAAGAGCAAGACTTGTGTGCAGGTAAACTGTGAGGGTATAAAACCCCAAGAGTTCTTTTGTCCTCCTTGAAGGTACTGGCTTGGTCTGTTTCTGTGTTTATGCACCGTGAATAAATGTCTTTATGGAACAAGACATCTGACACTCCTCTGTGGCAAACCTGGGCTCGAACTGGTGAGGACACGTGGTCTGACTGTGCGAGAGTGTGATATGTGGGAAGTCAAACAGGACTCACATCACTCCCTGGAGCCACCTCTTCTGAAGGGGCTTCAATCCCAGTAGCAGAAGTCTCCGGCCTTGGGAGCGTGACTGCCAGAGAATGTCGTGAATAGTCAGACTGGGAAGTTTCCTTAACATGAGTGTGTCTCAAAGAGATAGATACAAAGTAGAGTGCTCAAAATGGAATTGCAACCAATTAAGCAATTCCAGCTGTTCTGGGTAGTCAGCTTATATAATTCTCTCACAGTGGATATTCTTTCAGCTTTAGGTCATGGTAGAAAATTTCATGACTGAATGACTCCTGATTTTTCAGAATAAGCTAAGTTAATTGCAGATCAAATACTCTTACAAAATTACAAAGGATTGGATATGTCTTTATTGTGAGGGTAGTGATGTCAACTTTCTGGCTGGGGTAATAGTTGAAAGACTAACAATGAACAAATATCTTTTTTAAATATGACCCAATCAAGACCTTCTCACCACGCATGCATTTTTAATAGGAATTACTTCAGCAGTTATTAAGATATTTCAATAAAAATTCTGAAAAGAATAAAAGAAATAATATATTCCTAACTTGACCTAATGGTTTTGAATGTTATTTGAAGTCTTCATTCTGAATAACAAAGGCAGATTTATCAGAACTGATTCTTAGAAGGCAACTAAATTTTTGAAAGACCTAAAGTAAATTTAGGACATTTTCATCCCAACAGTATTCTCCACCTATTGTCATCCCCTCTTCTTACTGTTCCTTTATTAAACCAAACAAAATCCCCTACAATCTACCTTCTTTACAAACTCTAGCACAGATACTTCTTTATCTTATTCTGTCTTCTAGCAACTTTTCCAGTTTTTGGTTTGTTTTTTTTTAATGTATAGTTGACTTGAAATTGATCACAATAATGCCAATTCAATGGCTGTTGCATGCTTTCTTACATAAAACCCCCATGAAATTTAGTGAGCTGTGGAGATTTTGACAACTGCTTCTGCAGCATCAGCAATTCATGTAGTGAGTTGTATTCATACCTATTCTCAGAGCCAAATTTTGTTTTGTTTGTTAAATAGCAGTTTAAAGTTTTCCTCTCCCAAAGAGATCAAGGCACTAGCTTGATCAGGCCACTGGGCACTCTATCCACTAGCTAACAAAATATAGATCAAATGATAACTTACTAAACATGACTCTCTTTTTGTATGATTTTTCTGGCAGCTGTGTTTAGTGATCCATAAGTACAAATATAAATAATGTAGAAGATATTAGAAACTTAATTCTGTGAGCATGAATTTCATTTTCTCATGTAGATTGAAAAGTGCATATTCTCCCAAAGAGTATAAAAAAAAGAACAGGCATTTGTTCACCTTCATAAAAATACCAACCCTAAGTGAATTTTCACTCTATGTATTCATTATATCCCTCCAAACAATGTATTTCACACAGCATTATTTTCAATATACTTCAGATATAAAATGTTTCTTGATTGCATTCATTATTAAGAAGAGACAAGGATTTCAGTTCTCCATATCTGTCTATCTTTAATTTTACTGTATAACCATAATTATTTAAAATTAAATTGATGGGGACTTTTTATATTTGAATCATATCCAAAAATAGGAAAAAAACCTTAATAGCTTGAGAAAAACAAGATAAAGAATATTCTGTCATTAGAGGTGGAGGTACTGAACACTTAAAAAAAACCCTGACTTTTGTGTTCAGGCAGGAATTTCGGTTGTCTTTCTTGTAATAGCCTTATATAAGAGCACCCCTTCTCTGAATTTCTGTGAACAGTTACACTTTTTTGCCCTGTTAATTGACTTTTTTCTGACTTCTCTTCTTAGGTCTACAAGTTTTCTTGAGCATATAAAGCTATTTTTAGCCCTAAAGCAGAAGACTTCAAAATATATTGTTTGCTTATTCCTCAGACATTACATGGGACATAGACAAACAGGGAAAGTCTGTAAAGCAAAAGAATATTTCAACTAAAATTATTGGTGACATTTATTTCACTAAGAGACATGTAAACTTTAATAAAATATATATTACTTTGTCTAACAGTTGCAAGCACCTTAAGTAGTTTTTAGGGTTCATTTCTTCTAGACATAGTTAACTGGAAGAGAGAAGAATTTTCCATTGCTTGTGGTCTAGACAATATTTTTTTTACAAAGACATGGCTCTGACTTGAGATCAGACCTCAGACTCAGGAGATTCAAGGTCAGGATCTGATATTAGTCAAAATTCCATTTCTAATATTGGAACAAGTTTTATTGTAAATGTATTTTTATGTCCCTAAGCAGTTTTTTTTTTTCTTTTAACATCCTCATAAGATTGTTGGTAATCATAGGATTATGAAACTGTTCTACTTTTTCTAGTTCTTTAAAGATAGTTAAAGAAAAGGACAAAATTCCCCTCAAAGAAGTTTCTAAGAAATGGTTGTTACAGGCTTCAAAACCTATCATCACAAAACAGTGATATTAACAATACATCCTGATCAGAATTTCATAAACAGCACACAGATGGCTGCTAAAAATAAAATTTAATAATAATGTGGAGTACCTATGCAGTGTCTTGAAATAATCGAAAAGAAATGCTAAAGCTTGTTAATAATTTTTTTAAAAGACATTTTTCTTCTTTTTCTACTTCTTCCTCCCTAACCTGGAATTTTGGAATACAGTGTTATTACTACCTAACATAATGAAATTAAACTTTGGACAATAATTTTCACTTTTAAAATATACTTTGACATAGTATATATACTTCTTTATCTCAGTGCATGTATCTAAGACCACGCTTTGTACTTTCATCTTTCAGTACTTAACTGGTTACATGGTCTATAGTGTACCATATCTCTCCTGAATATCTTTAAAGCCTGCAAAGAAAAAAAATCATATTTTTAAAGCAAAAAATCCAAATGCTTTTCTCTTATCTGGAAACATAAACCCAGTTACTTCTTGCTAGCTATGTTCACTCTTTCAGTTTCCAGATGCATTTTTTCCTTAGCTCATGCTCAGATAAGTAATTGTGCAAGAACTCATACTGTGCCATAGAGTCTCAAACTTTCTATCCCTGTCAGAATCAGCTGCTTTCATCCAACCAACAACAATTCCAGCACATACTTATATTATCTGCTCTTGAGTCTCAGTTGGCTCAATTAATGATCTGCAAGTATATGGATGTTCATCCCTGCTGGATGACACTGGTGTCTCTTAACTTCAAGGGAACTGCTGAACAGTCTATTAGGACATGTTTGTCTTCTGAGTAATTTTGGGTACCCTTTCTAGTTTTCCCAGTCTTGTTGTATATGAGACACAGAAGATTCAAATAAATCCCATTTCCTTCTTACTTCAACCTCTTTTTGGAAGTGGGTTATAGTCAGTATACCTATTATTAAAAAAGAAAAATAGAACATGCTACAAGAATGCCCATTTTCTTCTTTCCAGGTTTCTTCTCCCTGAGGCTTTAAGCTCTTCTTCTTCAACCCTTAACTTATTTTAAATGATAGTTTGGGAAGATTGCAAAACACTGTTCCTATAAAACTAACCTAGCCTGACTAATTTTCTAACAAAACACAAGTTTCCACTCTCTGTTTATACATCATTATCATTGAAATGAAGCCAAAAAGTGATAGTGGTTCTTAGCTTCTCAAAACAAACTGCTTAAATTCTAGCCATAAATTTTCAGCTATATAACTTAGATTAATGTGATAGGAAATACAGCAACTGGGATCCATCAATATCTAAATTACTTTCGTAGAGAAAGGGAGAATATTTGTTCTTAATGTTATAATGTACTTAATTTTATAATATTGCCTGACCTACTCTGCATTCTGACCAAGTACTAAAAACTGACTTCTACAATATTGGACCGTATCTATAGGAAACATTTTAAAAAACTCTTGGGTGGTCTAATGCTACATAAAGTTCAGTGCATGTAATCTCTATTTAAAAGATTTCAATTAAGAATTTAAGTGTTACCAAACTAAAAAAAAAAATCTCCTGGTTGATATTATATTTTCCTGTTTGGATGAATGAACTCTGTATGATCTGATGTATGACTAATCTCTGTAGCTACAGTATTCAAAATCATTAAAAAATATGGCAAATTTACATATAAATATGTTGTCTTTAAAAGAACATTAAAGATAGACCTTTTTGTCTTCTCTTACTCTTCTGTGGCTGTAATAATTTTTATGAGCTACAAAACAAGAGGATGAGGAAGAAACTAGGATGTAAAGGAATGAGTTCTATTACAGTCTTATTACTTGGATTTTATACTTGAATAAATTAATTACAAATTTTCAGTAGTAGGAAGGAAGGTGGATTTTACTATTTTTGAATAAAATAGTAAATAAAATAAATAAGTAAATAAAATTTTTGGCAACAAGGGGAAGAAAATCTGAGTCTTCAGTATTGCTAAACATAGTATTCCTTACAACAAATGATGCTTCCAAAATTGGTAAAAGGATGATTGGTTGATCAAACCACACCGACACCACTGTATATTGTCACTGTTATTTCTAATATAACTGTCATACACTTCTTACTCAATAAAAAATGCAAAGTTTGCACCCAAGAAGGAGTAACCTCTTGCAATATTACAGACAGGGATGGATAGACTGAGGAGCAACTTTGGGGAAAGAGGCTGGTGGTCTTGCTAGACTGCAAAACTGAACATAAGCCAGTAGTGAGCCCTGTCACATAGTTTCAAGGCAGTGATAGATCACACCTAGAGTACTCTGTCCATCGAATTTTGGAAGGACAGGACAAATTTCAGTGAGTTCTTCAGAGGCCACCAAGTTTAGGGCTGAAGTGAATGCATGGATCTTGAATGATTAAATCATCATCTCCTACATTTACTTACCATGTTACCACGCTCCAACACCACTTATGTTTCTAAAGACTTCAGAATAATTTGTTTTCTCTAAACCAATTTGTCTCTTGTCAAACTGAGATTTCAGTTTTACAACCAGCTGGGGAATAAGTGATCCCCTTCCATAAATAACAGAGTCATCTGCATAATATGTACTAAGATGTCCCTGTAGACTTTAGATATTGTATATGAACAGAAAGATATAGACTCAGTTAAGAGATTTATGCAAGAGAGACTTCAGTTGATATGTCTAACATTTTCTAACACAAATCTTTTTGTAATACTATACAGAAAAATCTGTATAAGTATTGCAGATGTTAAGATAGAAAGGTAAAAGAAAATACAATTAAATTGATGTTTAAACAATGGAGACTTATTCTTGGTATTAAGATGTCCAAAGTCAGGAATATTTGTTGTTGGCAAGAGACATGATAGCTATAGAATAGTAGAACGGCCTGGATTGAAAGGAACCTCACCAGGTCATCTAATTCCAAGCCCCCTGCTGCTGTGTCAGGGACATCTTTCACTAGACCAGGTTACATAGAACTCCATTCAACTTGTCCTTTAACAGTTCCCGGGATGAGGCATCCACAACTTTTCTCTGGGCAGCATCTTCCAGTGTCTTACCATCCTTTCAGAAATATGAATAATATGAATAATGCAATTTTCTAAGAAAATGCATGGAGTATATATAGTATATATATATAGTGTCTCATATATATAAAATTCCAGATTTACTCCTTAAAGGATTCTCTTAAAGGACTAAGGAATTTGGATTTTATGTTTCTGTTTTTAAACTATATGTGCTGATCTTGGCTGGGATAGAGTTAATTTTTTCACATTAGCTGGTAGAGGACTATGTTTTCGATTTGTGCCGAACACAGGGTTGATAGTATAGGATGTTTTTGTTATTGCTGAGCAGGGCTTACTCAGAGTCAAGGCCTTTTCTGCTTCTCCTACTGCCTTGCTGGCAAGAGGGGTGGGGATGAATGGGAGGTTGGGAGGAGACACAGCTGGGACAAACTGTCTAAAGGGATATTCCTGACCATATGACATAATGCTCAGTATATAAAAGGGGGGGTGCCGTAGATTTGTACCATCCACCTGGAGCAGCAGATCTGTCACAAGTTCAAGGTCAACTGGGAATGGATCAATGGATCATGCACACAGTCATGGTCCTCCAGATCAGGGCACTGATACCCCCTTGATCTGTCATCCATGTTGAAGATGCAGTCAAAGAATTCGTTAAATACCTCTGCCTTGTCCACGTCCCTGGTTGTGAGTTGACCAACCTCATCCTGTAATGGGCCAATATTATTTTTACTCTGCCTATTGACATAAATATATTTGAAAATAACTCTTTTTATTGTCTCCCACAGGGGACAGGCGGCCAGCTTCAACTCCTATTGAGCTGTGGCTGCACAAATTTGTCATTGCAGTGGCAAGCAACATCTCTGTATTCCTCCATGTCACATAACCTTGCTTACACTGGGCATACACCTCCCTTTTTGCCTTGTTCCCAAGAGAAGATTCCTGTTTAGCCAAGACATCCTTCTGCCTCACCTGATTCATTTCTGACATTTGGGAATTGCCTGGTCCTGTGCCCTTAGGAGATAATGCTTAAAAGTGACCAGCACTGATGGACCCCAGCAACTGCAAAAACATTTTCCCAGGGGAAAATACTTACTAATTCCCTGAGCAGCCTGAAGTCACCTCTCCTCACATCTAGAGCTGAGGTTTTGCTGGCACTTTTCCTTCTGTCAACAGAGATTATAAACTCTATTTCTTTGTGGTTTCTGTGACCAAGACAGCTGCCAATCTCCACTTCACTCAGAAGATCCTCTCTGTTGACAATCAGTAGACAAGGGCATCTTTCCAAGTCGTTTCCCTCAGGACCTGTTCCACTAAAGTTAATGAGAGTTTCTTCAAACGCATCAGTGAGTTCAGACTATGAAAACTCAACAGTTACACTATCCTTAAAGGTAGACTAAATTAACTAATAATTCTGAAATCATCTAAAATCCTCCCTTACACTTGTTTGAAAGTAACAAACCAAGAAATGAGTAAAAATATTAAGCAAAATAATGTAAAATATAATTATTTTAACAAGTCATTTTGATAATAATTTAGTAAGAACAAATTGAAATAATTTCAGAAATACTATGAAAAAGACATTTGATAAGCACTCTTAAAAGGCATGGGATAAGAAAACAGTGTAGCTGGGAAATAGCAGGGACAGAGAAGTGTAAGACCACTTAGAAAATTGTCAGAAAAAGGGAAATAGTATGGAAGAGAATTTAACATAATATTTTTTTTAAAATACAGTGAGTTTTCTATCTTTTCCCAAAGAAGGAAAAAGTAGCTAAACACTGACCCTGGTAGTTTGGGGTATTTTCAGCTTTTGTTTCACTCTTAACTAGAGCCAGAGTACATCTGGATTTCCTCAGATATGTCCTCCCTTTTCTGTCAAGAAATTTTCTCTGTCTGGGAACTGGAGAAGTTTGTGCCCCCAGCTTGGATGTCCAAAATTTCCAGACATATTCACCATGCGTGTAAAGATTAAGTTTGCCGCACAGGCATAGTGAGCTTGCTGCTTCTGGGAAACATCTGTACACTGTGCATGTGTGATATTGTGGATCTGCACACATGCAGCAAGCCTTGCATGCTCCAGACACATTGTATTTATCACAGAAACTGTGGCAAACAGGAGTTTCTATCCAGGATTTCCACAACAGAAATAATTTAAAATACTTTTTGAATAATTTTTGAATTTTTCTCCTGCTTTCTTGACAAAGCCAATCTTTCCATAAGAACAGATGGCACTGAAAAATCCAAATGAAGTAATCACACAAGTTGAAGAGGCAAGATCATGATAACCCTAATGAATGGAAACTGGAGGAAAAAGCATCAGAAACAGCTCGCTGTGATTTATGGACTTGGCTTTAACCAAAAGTTGAACGCAAAGTAAAAGCTGTCAGTATGCTGCTAATAAGGACATCAGTCTAAATGGATAAATGAGATTTTTTTTTTTTTTTTTTTTGCTCCTCTGACCTCCAGACAAGCAATATATGTTTCTGAAGAGCAGTTGTTGCTTCCTCCTTAGGGCAATCAATACATCCTGGTTTCCAAGAGTGAGTTACATGTGGTATACAGCTGTACTGAAGATCTACAGAGAAGATGCCACTTCCTTTCAGCTGATCAAGATATTTCCCTCATAAAAATATACTTCAGCTTCTTTTATCATTAGCACGTAAGAAATTCTGGGGGGGGAAATGGTCACTTTACACTGTCAGTATATTATGCTTGAACTGAATTAGATTCTATATGCAACTATTCTAATTATGTGAAATACAACTAAGACAGATCTGCCCCACAAATCTATACGAAGAAAATTAATTGTTCAAAGTCAGTCTTTATATGTATTGTGAAGGAACTCAAAAACTGAATTGAAGCACAAAGATCCCAGTACTCAAGAGACAATTCTTCATCAGAAATTGCATTAATTTGTATTAGGAAGATGACAGTTCCTCCTGGTTTATACCCATTTAGTCTTTGGTTAAAGTGATAAAATGGACGGCCATAATTCTATGATAACACTGTGCCTGCAGGATGCTAGTGATAAGTGGCAGAATTACCATTAGCATAATATGACAATGCTGAATTAATTCTAATTATCTTGATTGTTGAGCATTTAAATGAAAATGAAGACATTAAAAGTAACTAATTGCTTAAAAGGCTACTTCTGAGAACAAAATATGAAAGATTTTCCAAAAAGACAGTGCAAAACAATGGGCCTGAATTATCTAAAATCTTGTAAATTTGTTTATTTCTTATGAACCTGCTTGGAAAGTAGTATGACTTTTCAGAAAGCTTGAAAAATTTAAAGCACCATTTTGCTAATTACATATTTTATCATAATTCATCAAACTTATGGACATTATTATTAAATTAACTGATAGATTATCTGTAGGTTCTCAGACCTAAAGTCCACAGTTCATAGTGCAACTTATTGATCATAAAGGAAAAGATGAAATTAATACATGGTAGAAATTCACTGATTTTGAACTATGAAAAATACATTCCTTGCAAGGCATTAAGCCCTAATTTTTCAGTAAAATCTCACATGGAAAATATATAACAATTTGTATGACAAAAAATATTTTAAAGCAATTTATTTTGTAGTTATCTACAGATATTAAAACAAATTGCTTAAATCCATTACTATATTATTTTCATGTCATTATCTGATCATGTTATCTCATTTTACTTATTTCTAATCTCTATTTCTTCAAAAAGTAGAAGCTGTCATCTATAACCAGTCAATCTTCTTCTTAAAAAAGAAGAAAGAAAAAATAAATCTTGGGAATTCTTTTCTCTCTGTACAAGTAAAAATTTAAAACTGTGTGCCTATTTAGAGTTGGGGGGGGGGGATGAAGAAGATTTAGAAAATTAGTGTACTACACACTCTCAATCCACACAGACAAACCATAACACAACTTCCAAAATAAAATGCAGCTGTTCTATGGCAGCCAGCCTGTTATCTGTATGCCTGGGCCCTGTTTCCAGCCCTGAATATCTCACAATGCAACCTGATTCAATAACGTATTGCCAAGAACAGGCTAGCAAGAATGAGCGTCACAAGGGTTGCAACAGCAGTTAAAGGAATTGCATGCAGTTATTAGAAATGTTGACTTTCTACCCACACTTTATACAGTTTGCTGAATTGGAAGGGAGCTGCAAAATCCCAGTTAAAGTGTTTTTATAAAGGTGTGGGATTTTCTGTGATGTTTTTTTCTCTCCACAACAGTTTTCCTAAATGGCTGAAACCTGTGTTTTGTGCAGGTCAAGTGTCTCAGTCACTCCTCAGCTCCACCTGTTGAAAGTAAGCTCTATTGCCTGAGAATTTAGAAGGTCCTCACTGAAAAAAAACCAAAAAAAAAGAGAGAGAGTGACAGACAGTTTTAGTTTCAGTGTAACTTTGTTGAAATGCTTCTGCCCTCCTGCAAGTGCCACAATACATTTCATTTGAAATCTGTATGACTTTTCACTCTGACTCTCTCTGTCAACTCATATGGGAGTTCTGATGCTTGTGATACTCTCTGAAGGAAACAGGAATAAGTCCAATATGAAATTGAGAGAACCACTGTTGTATGGCATCATGCTGTAACTCCTGAGTCTTTTAAAACAGGTCTGGAATTAAGTAGCTGAATTTCCTCAGTAATCCAGAGGGAAAGCTGTGCATCTCTGAACAGCAATCAAAAAAACTCTTCTCTGAGCACAGATCCTGCCAAGAGGAAAAATCAAACACAAGGTCAGAGGGATGTAACATCCTCTCCCAGCTGAGTCAACTGTACCAGGACTACAACTCCTATTGAAATTGTCGTAAGTTTCTGTCCACTCCAAACGAGAAAGTAGGAATCATCTCCTGAGAACAGACCCATAATTAATCTGTTTTCCCATGAAAAGTCAAAGAGTGGGTAAGGACAACTTTTCCATTTTACTAACCACTTTCTCAACGCAATCTTCTGTTACTAGTCCTCTAAGCTCCCCTCTCCTAGGGATTTATCTACCCATGTACCAAGGGACTGAGACCAGCCCTGATCTGGACTGACTGTATAAACTGTGCTCACAGCTGAGCAAGGGCTATGAGAAAGGCTGTACAGAGATGAGGAAGGGCAGAATTTGAGATAAGAGTGCCTAAGTGAGATCATCAGTGGCTCAAGGATTCAGAAGGGAAAATACCAGCATGGAAAGCCGTGAGAGCTAACAGGCAAAGACAGGACAGGCAAAGGTGATGAGATCCCAGCCAGGATGCCATTGATGGAGCTAGAGTCAGAGGCCTGAGGTAGTTCTCTGGCACTGTGAATTCCCTGTGGAAGCCACAGGGTTGACAGCTCTTTGGGTGCCTTGTCTACCGAAGTGGTGAGCACACAAGTGCTTAGTAAAACACCTGGTAACTCCTGTGTATCTTTTGTGGGTGTGTCTTGGGGTGACTTTCTGATGTGTATCCCCTACCGCCTACTCTATGCCCAGACATGAATCCTGTGCCTTTTCTATAGCTTTAAGGCAGACCTTTAAGAGGGCAGGGGGAAACTGGTGGAATTCCTTTGGCGCTGTGTTCAGAAACAGAGATAAGCTCGCTGGCTTCTGTCTGGCTGCTCTGCTTCTGCAGCAGAGAAGAGAGTTACATTCATTTTGCTTTTTAGCTAGCTTCCTGTTCATCAGCTAAGGTATGGAGCTCTGCAACTTTGGAACTGTTCAGAATACCAGAACATCAGAACCTCACTGGGAGGCCTTTCCACTGAGGCCCAGAAGGGCCCATACCGAAACCCCAGCTCTGGAGAGGAGAAAGCCACACCCACAAAGGACTCTGAAATCTACCCAGGTTCTCTTCACAGTGAGAGGTTTTATTATTTAGCATTATTCTTTTCCTGTGCCTGTGTGCACTGTGTTTGTTAAATAAATAGTTTTTTTCCTTTCACTTTCCTCCAAGGAATTTTCGTTCCAAAGCTGGTGGGGGAGGATGGCTGTAACCTGCCTTCTTTGGAGGGGACGTTCCTCCCAGAGCATTCCCCTTAATTTGTCTCAAACCAGGACAGGGTGCTAGGCAATGAATAACTATTCCATGTCTTTTGTTTACGTATATTCGTCTTGTATAGTCAATTATTCTCTGCCTAAAGACACCCAAATATAACTAACCTAAAAACAGGCAAAACAGGCAAAAGACCATTCTCAAGAGCCACAGGTAAATTTTTCTACCTTTGTATGCTGGGTTTAACACCAGCAGGGAAATTAAATTTCAAATTAGCCACTCCACTTCATCCACTCCTTTCAGTAAGCAAGAGACAATAAATGAGAGATTACGAATTGAAATAATTTACTATAAGCACATGTCCTGGGTTGCAGTGTATTCTATTACCATCCCCATCAGCTGTTGAAATCAGGTGGGGCAGTGTTTCCTTGCCTCCTCCCCCCAGACTATCTTTCTGTTAATTGCCCATCATTGTCCTGCCGCCTGACTCAGAGATAACTCCCTCCGGACTATCTTCTGTTAATGAGCCTAATCAACACTTGGCCTCATGACTCATTACCCCATTGTGAGATGCTCCACCCAGAGGGAGGAAACAAGCATTCCATCCTGGATATAATCTGAGATTCTGAACACCAGAGACAACCTTTCCACTGGATTTCCAGAGGACAGGAGCTACACAGCCACCACTGGACCTTCTGAGGAAGAGCAGACCCTTTTTCTACAGTATCACCACTTCAGAGGACTGCAGCCACCATTCTATCAGACTGCTACCACTGCCCTGATTAACAGGGTGTCAGGTTGTAACCTGACTGCCAGTTTAACCCAGTGTTTTCTGCCTTTATTTTTGGTTTTTTTTTTCCTTATTTTATTTCCCTATTAAATTGTTATTCTGACTTGGTGTCTCCCACTAGTTTGTTTTCAAACTAGTACAGCACAGTAACAAGAGCAGTACTAATAGCAAGAGTATACAAAAGAGAAGGTATTTTACCCACAAAAAGGTATTCACCACTGGGAAAAAAAAAAAGCTTCCTGAAGACAGCACCTGTGTCACAAGATACCCAAGAAACAAAGGCAATATGATGTGGAGAGCTCCTACAGCTTAATGTTACCACCCTTAGCCTGAAACAATGGAAAACAGGGACCAACAAATTCTGAGAGCTCGTTTGTCCAAGTAAGGATCGTGCAGCTGCTGGTTGAGTTCAGATCTCTGCAGTTGCTTGTCATACCTCCTCCAACTCTCCAACTGCCCTGTGTGTGCGGGTGGGGGAAACTTCTCTGCTGAGGTGTCTTTTTAGAAATAATCATTCATTTAAAGACAAACAAAGGCTGATTTATGCCTTTGAAGCTGTTGAGGCATAAGTTCACCTGGCAACTAAGCACCATGCAGCCCCTCAGTGACTGCCCCTCTCTTCATCTTCCCCAGTGGAATGGGGAGGAGAATCAAAAGTTAAAATCTGTAGGTTGAGATATGAACAGTTTAATAATTGAAACACATAAAATTTAATAATAGTAATAGTTAACAAATTAAAATTCAATAATAATAGTAATAGTTAACAATAAAAATAATAATTATAATAAAATAAAAAAAAAATCAGCAAGTGGTGCAGGATACAATTGATCACCACCTGCTGGCCAATACCAGACCTCATCTCTGAACTCCAATCTGTTCCCCTTCTGGATAACTCCACAGTTTGTATAATGGACATGGTGTTCCACAGTGTGGAACATCCCTTTAGCCAGTTCGGGTCATCTGTCCTCCCTGTGGTCTCTCCCAGTGCTTTTTTTCTTTCTTTCTTTTACCTCCTGACTGGCAGAGCAAAATATGTTCTTGACTGAGGATAAACACTACTTAGCACCAACCAAAACATCAGTGTGTTTTCTTCTCATATGCACCATGAGGGCAAATCATTTAATTAAGTCTAGAATTAACATTTTAATCTTGGCACTTAGCCTCTGAAACAGAGCCTCAAATATTGAGAAATAATGCCTTCATCCCCTTAAAATTTCGTTCCTGAAATTTAACTTCCCAAAATCAATTCCAAGTATATGAACAGATCACATCATGGCTATTTTACTGAAGAATAGGGAGGAAGTCCCACCTGGGTATTTGCTCAAGTTACTACAAAAACTAAACTTTTTGTAGAAATGTTTCTAATTAAATATTATCTACTTGCATCTTTCACCTGGAGCTGTACTGATAATACACTCAAGAATATGTTTTAAGTCTCCCAAGGGAGAAAAGAGAAACAAAACCAAAACAAAATAAAAAGGAGCAGTGGAGAAAAAAATCGGAATACTATATCTACTGTAATTGATCCCATAATTACCCTAATTTTGCAATTAATCAGGGTTTGAAGTCAGGACTTCCCTTCCTCTACCTAACGACTTTGAAATTTGTTTTATTTAATCCTATACCAGCTGACTGTTATCTGGGGTTAAAATTGTTATACTTTTAACAAGTAGTTTGATATAGTAGAACCTGTAGAAAATGTGGGTGTCTCATAGAAAAATCAAATCTGCAAAGGTTCATTTGAACTGCATTTCAGTATGGCAGTGTTTTTATCAGGTTAATAGGGAAGTTGGCAGTCAATTACGTGATAAAATTACCTCTACATTGTTGTAGAATTCAATCCTTTTGCCAGCTGAGAAATCAGGAATGAGAAAAATACACAGCTTGAGTAAAAAAGCAAAATCACTGCTGTTACTCTGTTTACAGTTCACTACAGATTTGATGTCAGAAGAGCTGCAGAAAATGATATCAAGCAGGTAATGAGCTTTCTGAGTATTAATCACATGACAATCTATAAAGCATTAGTATGAAATAACACACTATTTATGATCAGATATTTACACTGTGCAGCTATAATCACTAGTGAGCAGAAAGCATGACTACTTGTCTCAGGTCATTGCGTACATTAAAAGGAAGTCATTCTATCAAGACCATTATGGAAATAGACTGCAACTTTTTTTCTTATTTTCCGTTGCATTTCATAACTGAGAAATCCTCTCAACAACTATCTCAGATTCCTCAGAAATGTGTTTCTGATCTTCCTTTCTTCACTATAACCACTCTCAATCATTAATTTTCTTGGAGAAGTCTAATGTACTTTCTCAGATCCTGTCATCATGTATGGATTTTGAAAGAAAGCCGATCAATTTATTATATTTGCATGATGGGTAAGGAAATTACCCATCTGTCTGTCTGTCTGTCTGTCTCTTACAGTTCTTCTACCATATCCTCATATACACATCAGGTGAAGAACTACTGGCATACCTAATTTAGGTTACGTTAGCATTTACTTTTTGCAAACCTGATTTTAACTACATCTGTCTTTTCAAAGTTTTCTACTTGGCTTCCCTTAGTGTGGTCCATGGCCAGTGCCAGCTTTCTCTGGAAACCTGAGAAACAGCAATTAAACAGCAAGACTCATTGCATAGGAGGCAGCGTAGGCAAATGCTTGTGAGCCAGGTAATAATTTGGGCTCTTGGGCAGCTTGTACACAATCTGTCTTCCTTCCCTGTTTATAATCAGGATCGTAGACAAATAAATTTACTTCTCTGCTTTTGGTCAGAGCATACTCTGGAAACAACCTTTTACCAAGACTTTTCCCAAATTAATTGTATATGCCCATAAAGAAGCAAATTAATATCTCCCACAGGAAGCCATTTTGAGAATTGATAAATATTTAAAGAAACAGATCCAATACATTCTCAGCAACAGCCTAGACAGCCGAACAGGCATTTATCCTGTCCCTCTGAGCTATCTAAGTTAAATGTTAGATGTTTTCCCCAAATCACCTAGAATCTCTCTATGGAGCACAAGGAGAAATAGGTACCTTCAGAGAACAAAAGCACTCTGTATTTTTGTTGATGGTGGTAGTTGAAGCACCATCTTACAATTAATATTGTAAGACTAACTGTTTTTCAGTTGAAGGCCACTGCTCCTTCTGGATAACTTTATTTCTAAATGAGAGAAATACTTTTTTTCATTTTATTAACACAGTTTAAGTTAAGAAGCGAGCCTTTGCTTCTTAGAATAATTCTCCACATTCAACAAAACTAATACTTTCATTCAAACTTTTATTTCTGATGAAATCAATAACTTTAAAGTGAAAAAAAAATCATTCATTTTGAATTTCAGCAGTTAGACACAAAAGTATATGTCTTTCATTTACTCTTAGAGCTCTAGATGCATCAAGGGAAAGAAAAACCCCTGTTTGTGTCATATAAAATAAATTTCTATGCCTTTCCTCTGAAAGCTGTATTTGAAAATACTAAAAATAGACCAGCACCATATAAGTCTTTTCAAGGTTTCTTTTTTTTCATATTTCCTCTCACAAGGATGCATATTATTAAATCCTTGCCCCAATCCCCTTAATTCAGCAATTGATTTCATATTTTGTTTTCATATCTGAATCATAAACCCAGAACAGGGACCAAGAGCTTAATTTGTATCAAAATACAAAATGCTGAGCCCAGTTGAGATAGCTTAAAATTTTATTAAACTAAAAACATTTGAGAAGAATGGATCAGTGTTGTGGGAGTTGATTTTGTTTCATCTCTGTACTAAACATCAATTGCTTTATTAAAATAATGAAATGTCAAACTATGCATATATAGGTTTAAAAATCAGACTATAACTTTTGTTCTTTTGGCAACTTTTTTTGAGGTTACTTGTTGTTCAGTTGTTTTTTTTTTTTTTCTTTTTCTTTTGGGTTTGGTTTGGGTTTTGGTTTTTGTTTGCTTTTTGTGTTTTTTTTCTTTTGTGTCACAGTATTCAAGGCCAGGTTGGATGGAGCTCTGAGGAACCTGGTCTAGTGGAAGATGTCCCTTTCAACAGCAAAGGGGTTGGAACTAGATTATCTTTAAGGTTCCTTCCAACCGAAACTGTTCTGTGAATTTATGATATGTCATGTTGCTTAAAATTTTGATGTCACTGCTAGTTTCTCACTTAAGAAACAAATAATACCAAAACACATGACATTTGAAGAAGGGTTACCCCATTTCTCAAAGTGTTTATTTTAAACTGTGTATAATTTAATGTTGGAATATCTATGTTACGTTCAGCAGCGAAAAAAATTAAAAAGTTTTAAATGTTTGTTTTTTTAAACAGCTTAGACCAGCTTCCTGATCTTTTATGTTTCTTTTCCTCTTCTCATTTCCTTGTGTTACC
This sequence comes from Corvus kubaryi, assembly GCF_017639235.1. NCBI lineage: Eukaryota > Metazoa > Chordata > Aves > Passeriformes > Corvidae > Corvus > Corvus kubaryi. Next base: position 32,549,977 of record NW_024580667.1, on the reverse strand, counting down.
CCCTTTCCAATGCAGTGAAAGGATGCTTGGCTAAATAGAACTCATGGGACTAGATGCTTCATTACAATACTGTCTTCTAGTCGTCCCCATCTGAAATTATGAAAGCATGGTTTCTTATTTCTATCTTTGCAAGAAACAGAGAAAGATGAAGGGGAGAGGAAAACCTTCCTAGTCTTGGAAATGGAACTTCTGAAGGCAAAAAAAAATTGCCCCTTTTTTCACTATACCCCTTAGCAGTGGAAAATAAAATTGTGCCATTCTTTTGGCTATGGTTGACAACTGCCTTGGAAACACCAGAGTACCTTCCGTGGATATGAGTGAGAAAACAGTACAGACCTGGCTATCTGTCTGTGTACCCACACACGTGTACCGGAAAAAAAATCACTTTTAATTTCAGTAACACAGGAAAAACAATTTATTTTTGAAAAAGAGACAGAAAGCAGTGCTAAATAGGAGGCTTTAACAAAAATTAAAAAAAAAAAGAAAAAAATCCCCAGACTTCTATAAGTGAAGCTATAGTACATGTACATTCATTAGAATGAGCAGTCAGGGATGAAAGATGAGTACAGAGCATAAGACAAAACTATATATCTATAGGAAAAATGGGAGAGGAGAGGTAAAAAAGAAAATGAACAAGAAAAAATGCAGCTTTTTGAGGACTTTTTTTCATTGAAACAAATTCTTCCAGGTGCCTTTTATATTTCTACCCTTAATATTTTGATCCTGAAGTATTACTGTAATTAGGATATGGATTTCCTACCAGTACCAACATCTCTGGCCCTAACATACTCTCCTGGTTTGGCTGGGATAAAGTTAATGTTCTTCCTAGTAGTCGATACAGTGGTCTGTCTTGGATTTAGGATGAGAAGAATGTTGATAACACACTGATGTTTCAGTTGTTGCTGAGCAGTGCTTGTGCTAGGTCAAGGACTTCTCAGCTTCACATGCCCTGCCAGCAAGCAGGCTCAGATTGGGCAAGAAGCTGGGAGGGAACAGAGACAGAACAACTGACCCCAACTAACAAAAGCGATATCTGATGCCATCTGCACCATGCTCTGCATATAAACTAGGCAGAAAGCTGGCCTTGGGGCCATGGCTTGGGAACTAGCTGGGCATCAGTCTGATGGTGGTAAGAAATTGTTTTCATTTGCATCACTTGTTTTTCTTGTGTTTTACTTCTCTATTTGTAATTTTCATTATTATTATTATTGTGTTTTAGTTAAGTTGTTTTCATCTCAACAAAAGTAAGTTTTCTTACTTTTACCTTTTGATTGTCTCCCTCATCCTATTATGGAAAAAGGGAGTGAGCACAGAGCTCTGTGGTGCTTGGTTGCTAGCTTGGGTTAACCAGTGCACATCCCTAATAAAGGTTTTAGTATCCTAAGTCCTGGCCATCACAGACACAGTCTATTCCACTAAGGTCAATTTAAAAGCCAGGACAGTTTTACTGTTTGAAAGCTGTTGAATAATAACTCAAGGTTATTACTATTTTGAATAGTTCTGAACATGTTTACCCCAGAAAAATGAGCTGTTATCTGTTCATCACTTCCTGTCCCTGACAAAGATGGAGCTGAATAACCAGAACTCAATATCCCTGCATGCAAATCCCACGTATCATTAGCTCAGCTTGTGAAAACAAGTTTTACTGTTCCTTCTAATAGTACTGAAGGGAGAAAGGGCAAAGTGTTAATCCTTCCTTCTCTCTCTGATAGGAGAGCTGAGTATTTGAAATACTGTAAACCTAGATACATTTACAAAATTATGTATTTCTATTATTTAAGTAAGTCAGAATTATAAAGTATGCCTGAGCTTTGCGGATATATATAAAAATATTGCCAGAGGCAGGAATCCCTTCTGCAGTATCACCATATCACTGGTTCACCGCTTCGCTGCACATAAACCTTATTTCCAATTAGTCTGAGCTCCCTGAGAATCAATCGGAGACGATATAAACATTCTAAACACATACTGTGCATGCCACTTCAAATTTACCACTAACGCTTTACTATATTTCTGTCAATTATTCACAGGAAATAGGCCATATTGCACCAAAGTCATGGTTTAATAATGTTTCATTTTTTTTTTCTCCAATCACCAAGCCCACAGAGAAATCTACAGATAAACTATTTGTTGTATTGTCTATTTTTTATCGAACAATTACAGCACACAAAAAAAGATAATATTAGCAATCTGATTATCAAGGAAGTAAAATTAACACTTTGGTGCTTACTCAGGACCAATGACATGCAAATAACATTCTTCAAGCCTCATTCACACAGAAATGGCAGGCCAAAAGTTTACTAAGGCTAACCAGCTGCTTTCATCCCACCCTCACCCCAACACTACAGGCAGCATTGGATCCCCTAGAGGGGCTAAGGGCTTCCTTCCATGTAACCAATAAATCCATGTTGGGTCCTTCTTACATAATCTTTAAAACTGAGTTTATACATTAAATTTTACCTCAGAAGAATTGCTTGAGAGAAAATTCAAAGGGGCAAATTCAGTCTGCTAAAGTTCACAGTCTTACTTCTCCCTAATGACAGAAACAGCACCTGTAATTTCCCAAGTGAAAAATCATATTCAGATCTGGGAGCTGACACCTAGCACCTCTTAAATCACAACTCGGTAAATTTTCATATGAATTATTTTCTCAGTCAAAATTCTTGTGTTCACGTAATTCTAATTAAAACTTGATCCCCACAACCCTGATGGACATGAAGCATGCTAAATACCTCAATCAAAAGGTAAGGAGGGATGAATTCCATGTTAGCAAGAAATATATAGTGAGGTATAAAACAACAATGAAAATCAGGTCAGTGTAGAAAGGCATTATAGGATGCTATAAATTTATGATAAAAATATAAAAGTTTTAAGGATCACATGACATCTTGTCATTCTCTTGGCTGGAGAAGAGGGAACCAAAGGGGTTAGAAACATCAAATTGTTTAAGTTGGAAAAATCACTTAAGATCAAGTCGAACCCTTAACCCAGCACTGCCAAGTTCACTACTAAACCATGTCCATAAGTACAATATCTACACACCTTTTAAATGCCTCTAGGGATGAGGATTCCTCCACTTCCCTGGGAAGAGTGTTCCAATCCTTGACAAACCTTTCAGGGAAGAAATTTTTCCTAATATTCAATCTAAACCTTCCCTGTAGCAACTTGAGACCATGTCCTATAATTGCTTATTACTTGGGATAATACACCAACCCCCACCTGACTAAAACCTCCTTTCAGGTAGTTGCAGGGAGTGAGAGGTTCCCCTTAAACCTCCTTTTCTCCAGGCTGAACAACCCAAGTTCCCTCAGCTGCTCCTTGCAGGACTTGTGCTCCAGACCTTTCACCATCTCTGTTGGCTTTCCCTGGACACACCCCAGTACCAGCATCTTTTTTGTAGTGAGGGCCCAAAACTGAACACAGCACTCAAGGCACAGCCTCACCAGTGCTGAGTACAGGGGTACAATCCCTGCCCTGGTCCTGCTGGCCACGCTATTACTGATACACACCAGGATGCCACTGGCCTTCTTGGCCACCTGGGAACATGCTGGCTCACGTTCAGCTGCTGTTGACCAGCCCCCCCAAATCCTTTTCCACCAGGCAGCTTTCCAGCTACTCTTCTCCCAGCCTGTAGCACTGCATGGGGTTGTTGTGACCCAAGCACAGGACCTGACACTTTGCCACGTTTAACTTCATACCACTGGCCTTGGCAGACACCTCTGCAGAGCCTTCCTGCCTTCCAGCAGATCCACACTCCTGCTCAGCTTGGTGTCATCTGCAAACTCACTGAGGGTGCACTTGATCCTCTTGTCCAGGTCACAGATAAAGATATTAAACAGGACTGACCTGAAAACAAAGCCCCGGTTAAGACCACTAGTAAGTGACCACCAGCTGGATGCAACTCTCTGCACCACCACCCTCTGGTCTTGGCCATCCAGAGTTTTTTACCCAGTGAACCATGCACCCATCCAAGTCGTAAGCCGCCATTTTCTCCAGAAGAATGCTGTGGGAGACAGTGTCAAAGGCTTGACTAAATTTCATCTAGGCAATATGCACAGCCTTTCCCTCATCCACTAAGTGGGTCACTTTGTCAAAGAAGGAGATCAGGTTGATCAAGCAGGATCTGCTGGGCCTGATCTACTTGTTGTCCTGCACGTGTCCATGATGGCAGTCCTGCACATGTCCATGATCTTTCCTCAGGCTAAGGCCAGGCTGACAGGGCTGTGGTTCCCTGGATCCTCCTTTCAGGCCTTGCAGATGGGCATCACATTGGCCAGCCTCCAGTCAACTGGGACCTCCCCAGTGAGCCAGGACTGCTGGTAAATCATGGAAAGTGTTTCAATTAAGCTTTCCACCAGCTCCCTCAGTTCCTCTGGGTGGATCTCATCTGACCCATAGATGTGTGTGTCTAAGTGGTGTAGAAGTCAATGACCATATTCCCTTGGTTTATGGAGGCTTCATTCTGCTCTCTGTCCCCAGATTCCATCCAGCTCAGTGAATGTACTCTGAGAACAATTCTTACTGTTACAGACTGAGACAAAGAAGGCAATAAAGTATCTCAGCCTTTTCCTCATTCATTGTTGCTATGTTCCCCCATGGCCAGTAAAGGTTGGAGATTCTCCTTAGCCTTCCTTTTGTTGCCAATGCATTTATGGAAAGATCTTTTATCTTCTTTTACAGCAGTTGCCAATATGAGTTTTAGTTGGCTTTAGTTCTTCTAATTTTCTCTCTGCATAACCGTAGGAAAACTTTGTAGTCCTCCTGAGATTCCTGCCTCTTTTCCCAAAGGTTATAAACTCTCATTTTTTTTCATCTTGAGCTCAAGAGAAAGCTAGCTCTCTATTCAGCCAGGTTGATCTTCCTCCCATCTGACTCATTTTTGCCACATGGCCATGGCCTGCTTCTGTGGCTTTAAGATTTTGTCTTGGGGTGACTTTATGATGTGTATCCCCTATCACTGCTTTATGCCCAGAAATTTGTGCTTTTCTGTGCCTTTAAACTGAGCCTGAGAGGGGGGAGAGGAAAAAAACCAAGCAAACTTCTCAAAGCAGTTGTTCAAGGACACAGATACACACTCCTCTGCTCCTGTGGTAGCCAGAGCGGAGGAAGCACCCTTCTTGCTTTCCAGCCAGCTTTTGGCTCTTTTACTCCAGAGGGAGATGGAGAATTGAACTTTGTTTTCCTGGGGCTTCGGTTTTTCCCTTCTTCTCTTCTGGACTGTTTCAACATCAGAACACATCGGGAGAATTTTCAACCGCGGCCCTGGAGGTGGGCCCATGACCCAGCTCCGAGGAGGAGGAGAGAGTCCACACCTACAGAAGGACTCTGAAATCTATCCAGGTTTCTCTCCACAGTGAGAGGTTTCATTATTTAGCATTATTATCCTTTTCCTGTGTGTTTCTTAAATAAATAGGTTTTTTATCTCTTTCACTTTCCTCCGAGGAAAATTTATTTTCCTCAAACCTGGTAGGGGAGGTGGCTGTAACCTGCCTTCTATCAGAGGATATTTTCCTCCAAATTTGTCCAAACCAGCACAAATAATTAGTGGTGCCCAATGTGGCATACTGTACTAAACCTGTACTGATTACATTTTGGTTTGAACTTAACTATTTTGTGTTGAGGTAAAGCAGTCAACATGTTGGTTGAGTTCATAATGTCTCTCTGCCTTTCTGGTTCCTAGGCCTGTTTGAGGTATTAATGCCTTTCTGGTCCGTAGGCCTATTTGCCTATCCACAACTTGCTCCAATCTTGTCCCTGATACAAAACTTTTGCCGAGCAGAGGCACAAATCCGGATTTCTATTTTGCTGTGCTCAGTGATAATGATTTGTAAGAAGTTAACAGAGGTACAGGCAGTTGTTCAAAGTGTGCATGATACATGTTTTCCCCATCCTAATCCCAGTACTAGTTTCAGTAACCTGCTTTGGGAGTTTATTAGTAATTGCACCCAGTTTGTTAGAAGAGGAGGAGATGGGGTTTCCCAGCCTTTCATCTCCTTCCCCTGTCAATTTGATACATCCATGTTGAAGAATGTCCAGCCTTCCTTGATCCCTTTTTCTTTCACAACTACACCCCAAGGGACTGTCTCAAACAGTCCCCTAAAGAGACCAAAGTGCCCTCTAGAAGCTGAAGGTAACAGTTCTGCTGACCCAACTCCTTAGGATCTCTGAGAATTGAAAACTGTCATTTTGTGCCCATAACAACCTCCAACCATCACATCACTCAACAGTCTTTCTCTGTGCACAAGCAACAGGGCCAGTGGGGTGCCTTCCTTAGCTGGCTCCCTCACCAGCTGTGTCAGTAAGTTCTCTTCCAGGAACTTACTGTACTGCTTCTATTTTAATCACTGGAGAAAAAAAAAAAAAGGTGTTGTAGAAGACATATCTGTGTGATACAGTGATGTTGACTCTCTCTATATGAATAGTTTAAATCTTAAAAAGAATTTTTCAATCAATTCTATTGACTTTTACAAGTATAATTTTAGAAATGTCAGAAATCAACTTACTAGTCAGTTTTTTCATTTCACTTACATTCATCATATCTCACACTACTTTGGTATGATTTTGAATTGCTTCCCTTTCTTCTGTTTCTAAATAAAATGTGCTAAAGAAGTGCTATTCCAACTCCACAGCTCAATTATTTGTGCAGAAAGAGATGAATTTCACACAGTGTCAGAATTTGGCAATATTTTGATTCTGCTTTTAACTATAGAAGAATAAGATACCCTGGGGAATGCAATGATGAAGAGTTGACAATAACATTCTGTTGTTCAGTCCTCATCAGAAAATGCTGTGCATCTGGTTGTGGAGTACACTTCCATTCAAACCACCAGAAGCAGAACTTATGGTTAGCCCTCACAACAGTGATTGTTCAACATCCTTGGGGATTTTTCATTTATTTGTTTTTCTATTTCCCAGCCCCTCTATATACATTTTCCAGAGGCAAAAAATCCAGGTTTTGAACTCATTTGAGTCTAACCTCATCTTCATCCTTCCTTCTCCAAATGAACAGGAGAAATAATTACATGTATTTAAATTATTAACTCTCAAAACCTGATGTCAGTATTCTTCAATGTTAAATTGATTTTTGAGTATCAAAACAAAAAGAATGAAAAAGTAAAAGGAAGGTTTAGTAGGGAAAGTTCATTGTTTTAGTTTAAATCTCAACTCATAAAACACTGAAGATGTCTATGGAGTGGAACCCTTAATTCATTTGTAGTTAGACAACTAAGATGTTATCCTGCAAGGCATGAGCAGGTTTTACTTTCACTGAGGTCAAGGCAGTTGAAGATGATTATCTACATTATAGTAAACAGGCTCAGGGACAAAAGCACCATGGAAAATTTCTTTTTATTTTCAGCAATCTAATCCACTGAAGATCCTTCTCCCTGGCACTAAGTTCTGCCTACTCTCCTTTTTAGCCCTTTTCTATCTTTGATGCTTGAAAGCACAACTTTTTTTTTTTTAGCAGATAGATAATGTCATGTACCTCATCAGGAGGTAAGATTGGGACCTCCTTCTTGGGATGTAGGAGTTGTTGCACTGTATTCTCTTGGTGTAGGGTAAGACGCAATTCTCACTTCCTCAGTAGATACCCTTAGAGCTCCTGAACTGAACACTGATGTCTCAGTAGCTCAGTAAAGTTATGCATGGATTTTCATCTGAATTTCAGAAGACTGGTGCCCCAAATCAGTGGGCTCAGAATTTTACCTAATCTGAGTTGAAAGGGACCCATAATCTATTGAGTTCCATACACGGAACTCCCGACAGTTCTCGATTGTGTAGAGAATTTATTAGCCATTATTCAGCAGTCTCTGCCTCTCTCATTAACTGTATAGAAAACACATTGACTTAATACAGTGTATTTGCAAGGATGATTATGGAACTTCAATATTTAGATACTGATTTTTCTAATTTAGGTGGTCTGCATATTGCCTTGGATATTCAAAAAAAAAGAAAACAAATGTATTTAAAACCCATTTGAAGCCTGATGGGATGGCTTCCCCTGCCAATGCCTTAAGATGTTTTCTCATTAGATATAATGATTTCTGAAGACAAACTGTAAAAAACCTATAAACCCAAAACCACATTATACAAATATAAATTCAGTGTAAATACTAAAATATTATTAAAACACAAAAGTATTGACTTATCTTAAGTTTGCTTCATGTCAAATATTTTCATTTTCAACCGTTGCTTTTTCAATTGTGCATGTTATACAAACAAATCAAAGCCAACCTGAAAAACAGAAACTTTGGTGTCTTGTGAATGAGGCCATGCATATAAAAATAGACAATTACAGTGAAATCTTTCTTTCTCAGCAAAAGAATGATATGAAAAATAGGGACAAAAATACTGGAATTTGTTGAGTCTGTGGATCTTAAAAACACTTGAAATATTTCTGCACTGTTAATTTTTAATTTTAGGCTACAGTAGAAACATTATGAGAAAAAAAAACTTACCAAACAAATGGTGTTTGGTTTTTGAACACATGTAGCTTAAGCAAAAAAATAGAAAGTAAACAACAGCAGCCTAAAAGACTTTAGGAGGGAAAATACTTATTTCCAAAATTACTTTAAAAAACATGTTTTAGTTATGTCAGATCAGAGACTGCTGTTTTCTGATTAACTCTTTAAGAAGCAGTTTCCCAAATATTTATATCTCAGTGCAATCTTATATTTTCAAAGTTGAATTTCATCTAAACAGTAAAAATATGTTAGAATATGGTAAGATAGAAATAACAAAAATGAAAGTAAAAAGCACGAGGTGTATATATATATCATACTGAACCTGGGAGTTCATTCCATGCAAATCACAAATCATTTATTTAGTTTAGAAAGCATGCCTGCAGGTTGAAGAGGCATAAATGAGAAGTACTGAGGAAGGTATTGAGTTTTTTTGCCTTGTATTACAAGGCTACTTCTGCTGTCAAAGATGATCACTTCATATAGTAATTACAGGAAAAATTCAGCTACAATATAGTAGAAATCCTTTGTGGCTTGGGTTGGTTTTTTTTTTTGTTTGAACAGCACGTATTTAACTTTTTTCCTTGAGAGAAGGCAATGTACTATATGTGTGGTTAAAATAGGAATGCTACTGAGAAGATTCTGTCTTATCACAGTTTTTTTCCAGTAGCAAACATAGTAAATGTAGTGATGACTATAACTTTGCCTACTGTAGCTCATCAAGTCCTCAAGTTGTGATGCTTCCTTTAATCCTTCTAGAAACTGTTGATTTTTTAATTTCTTTGGTATGAAACTTTCAGATTTGTGGGAGTTGCATGGCAATCTGATTCCAGTTAAATTACTGTACACCATATATCTTTGAGAAATACAGACAACTGTATTATTAAATGAGACTTTAAGACATTTCATTACAAAGAACATAAAATTTCCATGGTATATATTACAGTTCTCAGCAGAAAAAAGAGATCAAAGAGTCACGTCATCAGAAAATGCTGTATTAAATGGTTGTTTACAAGAAGCCTTTTAACTCTATCTCTGCAACAAGAAATCATACAAGGCTGAATGGCTGTAAAGACATATTGCAGACTAAGTGCAGACAATTTATTTGCTGCAACCCTGCATTCCTGTAGTGTTTCTCTGTGTGTCCTTTAGAATAAAGTGGAAACACAAACAGGAAAGTGCCTTGCTTTGTGATAAATGAGTGTGTCTGAAAACAAGAGACAGTGAGAACAGCCAAAATAAGTGATCTAGGGCTGTGGAGCACATGAAAGAAAATAGGAGAGAATTTCTTTATAATGCCAACTTAATCAGAACTTCAATCCCAACAGCCACAGCAGCCAATGGTTGAAATGAAGATATCATGTTCAGAATTAGATCCTTTTTTGAAGGAAGGAGACATGCCCTTACTCATAATGTAGCTTTAGGTTTAGAAAGCTTTAAATAAAAATTTAGCACCCATTACTGTGTATCTGATCCACTCGCACTCCTGAATATCTCGTTCTAATATGATGGTGCTAATATATACTATCATACAAGTCTTCCTGCTCTTTCATGGTATCATTGCTAAAGAGTCAGATTTGATAAAACAGGGTTAGCAGAAGGAGTTGGGATTATCACTGCAGTGGAGGATCTTAAAAAGCACAATGTGAAGTCTGATCTGCCTTAGTCTCATTATTCTTTAGATTATATATTATATAATCTCATCATTTCCTTTCTACAAATATTTATCTATAGGAGTAATTGTTTACTTTTATATAGGGATCGTATAATGAATGAATGTACATTTATCAATAATTGGCATCCAGTTATTCTTAAAAGGAAAGTGATATTGCACATTTTCTTTGTGCTATAATTTTGCTAGATGGTTGACTGTGTCCCTACATATGTACTGTGTTGACCAGGAGTCCCTGAGAAAATGTGGAAGCTCTATGAAGCAGATAGATTGGCAAGAGACAGAGCACTTGAAGTAGCTAACATTTTACCACATTCTATTGAGATATCAATGTGATGGTGACATCTGTAATGACAGGTCACAAATTGTGACACCAAACATAGCACCGACCCTTTCTCTGTGACTCACCTTTCTCAGTTTTTTATTCAAATGTTAACCAAATGAACCTCCAGGTGCCTGTGGCAGGTGGTGTTATATGTAGCAGGTTCCTTACGCTAGTAAATTGGAGGTCTTCTGAAACTTCTGTCTGGACAACTTGTCCTTAAAGGGCAGAAGTCACTGTGATCCTCAGTGCTTGCAGCCTTGAATGACAGACTGATTCAGTGATAAGACTACTTGAATTTGTAGCCAACAAACATGAACGAGGGCCAGAATCTCTACAGAACTGCAATAAAAATTATTATGCCCTGAGACAGGTACATGGAATACATGGTTTCAGGGAGAATTTCTAAATTCAAAGGCCATAGGTAACAGTGAATCATCCAGAGGTACATGTACTGGAGGTAACCAATATACTTTCTGCAAGACTCCTGTGCCAGCCTGTTGTCCTGTGTACAGCGGCACTCTTAGAGGAGAATTGGCATACACTAGTGAAATTAGGTTATTCTGCAACTTTGAACCAATCAGTCATGGCTTCCAAAGTTCTGCAAAATGGTGAGGATCAGTGCCAGTAGCTTTCTGAAACTTTTCGTGCCTAACACAGTGAAGGTCATTCATCATATTTCCAGAATAAATTGTTTTGAAGGTGATAATAATCTACCAACTCTTGGACTGCTACAGCTGTTAGATATTAGAGAATTGCTCCACTTGAAAACCATTGAAATTACAGACACCTGAAATCAGATCCAATTTTCAAATGGAAGTTTCAGTCTATGCTAGAGATGCTAAGGGAACTATTTATCTATGGTTTATATTATAGAAATGTAGTGATAAATTAACTAAAAGCAGTATTAGAATCTTATTTGGTCAAGGGAAGACACAGGAAGGTGAACACAGGAAAACTGTTAATGTTTTGGTGTTTGGCTAGTACTGGATGTCATTTCCTTTTGATATTATGGCTTGGACATTGCTAAACCTCATCAGCATTGATTTATGAAGCCAGATATAGATAAGATGGGAACACATGGAATAAGCATTTCAGTATTAACAGGGACAGAATATTTGAGATAAACCCTTTTCATCCAGACAGATAAGTTTCTATCTCGGGATGCCTCACTGTGTCTCTGTGTACAGGCAAATTTCTCAGAAATTCTAAAGTATTTGCATATATGCAGACACACATTATCTGAATACATTATTCATATTCAACTTATTTTTAGTAATTAAAATAAAATCATCCACTGAAGGAACACAGTTCTGCCAGAGATGATCAAAATAAAAGTGATGTGACTAATAACCAATCATCTGACAACATACTGGTGTGCAAAATATCAGGGCTTAACTTTCTTGTTGGAGTAATTTTCTGGACTGCCTGCATGAAGTTATCTTGTGGCAGTTTGCCTTTCTGAAATTTATGGATTGGTTGTGTGAAGAAAAAAAGCAGTGATTTGTCTGTCGAAAAATGTATTGATTAAAATAAGCTTTCTTGTATTTGCTGTTTGAGAATAATGTAGCGCCAATTTAGTGGTCTATATAAACTGTTTCATCTGTTATTGAAGTTCAATGTATTCTTTCTGGAAAGACTTTTACCGTAATTAGGCCAGTAGGAATAACAGCTTCAACAGAGAGCTTTAGTAAACTAAAAGACAATTTATGCTTATAAGCAACAGTGCATGATAACCAAATAAGTGGAAATTAATCTAGCCAAAATGGAGAGAAAATTATAAATACTAAAGAAGGCTTAAATTTTAGGGGGAAAATAGGAAGGAATATTTATAGTATTTCTTGTCTTCTTTTCTTCTTTCCCTTTCTCACTTCTATATCCCAGTGTGATACAAGACCAAATAAGAGTGGAGTTTTCTCATCCTTCCACTTGTTCAGAGCTGCCTCTATGGAATAACACTGGAGTTCTGGAATGATGCATTTGGGGACCGCATTTGAAATCAAGATAAGGTCATGTTCATGTGATTCTACAGGCATTTTTAGCTCATCAGCAGTGTAAAAAATAAGCACAGTAATAGTTTACAAATATCACCTTTCTCCAGCAAGTCACTAGGTACTCCTCCTACCACCCTTGCTCTGCCTATTACAGCAGCTATGCTTGGAAGTTGGCTTCCCTTTGCTGCAGCATTATCAGCAGTTGTCTCAGTTTTAACATTCACAGATTCAGAGTGAGAAGAAATGAATAGATTACTTGGATGTACCTCTCTCAATCTTAACATATTTTGTCCCTAAAAATCCAGCCAAAAACAGAGATGATCTCCCTCCTGCCAAGATGAACTAGCAAGGGCTGCTCACACTTTCAATGAGTCAAGAGTTAAAGTACCTCATTGGCCTTTGAAATTCTTACCTAGATTTTAATTTGTCCCTGACATGCATGAATGTATATATACATAAATGATTTTGGAGCAATGCCTGCATGGCAGCGTGATATACTACAGTCATGGAGACAGTCCTAGTAAATTTTTCTTAGCGTGGCACTTTTTTTAGCCACATGCTTCTTGGTTTTGCTTATTTTTCCACCTGCTTCAGTAACATATTTACAAGCAAAGATGAGGGGCAATCACTGAGCATTGTCGCATTACCCCTACATAATCCCTACACTAAATAACCACTGAAAAAATTCAATGAAAGCAAAATCTCTCACAATATATTACCTACCTTCTTTCTTTACATAAAAGACATAACAAAGATGTTGTCTAATAGATACTGTACATGAGAAGATCCAGGAATTTTCTGATAAAGAGATGGTCCAAGACTGCTACTGTACCCTGATTATAGGTTCAAGAGCTACAGCTTGAACCACTCACCTTTAACACCCATCAGACTTCCTGGTCCTCTGCCAGACAATTCCTAGGCAGAGTTCGAGATTTATCTCAATTCAGGGGCTCATCCCAACAGACAGGCTAGATGCAGCTGGCCTGTTTTAGAAGACAATTGGCCTGATGGTATACACCTGAACAGGCAACATCACTTTGCAGCAGTGCCAGAAGCTGTTTTAATAAAGAATCCATCCAGGCTGCACAATGAAGAAGGGATGTCCTGGCTTGACTGCCTATAGGACCACTGTAGTATCAGGTATTTTAAGAGTAGTCATGGCCTGAGATGGCAAAAATGTATTTCTCTCCTTTCATTTTCTCTGTATGTAAAAATCCTTGTCCTACCAGAGAGAGATGTATGAAAGCAAGGCACTTGGATCATTGGCATGTTTTCCTTTATGCTTCTTGTGGGGAAAAAAAAAAGATGCAGCACTAAACCAGAGAGTTTCCTCTTATAAAGAAATTTACTTGTCCTAGTTGTTCTTCTGACAATTAGATAATTGTCCTTCTGGCATTAGATAATATGATCTAAATTAAGCTTCAATGGTGATCTGGCTGTCTTATAAAATTATGGTTCTTCCCAATAGATATCAAATTGAGACCATGTTTTTCTGACCATACTCTTCTAAAGGTCCTCAAAAAATTGTAATTCTGGGCAGAAGGGATGCTACAAGCATTTTAGAGCAGTCTGAAAAGCAGATAAAGGCAGAAAGAAATTGAAATGAAGCAGAGCAAAATTAGAGGACGATAAAACCCACCTCATGGAAAGACAGTCTGTAAGAGAGAACTACAAACTAGGAAGTTTCAAGAACAGTAAAAATTGAGCAGAGGTCCAGAACTGGCCTTTGTCTGGCTTTTGCTGTGCTGTTAGAGATGGATAGGCAATGTTTAAAAATATACAACTAATGTAAGCCCAGATATGGGCACAGGCATATGTCTAACTGTCATTGTAGATACCCAGTGAGAATTTAGACATGGTTATCTATTCTTTCCAAGCAGACATCACTTGAACTTGTGAAATTATTTAAAAAAACCAAACAAATGCAGACTTCTGAAAATATTATGTTGTTTATGAAAAGGTAAAGTCTTTATCAGGGTATTGTGGAATGAAAATTAAATTTATACTTAGCTGGAAAAAATAATTTGTATTTGGAATGCCTAGTGGGGAAGAATCCTTTTGTTATTGTTTTGCTATGTAAAAAAATAAAATTCATCTTGACACATTTATGATTTTTTTCCAGTATTTCATGCATTCTGGCAAAACATCACACAGTAAGTATCAAGATAGTGTACAAATCTGTTGAAGAAAAGTATATATTCTGTGGAAAAATTTCATAGCTTTGAGAGCTACTTTCTTGAGTACATATCTGATGTGTGAAAACTGTATATAATAAATGAAAAAATAGTATTGATAAAATTATTTAAGGGATTCTAGGATGTGATTTATCAAATGATAACAATTACTGTTCACAAAATTTTAAGTGATACACTTTGGCTTCCAAAAAATGTGTGGAATTATTCTACATGATTTGGGTGGGAGAGATTCCTGTGACCATGATAGAAATTCCAAATTTTTAATTTCTGAATGAGTAAATGAAAAATAAATTGAGCTAGAAAATTTGTATTCTAAGAAAATATTTTTATGATCCATAGCAAAATAATCGATGGCCACTAAGAAAATGCTAATGTTTTATAATTTTTTAGAAAGTTGGTGGTCTTTCACTGCAGATTGAATGTTTGACCAATAAGAGCTCCATACACATTTTAAAAGCAGCTTTTGTTTTATTTGCATAAGTGTTGTGTTGAAAATTTAAAATATTGAAGTATTTAATTTCAGCATTTTTTGCATTTTATAACTTCTACCTAAAAATGATGTGACATTTCGAAATTTGGCCATTATCATAGATAAAACAAAATCTCAAAAATATATTTCAAACTGTATTTCAATGATCATTTTGCATTATACCATTAGATTTAATTTTTACCTAGTAGTAAATGTATGCTGTATCATTTTAAGCTTCAATATTATTTTTAATCTTTTTCCTGCTTCTTAATTAATAATATGGCTTCTCATGGCTAAATGCAACTCTAAGAACTTTAATTTTTCATCTGCTAGAAAGCTCATTTCATCAAGTGGAATATTACTATGTTTTCAAGCATTTTTTAAAAAATAGGTCTTTATATAAATCTATTCTGTGATTCTAATAATTTATCATTTTTTCTTTCTTCCTTGAGTCACTTTTTTGCATGTCGTACAACAACTTGTGTTAACAAATCACCATATCTTTTTCTCTCTTAAAAGAAACCAGAACTCAGTCAGAGGTGAATCCTGCTTTGTGTGGGATGTGTTGTTTCTTTCTCCATTCTTCTCTCGTGTATAATGCACAGCCGTCATCTCCTCTCCTGTACACCATTTTTGCCCTTCCCGTTTTCCTAATCAAATTATGAAAGAAAGAGTGCTCAGTTTCTCAACAGTGGCTGTAACACATCAGAGAAATTGGGGCATTTCTGAATGATGCTTCTCTTTGCTGTACATTGCACATGCAAAAAATGAGTGTTCAGGACCACCTATTTCTTCCTCACTGGGTACTTGTCTAATACGCTGTGTATCTTATGTTCAAATGAAATGCATAGTTGCAGCACAATAAAAATTAACACTATCAAACACAAAAGAACAAAAGTAAAAATTAATCCCAGATTCTATACCTCAGTCACAGCATAAATTCTATCTGATCAAAATCTCTTTTAAGGAACTATGTCTGCTCTTCTCTGCAGCCTATATATCTTTTGTGAAAATTAGGTTTATTGGTAAAGCTGTTAATAATATTCACTATGGTGACATCCCTATAAAAAGAAATTATTTATTTATAGCTGGTTGCCATGTACTAAGTATTTTCTATATGCTTTTATTTCAGAAGAAAAGGGAGGTAAAAATATTACAAGAAACAAAGTCCAGGGTTATTATTAAGTAGACCTCAATCTTTTACTTCGTTCATCCTTTTGAGGAAAAAAACCAATACAATATGAATAAATTAACCAAATCAGTTTATAAAAAAAAATAAAATATTTTATCAGAGTATTAAAAACTTCCTCTTCAACAGTGCACCTCTTCTAGATTTGCAGGTTGGGGATTTTGTGTGTCTTAGTAACTGTAGCAGGCAATAGTTAGGGGTATTATCTACATCTTGTCCGTTCCCCCTTTCACCACTCCCTCATGTTCAGGCCTTGCATAACCAAGCATAAAAAGACAGAAACACCCATGGGTTTGAAAATATAAAGCATTTAAAAAAACATTTACATTTCTATTATTAAAGCTATATTCATTTTGAAATCTCAATATATTTAATGTCTGAAATAAGTAACAACTCCTACACAATTGCCTTTCATAAAAATTTTGCCTAGTTGACTAAGTGGCTATAATTGAAAATTCATCTATGCGGCATGCATGTTTGATATGACTCATCAATATTCAGTTAAATGAAAATATTCGAAAAATACTTGTCATGTGGGCTCAAATTGTCACATACTGAGAACGGCAGTGTGGTGCTATAATATTTCCTTGGCAACATAAGGGTTATTCAAGTGAAGAAAATGAAGTCTGATTACATGCCATGTATTTTATTTCTGAAAAACTACACTAGTATCATTAAAATTATGTTAGAAGGAGAAACTTTTATTCAATGATTGATGGATAATTTCCCCTGAGTAACAGATATAATAGATATCAGCCATTTTTAATGTCTATAAAGTCCAGTGAACAAAAATAGTACTAATAGCATCTGAAAACGTCTATGTGTGCCTGTTTCTTTAAAACAGTCTCTTGAACCAACCTTTTTCAAAAAGGAAAGCACAGTACAACTGAGTTCATAGTGGTGCAAGTTGCTGAAAATAGATTTTCATAAATAGGTTTATATAGACATTTCTATCGATTTACATAAATTTTTATATTGTTATCTATTTAGTGGTGATATTTACAACTTTAATGGTAAATCTGGCTTTAAGCCAAACATTAAAACCTTTTTATTCATTTTCTGCCTTATTGTTTTGATTTTATCCATTTGAAAGTACTTGAAACTACTTAAGATATCTGAACACCTTTTAATACACCTTTCCTTATAGAACAAAGGCTCAGAGCATAATTACTTAGAGAACAAGTAATCATACAATTTATGGACCGATAATTGTCTCAGATATGTGAAAATTATTTAAGTGCATCTTAATAAAAAAATTTTCTGTAAGCAAATCAGTTTATCTTATCTGATGACTTTTTCTAGAAGAGATTTTGACTTTGTGATTTATTTCTTTGTGCAGTTGTGAAGCAGTACTACAGAGGTGTGCGTGACAAATAAGTACTACTTTGAAACTGCAAGCATAAACATGCCTAGATATTCCAAACAAATGTGGAATATAACAATGAACACAGAAAGCATCATATACATTTCAAGATTAAAAAAATATTAAAAGAATGACAAGACATCTGAACACAAATCACTTTTTGCCATCTGCCCCATGTTATTAAAACATGAGGGTGTTCAGAAATTACTAGCAGCAACTCAGGACTGGGCTATGCTCAGTTCTATGAACAAAATATCCTCAATGAGTCTGAAGGCTCTTGGTACTTCGAGAATAAATTACTACGTTATGAAGACAAATACTGGTTGCTATTTATTTTGGATATACAGGGGAAGGTTTTATCTTCTCTGTATCATCCCATACACTGGATATTTTTTGACTGCAGTGTAAAAGCATATGATGCTGACAATATTCTGTTCGCAAACAGTTATCTACAGACATTCTTTTTTCTCAGTTTGTTTTTTGTGTTCAAATCTAGAACAAGCAATGATAAACCTTTTTTTCCCTCCTCTGCCTTCTTTTCTCACTCCCGAATTTGTCATACTTTATTTTTATTTATAGTGACAACTCATTAGTACAGAAAGAGCAATGGCATGGACTCATACTATCTCACTTGTGATTCTAAACTGACACAGAATTAGGAAGCCTTATAATCCTAGAAAAGTCTCTGAAAGCAATTGAGAGCAGCAAGGATCTGAGTCATTCTTGTGAGAGGTTTTGAGTATCTTCATAGGATGTTTTTAGCAACTTGATCATCTTCAAAATGTTTTTAGGAGCTAGGTCATCACTTGGTAGCTTCAGCTAAATGCCTGAAGTTGGCCATAAACTGCAATGAAACCAGGCCATAAGTCAGGTTGTCAAGTTTAGAATTGAAAATAATAAGACCATACTGAAGTTTGTAGAGAGAAGAATATCACTTCTTCATCCCAAAACAAAAAAGAAATCCTGAAAACATTTGAAGGGCTATTAGAAGTGTCACAGTGATATAACAGAAAAGTGTCTCAGGAGTCACATTATTTACTAAAACCAGGCATGTAAAATACCTCTTTCTAACAAGCAAGGTACATTGGTTACAGATTTTTACCTTTTTTTTTTATTTATTACTGAGTTTACTAATGTCTTTTTTTTTTTTTATTTTTTTATTTTAGAACTGCAATAGATTAAATATTAGTTTAACAGGCCATACTATCACTTTTTTCTTTATTAATCTAGCTGGTGGGAACTGGGGACAATCCAATACACACATCTCCAGCCTCTATTTCTAATATTCCACGTGCTCTGAAACCCAAATTTATTCCAGTTTCCATGCTTCAAACCTAAACTATAAAAATAAAAATACATCCACATGTTTCAGCAGATTGTGGTACCATTACACATGATCAAGTAAAGGAATAAATTGCAGTCAGTATAATGTCTAAGATGAAAAAAATATTTCCTTAAATCCTATAGAGTAACAGCACTGAAACAAAGTGCAATCTAAATATCCAACTTCATAAAAGAGGTACAGAGGACTACAAATCCTCCCAGTATTCTACCTGTATAAATGTTGACCAGGAAACACTTGCATTAGAGATTCTGAATTGTCATATGGAAAAAAAGTTCTTCAAATTAGGAACTCGGTCTCCTTAGATTTCCTCTACACTGAAAAGTGACAGGTGACTTGTAAACAAAAGTATTCCATGTCAGAGAAACCTCTGATTTAAAAAAGCAGATAGACACCTAAAATTAAGGAATGTGATTTACATTAAAGGTAAGGGTTCATACCTTTGGTCAAAGTATTTACGGTGTGTTCTGTCTTGACCACACACAAAGGTAATAGCTTTTAAAATACACTGGTCATATCCAAGATGACAACTACTATGTGATTCCTTTTCTACCCAGCTCTAGAAAAAGTACCTTACCTTTCAAATGTTTAAAATGTGCTGTGATATTAATCAGTCAAAGTCATTGAATGTAAGTAAAGAGAGAGTAGGTTACAAAATGTGCATCTTGATTTGTTTTCTCTAATTTTAGTAGTATTATAGACCACCTGTGTTTCAACAAGCTCTTCAGAAAGGTGTTTACCTGTGGAGCATATGATTTGCAACAGGAGATGTAAATTTCAGTCATCAAGTGATCTGCACTAGGGACCATTTTGATTTTCAGTCATATTTTTAATTAATCTATCTAATTATTTTATTTTCAATCAGTTTTGTTTGAAAAAATATAGACACTTTTCTTTTTTAAAAATGTTCAAAGGGGAAGCTTAAACTCTTACTTTAGATAGTTTATATGTTAGGGACCTAAAAATAGGTAGCTGGAGCTTTAATCTAGATAGATACCAGTATAATTGCTTTTTATCTCTCATTTTGGAAGTCATCTCCCACAAATTATAATGAAGTGTCTGCAGACATTTATTGTAGGTACGATTTAAGTATGATCCACCCCGTTAATTGTTCCAAGAAGGGACATAAGTTTTAGCAATATTCTCATTTTGTGGTTTTGGTGTTGATAAACAAATATTTATGGTTCTGTCAGTCTAATTTTAGTGTCCTCTTAATATAAAGAGCTTAATATTTATAGCTTATATAAAATATACACCTGATATGCATCCAGACAATGATGATTTGGAAATTTAAATTAAAGAATTGGGAGGGGAGGAGGAGGCTATCAGTATATTTTTCTTTTTCTTTATATGGATATTTGAGAGTAAGAACAGAGAGCAAGGGGAGGGAGAAGAAACAGTCATGTTCAACACAACAAAATAGCAATTCAGTTTCTGTTTTGTTTGGGAAAGGATAGAGAAATTATTTTCCTGTACATTTGCTAGACCAATACCTACATTAGCAGAAAAAGAAAACATTAGCCACCTAAAGACAAACTTGTGTCAACCTAGATGAAGTGTCATTTGTGCACTTTCTATTGGCCTTTGCAAGATAAGAATAATAACTAACCCTGCAAAAAATATAAGTTTCAAGTTTTTGTACACAAAGGGCAAAAGGATTTGAGGTTCTGTGAGCAAATCCTGTAGAAGGACATCATGGGTTTGCATCTGATTCTCACTCGCTTAACAAATATCCTAGAGAAGTAAGCAGGGACTGATCTAAAACTTGTCTTATTGCCATTTGAATTTTTATTGGACCCTTTTAAAAAGTCTGACATTTCTTACTGATGGGAACCTTACAAGCCCTTGTTTCAGCTAAATAGTGACCCATAATCTGATACTCAAATGAATTTGATGAACTTCAAACGGAAAAGTAGGAAACTGAAAATCCAGGACTGCATTAGCTGTTGTTCTAGCCAAATACCACTCTGATGTGCTAACACTTCATACCTATTTTACTTTCTTGAAAATGATGCCACAGAATGAAGAACAACGATACATCTGACCTCAATCCTGCCTAGTTTATCTAGTTGTTTTCTTGCAAGATTTTGTAAAACAAACCAAAAAAATCCCAGAAAGAACAAAAAAAGAAAAAGAAAAGTAAAGGAAAGAATATACAACTTCTCTATTATATGTTTAAAGCATTTTATATTCTAGAGCTCTACACAAATTCTCCTTCTTCATGAACAGATAGGGAAAGAAAGAGAGAGAGAGTCTGAGAAAAAAAACCCCTGCTATATTCTAAGCTGACATAGTTTAATGTATTTTCTTTCATAACATGAAATTATTGGGTGTCAAATGACCTGCTAAACAAAGAAGATAAGCAAGCCATTTAGGTATAGTTAATAGAGTGCTAACTAAAACTCCAGCAAACTGTTACAGTTCACCAGCTTAGTAACACCATGTAGGAAACAATACTCCATGACCCTTAATTAACATTATAAAACAGCTTCAGATGTTTTGGAGATTGTAATTGCAAGGTTTTGCAAAGACTAAAGTGGTTAAAACTTACTGTGCATTGCTGTGTACTGCATATATAGGTTAATAAGATCTAACAGGGAAAACATTATGAGTCCCAATTACGGAACAAAAGTTACCTTTTCTGTTCACAATGAGTGTTCTCCATAGACCTTTAAATTTTATTTAAAGGCTAATTTCTGCTCAACAGCTTTTCCTAGGTTTTATTGTAGGCTGATACTCATACACTACATTACATTTTGAGACTTACAGGCATTATTTAAAATAAAATGAGCATTTCTCCAGATTATTGTTTTCTGTGCATGATGAGACATAAATTATTATTAGGCGAAAATATGGTTTTTTATAAATAATTTGAGATTTTAATGTATGAGTTCCTTATTCTATGTATTTATGTGACTAGACAGGAGGAAAACTTAGATTGCTTCTCATATTAATCAATGTCTATGCTGCTGTTAGAGATTTACTACTGTAAAAGATGATATGTATATTGCCTCAATCAATTATTGTATTTTCAGTAACATGAAAAGATGTTGTTCTTTGCATACGTGAAGACCAGGAAGTCACAAAACAGAAGAAACTAAGCTAACAAAATCAGTGACAATCAGTCTCTTCTCCAAAGTAACAAGAGACAGGACAAGACAAAATGACCTTTATTATTGGATATTAGGAAAAATTTCTTCCCTTAAAGGTTTGTCAAGTACTGAAACAGGCTACCAATGGAAGTGGAGGACTTCTCATCCCTGGAGATATTTAAAATATATGTAAAGCAGACTCTTAGGAACATGGTTTAATGGAGGACTTGGTAGTGTTTGTTTTGGAAGTGTTTGGACTTGATATCTTAGGTGCCTTCTCTAATCTAAATTATTCTATTATTCTATTATCAAGAATTAATCTGCTCAAAATTTACTTGTTGTGTATTAAAATTTAGATTATCCAAGTTATATTAAATACTTGTAAAAATCAATTCAACACAAAACGGATGTCTACAGATATCTGATTAATCTTTCTAGGTTCTTGTACTTCTGATATCCTTTAGAAAGCCTAGAGTGAATAATTTAGATTAACAGACACAGTTCTTAGGCATCACAGGCAAGTCCAAATGAAGGTCAATTTCCATGCAAAAGAAAGTTGATGTTCTCAGATGCAAAAGAAAGTCGACGTTTTCAGATCCAAAAAAGGCACTTGCCAATCCATGGGTACATACAGTGAATCTGCCTCACAGAATCACAGAATGGGTAAGATTGGAAGGGACCACAGTGGGTCATTTGGTCCAACCTCCCTGCTCAGGCAGGGCCATCCAAGAGCAAATTGCACAGCATTCAGGTGGTTCTTGAACATCTCCAGCAAAGGAAACTCAACACTCTCTGGGCAATCAGTTCCAGTGCTCAATCACTTCCACAGTAAAGAATTCCTTCCTCATATTCAGGTGCAAATTTCTGGTCATCAGTTTTTGCCTGTTGCCTCTTGTCTTATTGCTCTGCACCACCGAGCAGAGCCTGGCCCCATCCTCTTGGTACCCTCCCTTTAGATACTGACAGACATTGATAGGGTCCCCTCCCAGCTATCTCTCCTATAGGCTGACCAGGCTCCCTGGACAGGCTCCTTCAGCCTTTTCTCATAAGAGAGATGCTCCAGTCCCTTGATCTTCTTTGTCTTGTCTGCTGCACATGGTCCAGGAGCTCCATATCTCTCTTGTATCGAGGAGCCCAGAACTGGACACTGCAGATGTGACCTCACCAGGGCTGAGCAGAGGGGCAGGATCACCTCCCTCAGCCTACTGTCAATGCTCTTCCTAATGCATTCCAGGATACTATTGGCTTTCTTGGCCTCTAGGGCACTGCTGGCTCCTGAACAGGTTGTCGTCCACCAGCACCCCCAGGTCCTTCTCCTCAAGGCTGCTTTCAAGCACATCTCCCTTCAGTCTGCATTGGCACCTAGGGTCATTGTTCCCCAGAATCCTGGATCTTTTGGGTTTCCTGAGTACATGCTACTCAGGAGATACATTTTATTTTCTCTGGTTAGTATTAGTCAAAGTGATATCACTCTATATTCTTCACAAGTTTATGGACACAAAGACCAAAGCTCAAAAATGGACCCTTGGGAAGAGGACAATAAAAATAATAGCTTTAACAAGTAGTTACTCTAGAAAGAAAAATAATAATAACTGATCCAATTTCTTTTTTCTGTTGGATCCTTCCCAGTGTTTTATACAACAGCTGGGGACCAGTATGCTGTGGTAGTGTTTTCCTTTGCAGACATTTTGTTTGAGTAACAAATAGATGTTTTACATGTTATATTGTTATTTAATAGGTTTCCAATAATAACAGGCCATTTTCTAACATGTAGCACTTTTAATCATAGTTATATGTGTTGTAACAGTGGCCACAAGTTATAGATGGTAAAAGCACTTTATATTTGCTCTATGAAATGTACTAGTCTTCGGTATTGTACCTTTACCCCTCCAGCACTTTGCATCACCATTCAATATTTTAAATTGCATTAATTACGGAATGATTTCTGAAGGTACCTGCAGAATCATTATTAACACGAGACTGAAGCTCATGAGGAAGAGTCTCTCTGGTCTCTTTTCTGAGGGTCTGTAACACAGGCATGGAAGAGTGCTGGACCTCCCAGCCAGTCTTGCACCAAGAGAACAAGCCCATAACAAGTCAGAAACCTGATTGCTGTACGAGAGGAACTCAGATGCATCTATACCTGTCTGTGAAAGCAGTTTGGACCTTGTGCAGGTAAGTGCTTTATTTTTCTCCTAACTAAATAGGCACTGAATGAGATCCTGTATTTGTTAAATCAGTGCCATCTGTGTTATATTTCCTCCCATCCTCCTCAGCATAGGCATATTTTGATATTACTCTGCTCTGGCCCACACACTTTTCTTTTTAGTTTTAATTACTTTATTCTGTTTGCCATATGAGATAAAGGACCAACCACATTTTACATAGATGGTGCTTAGCACTTATTAAAGTTTAAGTATATTGATTTTTTTTATACATCTTCAGTCTGGAAACTTTATATTCATAAAAAGGTTATGCTAATAAACTTTAACATTTTTATTAATAATGCTTTAGTCAGCTGCCTGGAAAATCCTAAGTTATGACCTTATTATAAATGTTAGAAGATTAGCTAGATCAAATCATTACTTTATTAATCTAGCCAGTCTTACATTATGAATGTAAAAGTGTTATAAGTGTTATATTTATTGGTAAAATACGGACTGGTATACTGTAAGAAAGAGATGACATTTCTGTCTAGTTTCATAGATATTCATACTGTTAATCACAGATTTTATTCAGTTCATCCTACACAGACTATATTAACACCAGCCCCAGAGCTAGACTTGTCCAAAAGAAAACAGTCCATTTGTGATATTTAGAATCAATAGGCGACTAAGTTAAGTTACTGTTTGCCTGCATATGCTCTTTACAACACACATTTATAACATGTTTCTAGATAATTGGTTTTCTGTTCTCCCTGCCTAGGAAAAAGATAAGTGATGGCATGTGATTGTGCAGAAACAGTATATCAGAAAGATAAAATTTTTACTGATCACTGAAGGAAAGACATTATTCCAGTGAATATTGAAGGAATGGGAGAAGACAGGAGTGATTTTAACCAAGGTCCTTCTGGTTAGTTACAGAAAACAGGCTGAAAGGGCTTGTCTCAGTATATGGAAGAGAGAAGGGATTTAACCTTACATCTTGTAGATTTCCAGAAGCGTAGGAAGATAAAGTACTTCTGCATGGTTTCAGGTGGTCATTCAGATTTTATTTCAAACTGAAGTCAATCAGAATGGGTCTGACCTTCTCTTGGATTTTTCTCTAAAAGGATGAATCTGAATAAAGTAGGGGTAATTTTGTAATAAATGAAATCTCTGCTAGAAGGCTTCAGCTGTTCCCAAAAGAAAACAATTGCATTTTTTCTGTTCTGCTATTTCCCTCCACTCTTCATACCTAACTGCAATGATGAATAATGAAGTGATGAACAAATAAAATGGAAAGAAAGGATGGAAAGGTGATTCAAAATGTTCACCTATGACAGAGTTCTTAAGCAGGTTAGAAAATATCCTTCCACATGTCTGAATTCACATTGGGTCTGACACTGGTTTTACCATACTAGAAGTGTTTACACACCAAAATAATTAAATAGTTTATCTGGATAAACCTTTATCATAAACTATTATTAGACTGTATATTTCTTTTATTACTCCAAGCCCGTATTTTATTTTTAGAGAGTAATTTTAGCCACTAGTAAGAATTTCAATTCCATTTAATGAACATTTTTAATCAAGAGCAATATGTTATTATGGCAGCAGGATCTTAATTTTTAGCCAAGAAGGCCAGATTGCTTAGAGGAAAAGATTCGGCTGGAAACTCTTCATGTTTTTAAAATCTAAACATTATGCGCCTCACTATGTGCAACAACTGGTCAATTTCCTTCCTCCTTTCCATCCTCTCTTACCTCATTCCCTCTTCCTTGCTTTTCTTCTTTACTTCTGCATTTTTGCCTTCCTCCCTTCTTTTCACATGATGGAGCTCAGTAATTCCTTTTTCTCATCTTACAGAATCACCAAGATACATAATACTTCAAAATACAAGAATTGGCAAGTACAACACTTGTAAAATCTCTGTAGGCTGATTTTATTTCAAACTGAGGTCAAGTGCATTAATCTACATCCTAGTTTTAAAGCCATGCAAAAATAGGAGAAGGGTTCTTTTCTCCTCTTTCCTTCCCTTCTCCCCAGAGCATGAAATTATTGTGAAATGTTGCATAAACTGAGGAGAAAATTTCCATCAAGTGCAGTATAGCTAAATATAGAGGTAACTCAAGTTTATGCTGCACCAGAAATGCACAGTTAAATTCATCAAACACTGGCCAAAACTTTAAAAAATTGAAGAACACTTATGATGCCAAGATATATCTTAATATGCAATCTTAATTCATATTTCCTTTTCTTGCAGTTCTGCGGTCACTATCTAAATATATGCAGGCACTGACTTTTCCAGACAAAAAACCAGTTCCTGTCTCCCTCATTCCTAAGAGTCTCATAAGTGTAATAGCTTAAACAAACAGAAAAGAAATGTTCAAGAACATATGGACTTTTCAATAGTTTGAGCTAACTGTCTACAGAAAAATAAAAAGCAGTATGATGGTAGCAGTAAACAAAAACATTTTCATTACCAGAGCTTCCCAATAGCTCTTCACATTAAAGAAGAGAAAGATTTATGTATTGTTAATGTTCCCCTTAATAAACTGGATACCTCCAGGTCTAACTAAGGAAAACTAGTAACCCATAGTTATTTCCTGAAAATTTATATTGATTTATTGTGCCTTATACCTCCTACGGAAATTTGTAATCCCCTATAAACCTTGTGTACTGGGAACTAATCAGAGAATAATAGAATGGCTAGGGTTGAAAGGGACTTTAAAGATCATCTAGCTCCAACACCCCTGCCATGGGCAAGGAATCATCCACTGGACCTGTTACTCAGAGTCTCATCCAAGCTGATCTTGAGCACCTCCAGGTATGGGGACTATCCAACTTCTTTGAGCAACGTTTCAGTGTCTCACCACCCTCACAGTAAAAAATTTCTCCCTGATATCTAATTTAAACCCACCCTCCTTCAGTTTAAGGACATTTTTCCTAGTCCTATCACTTGTGAAAAGTCCCTCTCCAGCTCTCTTGTAGCTCTCTTTAGATACTGGAGGGCTGTTGTAAGGTTTCTACAGAGCCATCTCATCTCTGGGCTGAACAGCCCCAACTCTCTCAGCCTGTCTTCATAACAGAGGTGCTCCAGCCCTGTGATCACATCAGTGGCCTCCCTCTAGACTCATTCTGACGCCATTTTGCCTTTTTTCCTTTTATAT
This sequence comes from Corvus kubaryi, assembly GCF_017639235.1. Lineage (NCBI taxonomy): Eukaryota > Metazoa > Chordata > Aves > Passeriformes > Corvidae > Corvus > Corvus kubaryi. The sequence goes on along the minus strand of NW_024580667.1, from coordinate 32,522,566 downwards.
GTTCTCTGTATTCTTCACACACATTTGTAGCTCTGTAGTCTATTGTATTAGTGGCTAGTTTTCCCAGTAATTTTCCATGGCCTTTCCCTAGGCAGAAAGACAAAACAAATTCCAGAGCTCGAAGCCCTGGGGTGTACAAGACCCCTATCCTATCTTAGTTCTTCCTGGGAACCAAGGCTGAGAACAACTCTTTGAGATACTTCTTCATAAACAAAGTACAGCTAGTACAAAGGGGGGGCTCCAGAGAAGGGGCTTGACCTGGGGGGGAATTTCATCACTAGTCCTCCTAAATGATGCTTTTTTGTCAATTATGCTAATTTGCTAAATGTACAAAAACTGTATTCACCCCATGTGGGTGGGCTTTTGTGGACTTTCTTCATAACTGCCCCTGGAAGCATCCAAATAAAGATCCACTTTTATATTACCTCCTATACTAAAAATTATCTCGAGTTTCATTTCTAGGTTGAAAAAGGCAACAGTTCCAATAGATCAATGACTTTCTTTTGTTGAGGGTCGCAGAAGTGGACACAGTACTCCAGGTATGGTCTCACAAGAGCTGACTAGAGGAGCAGAATCACTTCCCTTGATCTGCTGGTCACAGCTCTTTTGATGCAGCCCAGGATGTCATTGGTCATTGGCCTTCTGGTCTGTAAGTGCACGTTGCCAAGTCATATTGAGCTTTTTGTCCATAAATAGCAGGGCTTTCTCCCAAGTGCTCCTCTCAATCCATTCTCCTCCCAGCGTGTATTGGTGCTTGGGATTGCCCTGACCGAGGTGGAGGAACTTGCACTTGGCCTTGTTGAACTTCATGAGGTTTGCAGACACCTCTCAACCCTGTTAAAGTCCCTCTGGATGGCTGAGGGTGCACTTAGTCCCACTGCCCATGTCACCAACAAAAATGTTAAAGAGTGCCGGACACAATGCCAGCTCCTGAGGAACATCACTCATCACCGTTTTCCATTTGGACATTGAGCCATTAACTACAACTCTTTGAGTGTGACCATCCAAACAAAGTTTTTATTCACCAAGTGGTCTAGCCATCAAATCCATGTCTTTCCTGTTTAGAGACTAGGACGTTATGAGGGACAGCGTCAAATGCCCACTGAATATTTTTGTCTTAATCTTTTCTTATTTGCCATCCGTTATTTCTGTTATTGCTTCCACAGCTTGGTTAGATTTCCTACTAAGCCTAGGAATGGAACAGCTGTGGTTCTGAGATTAGTTGATGAACCCATTTATGTCCTGATCTTTGTGAAGCAATCAACTAACATAATTAGAAATCTTTCTTCATTCAGTTGTCTGAATGCACTATCCTTCACCTAGCAATTATTTCTCATGCTTAAATAAACTCGTGCCTCTGACAATAGAATTTTGTATAATTTATTTAATTTTCAGTCTGTGATGTATTATGTTTCTTAAACATATTTTTTTCTGATTTTTATATAGTATCTAAAACAAAATTCAACAGCACGAGCAAAATCATTAATGATATAACAATTCCAAGATTTTTTTCACAAGTGCCTTGATACTTGTGTCGGCCTGAGGTATGAAATTCTTCATATTCATTACTGTAATTTCTAAGTACTTGTGTGTAAACATATGAGAAAAAAAATTACTACAGGTAAGTACAGTGCATATCTACAATGTGTTTAAATGGAAATTTCTATCATCATAACATATGAGAACTTTAAAAAGCATATATTTACTTTCATATTCAAGAAACACAGCTGATGCATACTGAGATTTTGGTTTTTTAATTTCATATAGTTAAGAATATATTTCCATATTGAACACTATACTAAGGACATACTTATAATCCATTTTTGCAAAGTATGATATTTTATAATGGCAACTCAATGAGAAACAGAGTTGCGAGAAAGTAATTGAATTAACATCATTGAAAAGGAAACATATACTCAATCTATTACAATTTTTTAGCTGTTAAAAGCACCCTCAGAAAATGCACACGGACATCTGCCCAAAAGTGCCAAGAATCTTTTCTTTGTGAGGTCTGCACGTGAAAAATAGCTAAATATTAGTCAGGTTACCAAAGAAACAACTGTAAAATGGTACAACGAGGAATACAAGATGAACTTTTATCAAAGTTATTCAGTCTCAAGAAAACATAGCATCATCTATTTTTCTTATTTGGCTTTATATGTGTTTATGAGCAACAACAGCAACAAAAGCCGTTTGCATGTTATTTTCATATTATTTACTACTAAAATAACACAGACCATCTATTTATCATGCAACTGGTGTTCTTAAAGACTGGTAATTTTCATCTTGCAATATACCATATAAATGTGTGCTTTACCTAATAAAACAGAAAAATATTGTGTACACCATGCATAAAAGGAGTGAATTTCCATTTTCTTTCATCACTGTCTGATAAATTGTGTAGCTACCTTTACTCCATTTATAAAATAATTTCATATAGAATTTTTTCCAAACATAGGATTAAATATCAAAAGTCAAGAGAGAAATGAAAACCTGATCCAGAAAGTGTCTCAGTATATAGTCTGCCTGACTTTCTTCAGCAAGGTAGTTAAGCAGGTAATTTACAGTTGCCTTCTAATTAAGGTGTCAGAGATAAACAAACATTTTCCCAGGGATCTGGCAGACAGCAAAAGCAGCATGACGATTAGCAGGTTATCATCAGGTGGAAGATATGGACGTGGATGATGGGTCCTGAACTATATTCTGTGAATGACCCTGAATTTTCTACCATGTACTTGTTTCTCTACCCTGGTCTCACGAGACCTCACCTGAACTCCTGTCCCCAGCGCAGAAAAGACATGGACTTGTTGGAGTGTATTCAGAGGAGGACCATGAAAATAATCAGAGGTTGAGAACAACTCTCCTATGAAGAAAGGCTGAAAGGGCTGGGGTTGTTCATCCTGGAGAGGAGAAGGCTCTGGGGAAACATTATTGAGGCCTTTTAACACGTAAAGGGAACTTAGAAGTGGAGAGAGACTTTTTACCAAGGCTTTTAGTGACAGGACAAGGGGCAAGAGTTTTAAACTTAAAGTTATTTATTTAGAAATATAAGGAATATTTTTTTTACCATGAGGGTGGTGATCTGCTGGAAGAGATTGTCCAGAGAAATTGTGGGTGCTTCATAATTGGAAAAGTTCAAGCCCAGTTTGGCTGGGGCTTTGAGAGACCTGGTCTGGTGGGAGGTGTCTGTACTCATGGCAGGGAAGCTGATCTTTAAAGGTCTCTTCCAACCCAAACCAGTTCATGATTGTGTGATTCTAAAGCAGATATTACTAAAAAAAATTTTTATATTCCACTCCCCTTAGACAAATATATAAAGTTAAGAAAATCAGTAACTTTTCTTCTTTATAGTTGGTGAAACTGCTGTAATGAATCTCAGCACATCTAGATACTAAGACTTATTCCAAATCTAGTTTTAATTTGAACTCCATGGCTTAAGTCTATGTTTAAATGATTCAAAATAGATACTCTGAAATATTCTGATGTCTAATGTGAGATGTCTCATTAATTTTTGGGCACACTGTTCGTATAAATTCAGATTTATGCGTATATGCACACAGGAAAAAAACCCCATAAAATAAAGAGCATAACTCATTTGTTACCAACCTATTTCTGATAGATCAGCTCCCTATTTTCATCCTTTCATCAATGCAGAAGCTAGATCAAGTGTTTTAGCTACACATTTCAGATTTCCTTGTCCCAGTGAAAATCCACTATTTTTATGACATTCATTATAATTTGATATACAGAAATAATTTGCATTATTTTATACTGACATACCATGCCTTGAATTGAAATTATTAAGGAAACAATAAGAACTTTTGTCATTATTTTTCCAGCAGTTGGTGAGAAGACAGTTGCTATTTATTTCCACAGGAAGAAAAATATGCTTCTGTTAAATATATATCATTTGATCAAAATTTGAGAGAAGATGAAGCAATTTAAGAACAGGAAAGGTGAATAATCTATTTAATGAATTTTGACTTTTTTTTTTTAATATACTCCTTTTTATTTCAATTTTCATAAGTAAGTATGATTAGTAGGAAGATGTATTTTGCTTTCTTATTTTGAAAAATGTGTCCACATATGTGAATGATAAAAATAGCCATGCTATTTTAAGACTGTGATGTTTTAGCAAATGAGGAGCATATCAGTGTGTGTGCATCAGTGTGTATGCTTGTGGTTGCACACAGACATCTGTATGAAAAAAGTTAATGTATAGAAGCAGTGAAATTTTTTAGAAGAATTTATGCTCCAACAATTTTGTGGGAAACTTGTTCTCAGTGGGAGTCAGCAATTCTCTCTCCTTAGTCTTGTGCTTGACTCCTCCAAGGTGCAAAAATGGATTGGAAAACAAATTATTTTCCCTGTTATACTCTTACTAATTCAACCCCTGGTTCACAGGACATCTTCTAAAAATTTCTTCTGTAAGTTTTAAGAAAGACATGAAAAAAAATTGTGCACATGGGTTTAATTAATGGTGAACAATGGGAAGAGAACACTAATTTTAGACTTTCATGGTTTACTGGACATTTTCACATACAAAGGGGAGTCAAAAGCCATAAATAAGTCTAATTAAACTTTCAGAAACTGCCATTCTGAAATAAATAGTACTCAATGTTAGACCTATCACTGGAAGATAGGGTTTTTTTATTTGTTTGGCTGGTTGTTATTGTTGGTTTTTAAAGAAACTTTGTGTTTCTTTTTTTTTTTTTTTTTTTCAAATATTGACTGTTTTCAAATATTTGTGAGAGCCCAAGGGTAGTGAGAAGCCTACAAATACTAAGATAACTGTATGAAAACTGAGGCAGAGAAATTTTCTATTTCAGTTTTGAATCTGTGAGTTTTGGATCTGTTAGTATCTCTATAGATACTTTTGCTGTTGCATTTTTTTTTTTTTTTGCTGAAAAGCTGGAGTTCAGTTTTGCTAAACTGACATTTTTCTGAATGAATCATGGAAAATGCAAAATTTTGTCTGTACTTCAAGACATGAAGAGGGATTAGAATACATCAGGCATGATTGCACTTTTCTCAGCTTAAATTATTCGCTAGTTTAAAACCATTACAACATTAAAAAGCAACTTCAAAAGACAATTGACTATCTTGAGCGAGACACTAGTTTTTCTTCTAAGGAAGAAAACACTCTTCATATAATATTGAACTGTTATCAATGCATATAGATGATCTTTTCTTCCCTTTTCAAGAGTTAATTATACTTGCTTGTTTTATCATCTCTTTTATTAAAGTGTAGTGTGAGTTATCAAATACATGTTTAGTAGTTAAGCACCTAATTAACATCAAAAAACAAAGGTGGGTATATTCTTGGTTGCTACCTTTCACTGTTATCTCTAAATTTTTATTCTTTTCTCACGTGTGTTTTTCATGGTATCTTCCCACATTATTACAAAGCTTTTAGAGCACCTAGCAAATAAAGTCTCTAACAGACACACAATGTTTTACTCTCATTTTTTGTTTTTATTTTTACTGGATCATTTCATATACTTTCACTTCTTATTAAAAACAGCACCAAAAAGGATTGTCATAACTTCTCCACTAAACCAGTTCTGTTCTTTTTCTCTCATTCCCATAGAAAAGAAAAAGACTTTATTTTGGGAGCATTCATAATAAACATTTTTGCTCCTCTTCTTTTAATACTTACTCTTTGCAACTTCATTTTTATTAAATTGCATTTTTATCTTTTCTTTGTGAACTTTTCTACTGCACAACGTTTCACTAAAAAGAGAGTTGTGGTGGTGTTTTTTGCTGGAAATGGTCTAGTTCCACTAGACCACCACACGGCTATACAAGATTTGCATGATGTTCACTGAGTGATTATCTTGATCCCCTTATACAGTTTAGCCTACAGTGGCTGTCAAGAATTTGTCAATAAACAGTCAAACAAATCAGGTGCCCACAAGAACAGAGCAGAAAGCTGTATAACTAAGCAAAACAAGAAAAATTATGTTTCATTCATCTGGCATTTCTGAATGCTCTACAGCTGATATGTGAATAAATGTCTGTGTAAAACAAAAGAGAAAAAATGTACTTTTTCAATATTTCAGTCCTGTAGTGAATTTGGGCATATTTGTAGTGATACCAGGTTTTAAATTCTTGTAAGCTTCTGTTGCCTGACACTAGATCTTCCCACCTGCCACTGTTAAAATCTGCAGCCCTTGGTAACAATGCAATACATCTATAACTTCTGTGCTTATAAAATCAGCAGAATTTTGGAGAGTTTGCATACTTGAACCCTAATTTTATCTTAATTATCAAAACTTCTATCATTCAAATCTCTTCTTTGCAGAGAAGCATTCCTTGCCTAAATTCACTGTGATAGATATTTGTTATGAGTATTTCATGCAAAATTCAGTTTGTTACTTTTAGTCATATGAGTTATGAATCATAAAACCAATTTCAGTTTTTACAACTGTTCTTAGAAAATGTAAATGACAGTCACAAGAATGCAAACTTGGCCCAATCTTTTTTCCCACAACAACCCTAGAATTATTTTTTTTTCCTTTCATTGCTGCAGGCCATAAATACTGAAAATCCTAATTAAAACACAAAGTTTGACTCTGTTCTCTTCAGGGATTACAGAAACTAAGTGAAAGGAATGTGAATTAAAAAATTATACTGTTCCCAACAAAGACACCCTCAGAGTTTTAAATTGTTAACTTTTCTTTGCTCTGGGATCATGTACCTTGCAAGGGAAATAGTTACTGTGGAAAAGCTAATGAATGTAGACATCATTCAAACTAGTTTCACACATACATGAAGTGTCAATGTGAATAGAATTTTAGACAAAAACATCTAAGCAATTATGCAAGGAGGAAAGAATTATATTTGCTAGACACAAAGACAGCTTTGTTGCCTCTGACTTCATAGAAATAAGCTTACTTGTGTTTGTGTGTGTATGTAAAGTATGCCTTACAGTAGTAGTAAGGCTTCAGCACTTGAACAAACCAGGCAAGAAAACTGACACATTTTCCAGAGCTGATGTCAAGAGTTGTAGGCCAAGGTCAAGCTGAACACAATACCTTCTCCCGTGTACAAGGCAATTTTTTTGATTGTTGCCTCTCTTCATTTTCTTTTCTTTTTTTTTTTTTTCTTTCTCAGAGGTAACACAGTCAAGTTGAAAAGGGCAAAAAAAGTAGCTCTATTTGCCAGAATCTTGCCTGGCTGCAGCCTCCCTGTTGATAAGAAAACAAAAAACCAATCTAACCTTGTGGATGGATTATTCTTACAACAGATTCAGAAAGGATAGCCAGTTTGTTTCATTTTTGCTTTGTGCATTCTACTGCACTAAAAATCAGTGTTAACAAGAACTCTGGATACAGACAATTAACCAGGTTCTATATCTATTATTGCATCAAAATAAATTAAACTCTAAATGACTGAGGTTTTCCAAATGGACAGTGATTTTCTATGATATGTGGTTTGGCTGATCTTATAGTATTTTATAAATGATCTTACAGGATTTTAGCAGAATTGCCTTGGGCCTTTTTAAGGCTATCAAAATATTTGGAGAAAGGATAGAATAAAATAGAAATAGAATAGAATAGATTAGAATCTAATAGAAAGAATAGATTATTTCAGTTGGAAGGGACCTAAAATGATCATCTAGTCCAACTGCCTCATTAATTCAGGGCTGCTGAAAAATTAAAGTATGTTATTAAGGTCATTTCCCAAATGCCTCTTAAAGACAGATGGCCTTGTGGCATTGACCAGCTCTCCAGGAAGCTGTTCCCATGTTTAACCACCATCTCAGTGCCAAGAAATGCTACTTCCTTATGTGGGGAAGAGGAGGAGCAGGCACTGATCTCTTCTCTTTGGTGACCAGAGACAGGACCTGAGGAAATGGCCTGAAGTTGTGTCAGGGGAGGTTTAGAGTGGAAATCTGGAAAAGTTTTTTCACCCACAGGGTGGTTGGGCACTGGACCAGGCTCCCCAGGGAAGTGGTCCCAGCACCAGCCTGACAGAGTTCAAGAAGCATTTGGACAGTACTCTCAGGCACATGGTGGGACAATTGGGGCTGTCCTGTGCAGGGCCAGGAGTTGGATTTTGATGATCTTTTGATGATCTCCCAAATCAGAATATTCTGTGATTCTGCAATAGGTTTGTATTTTTTTTTTCCTTAGGCTATACAATTTTTCCACATTCTTTCTTCATTTACTCCTATGTGTTTACTCCTATATGTTCCTTCTACAGTTCTTATTATCCCAGTTGCTGTCCTCTGGTCTGCTTCTACAGGACCATGTTAACATGGAACTGGGACTTCCACAGGCTGTAATGTGTATATATTTATACCTTCCCATTTTACAGAAGAGGAATGTGCAGACAGAAAATTCAGGCTTCAAATTTACAAACAAATTAGTGGCATGATTCAGAAGCACTATGTGTTTTTTGTCCTCTACTTTAAGCATCCTATTTTAAAAATGGAATTCATAGACACTTAAATGCCTAGTGTGAGATGGATTTGTGCTAAGCACTAACTTTTTGCTTTTAACTTTTATATTTGCCAATTTATGTTAGACCTTCACAAGAGTCATTATTCAATCAAGAATCTAATTTACACAAATAAATGAGTCTGATTCACAACCCATCACTTCCAAAATAAAGTATGTAAGGCATATAATATGCTCCACTTGAAAGTGCTAGAAGCAAAAGTGATCAACAAAATAATTGCAAGATATCTGATGTGTTCTTGCAATAAAAGCCTTTAACTTACTGATCTATGAGTGATAAGAGGAAAAAGCAGAACTGGTGAATGGTAAGTTCTGGCACTTAACTGAAACTGTTCAAATGAAATAAGAAGTACTGGAAAGAAAAAAACTTATGTTAGAGGTAGACCTACAAAAGTTCAAAGTTATTTTTGGTACTAAGTATTTTAAGCAGAAATCTAGGTCATAAGGTAAGTTAAATATTTGGATGACAACATGTTTTCAGTTTTGAGAAAGTTATGAGGAGCTTCAGAAGTCAAGTTTATACCTGGTAGCTGGGCAATGAAAGCAAGTTCAAATCACCGCAGAGAAATATAAGTTAATGTACAATTGAAGGAACAATTTGAACTTGCACAATCTGGTAGATTCTAAATTAACCGTAACCATCCTAGAATAAGTAAAATAACAAATAAGGATAATTTTGAAAACCTCAGGGAAAACATTTGGTAAATAACCACTGGCTCCGAGTAAAAGAAATCAAGTGGTAAAGCAAAATTAGTAAAATACTGAAAATATTGTGTCCGAGGAATAGCTTCTCTTTGATATGAGAAAAACTAGTATAAAATTCAGGGAAAGAAGAAAAAAACTTCAGAGTTATTTTACTGTATTACTATAAGGAGATATTAAACATTACAGAACCTTTAAACCAGATGAACAGCTGATTAAAATCACTGTAGTCCCTTTGATTTTGTTAGTACTGTGCAGTTCACAGCAGCTGAAAAGTTGGCTACTAAGTTTAAAGAAGAGATGAATACCAGACGACTGACTGAGTAGTGTAAAGTAACAAACAGTTTAAAAGCAATTATATGTTCTTGTTTTCCCTTTTAGTTACAAGAATAAAAGACCAAACACTTCATAAAATGAAAGAAAAAAAGTAGTTACAGTAAAAAAAAAAAAACACATATGGAGTAGGAGTGGAACTAAAAGCATTTTATTAGAAATTGGTACTGCAAAGCAGTGAGATATGCACTTTATTCTCTGACACCACATATATACATGTTTTGAGTTCAGATTCTGTGATGATTTTTTTTCCTTTCCTCTTGATTTGAAATCTCTTCTCATTTCTTTCCTCATATCTTTCCTAGCATGGCCTGCCTTAATTTTTTTTTTTTTTTGCATCAACATTAAAATAGATTGATACTGAAATATATATGTTGGAAGAAGAAAATTCCCTGTTAGTCCTAAAATAAACAAACAGGCAGCAGACCCAAATAGAATTCAGACAACAGTAAGGCAAGTAGAACTACCTAACTGAAATAACAGAAAATGTCATCTGGGCTACAGCCCTGAAAACACCTCAGGAGTGTGTGATTTCTTGTGGTGCTATGTGTGTATCAATTAATTTATCTGTTCTTAATGTAAAAATAAAATTAATAGCACTTTTTCATCTAAAAAAATAAAAATTGAGAGGTACATTTCTAATGTGAAGCTATCTTGTCTTTTGTTTCCTTAAAAGAGACAAAATTATTCTTAAATGAAATTATTTAAATGAACATAGTTTTTCATTATTTGGTGAACCAGCCCTCATAATATAAGTGCCAATTCAACCAGTCAGAGACGGGTCAATTAGGAATTCCATTCAGCACTAGATATCCAAATTCTACTAGATAGCATATTCCTCTGGAGGTCTGCAACATTACCTGCTTCTCTCTGTTGTCTAGAAAGGTGCACTTATAGGATGTAAAGTTCTGTAAATATCCAAACAGTACAGGAAAACACATTATTCAAGTGAAAAGGGCATAAATCTACAGAAAAAAAGTTTGTTTTTAAAATGAATCTTTCTTTAAAACATTATTTTTACCTTTCTGTACCTATGATTCTCTCATATTTACTGGCCTGTTGAGAGAACTGTTTCATTCATCTATAGACATTTTGCCGTGCTTTTACACCAGGCTGTTGGTTTTGTTATTGTTACTGCTATTTATTAAAAAAAAAAAAAAAATCATAGACAAAATCTGATTGCTACAAAGGTCAAAAATTTCTCCACTAATAATTAATAAACTAAAAACCACATTACATTATATTCTGCATTATGAATATACCAATCCCTTGTAACAGTGGGAATTTTTCCAATATTACTGGATTTGGAAATGCATGGGACCCTGGTGAGCTTTACAAGCTTTAAAGTACCTCAGGTCCACTTTTGTGTCTGAAATGTTGGAAATTATTTAATTGAAGCAAGACTGTGCTACTTTGGAAATATATGGTCCAAATATATTTTGCGCTTGGGATTTTTTTTTTTTTTAATATATATATATTTTTTAAATTTTATTGGGGAACATACTTCAGTGAAAAACAGTAGAACGCCTTAAGTTTTGCTCATGGTCAAATTTATCTTATTCTGTGAAGGACAGAAATCACCAATCTATGTAGCAATCTTAAAGTCCTTGTTAAGTGAGTTCTTTATTAAAACATACAATTTGATCAATGTAAGACACTGCAGTTAAAATTCTGCATTACCTCTTTTTACTAAATAAGAGAAGATAAATGGAGCTGAGGTCAGACATCGATAAATTCTTCGTGCATTAAATGTTTTCAAAACAGATGGTCTAAAAATATGTAACTTGAATGAAATAAATATCCTAGAAGCCATTTTTATAATTAAAAAAGTTAGGTAAAAAAAATTCCACATTGCATTTATGGACCTTAGCTGCCTGAGTAGTTAGAATAGAAAATCCTTTTAATTGAAGCAGAACAAAGGAGAGAAATGTTAATGATCTCTACCTATGTAAATGACATGACACAAATTAATTGCATATTTTGCAATTAATTCCTTTCAACTACCACTTTTTTTTTTCCTTTGGTACAACTGAAATGACTACATAACTAAACAAGACTAAAATGTCTTCTATTTAAGATCCCATTTTTCTTTTTTTTAATTAATTTTTGCAAGATTTTTTCCCCTACACCACATAACAGTGCTATCCATTTGTTAACATAGTTAAAAAAAAGTTTAAGCACTTACAGACTGAGATATTTCAGCTGTCTTAACTATTTAATAAGTGTTTTGTTTCCATTTTGAAGAAGGGTGAGGCCCAAAGCTTTGAAGAAGAGATCACATAACCTCTAATGAGGTTTCTCAGTGTTTCAGAAAGAGGGAAGATAAAGATGCCTTCAACATTCCTGTGGTCTGGAGTAGTTTCTCTGTTGGCATCACTTTTGTGGACATTTGCAAATATTTGTTTACTCTCTGCAGAGTGGAACTGTTTATGTATCAGCCATTCTCACTGTGGTGGAAATGGCTGCATTTCTTTAGTAGCTCACCTAAAACCAACTGTTTAGGTTTCAAGTTTAAGCTAGATGTCTGCGCTCTGTCTCCAGCCAACAACGGCAAAAGGAGAAGCCTCTCAAGGTAGGTATTTAACACATGGGAAAGACTCAAATTCTTAACCCATCTTCCCCTCTCAATCTCTCTCCCTCCCTCACCCCACTCCATGACCTCAGAGATAGCTTCATTAGAGTTCAAATTCCTGCTGTTAACAGCCCTTGTCTTCTCATACCCAAGATGACTTTCTTCAACACCTGGGATGTTCAAAATACCTAAGTTTTCTTCTTAGAGCAGTCAGTTTTGTAATGTGCAATTTTGCTGCTCTCTTTAGAAGACTTAATGAGATGTGTGGTTGATCTCCTAGGCCTAATAGCATGTGGAAACTTCAACCACCTCATTACTCAATGTGTTTTATCTATAGATGTACCATATTTGGCAAAGAGATAAGTTGTGGTAAGCTGTCAAATATGGAGATCTTTAGATGTTTCTACAGTTAATGCTTCCTTTGATATAGGATTGCTAAACAATTGTTATAAACTAGAAAGACAGTGCATTGGTAAGAAAGACTAATCAAAAATCAGAACACAAGTCCAAATTTCAGGCCAAAATTCTATGATAATTGTTGAAAAAAAACCCCATCTTGCAGTATTTGTACTATACAACTTGGTCAAGATATCAGAAGTATTCTAAAGCTATAAAGAACATAGAATACAAGGAATCCTCCATATATCATACTAGCTTTGTCTGAATTAAGGCACAACAGTATCTTCCACTTAAAGCTAAAGAGAAAATGCACTTATTTAGAAGAAACCATTTGAAGGTTTCATTTGCATGCTGGAGATGTTTAATGATCTCAGTGTGAAAGTAGCAGTCTGTGACTAAGGAAGTCAGTTGTGAAGTAGAGCATGCAGGGTGGCACAGGATGAAATGGAGACATTTCCCAATATAAACAAACAAGAACTACAACACAGAAGGAATTTCTAATATCAACAATGAATGCCTTGAAAAGGAAGCTGAATGCCTTGAAAATTAAGCATTGTTTTGATCACATGCTTTGTTATGTTTCGTCATTATTCTGTCACCCCATTTTGCTGAAAAATTACTTTTAATTTTACGCATACAAAAACAAAAGCAAAAAATTCCCAACCAACCACCACTGCCAAGGAAAATAAAACAACAAAAAAAGAAAAAGAAATAGAAACAACAAAATCCACCTTTCATACTTTATTAGAACAAAAGCAGAAAACTTCAGAATAAGCCATGTGAGGAAGATTGAAACTATGATCTGAAAATGTATCACTCTTTCTTATGGCTTCCAGAGTTGTAACAAATTCTGCCTAATTCTGCCTCCATCTGCAGGAAAGCTGCTTCATTTTTCTCACATAAGATGACTTGCTGTCTGCAGGCTCCTTGCTGTTTTCAAGAATCAGTTCTCTTGTTTAGCTGCAGTCTACCACTGTGTGTCCTGAGGCTTCTGCCCTATCCCATGCCTTGATGCTTCACCAAAGAATTATACACATGTTCTGTGATAGAGAATATGTCCTTCATCCCTCCATTCAGAAAGTTACAATGTGTTCATAACAGCCAGGGAAATACAAATATTCAAGTTTCCTCTCTTCTTTTAAGCCATTCCACCTAAAAAAGCATAGCATTTGGTAATATGCTTTAAATAGTAAATAAACACAATAAACTTGAAAGACGTTGATATGTTACCTGATGTTGAGGACTTGACATTTTATTTTGTAGACCATACCTGTCTTATTCTGACCCTAATCTTTCTGTTGGTCAGAGTACTCCTTGGAGATCACTGCACCTCAACACCATGATGAAAACACTTCTGACAGCTTTGCAGAGAAATCTTTAGCAGCCAAAACCATGAAGTGCACCTTCGCAAACATCACTGTAGAGATGATATCTGGAACTGTGAAGTGTGCTGTAAGTTGCACAAACTATTAGCTATTACCATAAAAAAAAGCACAAATAACATGCATTGTCAACCCTTTTGGAAGAACAGCAAACAGTGACAGTTGCGACTTCAGAACAATTCATTGTTTATTTCCTTTTATTTATGTATATTAGATTAATTTGTGCAAACTATATGAATATGCCCCCTTCGGACAAATAAAGAATAAATCATAGCCTGAATAATAAAATCTAATAGCTGACATATTTGGAAAAATTATATTTAGATCTCCCAATAGACAGCAAATGCAATGAAACTTGTTTGTAACAGTTTTCAAAGCATAAATTTAAAAGCATTTTCTGTATTTTTAAATTTTTTTGTTGCAATGCTCTTCTCACTGTACCAAGACTTAATTTGCATTGTTAGTTTACTGTTTAAAATGACAGTGAGGTGGGAATTTTACATATATATATACAATATAGAATTTTTATCTTCTGAAAAGCAACTTAACAAATGGAGAAACAAAACTCCTTTGGTGAATTATGTAATATATGTAGACATTCATCCACTATTTGGATCAAGTATTTTCCAGAGCTGCTGTATTAAGACAGAGTGAAGGCCTAGTCTACTTCATCTAGACATCTAACTTTCTTTCTGATTGCATGTGCCTAGTGCTCCTTAACGGATTAAGTTCTACAGTAAGTAGAAAGTGGCTTTTAAAGACTGTCAAAAGAAAATTGTTTTAATCTAACATGGGGGCCTTTTCTATTGACTATGAAGTTTTTATCAAATGTCAGGACTTTCTGTAGGTGATGGATTCTGTTGTTGACAGTAGAATGCTGTGTGTTTTCCAACCAGTCTGTGCGTTAGAATGAATAATGCACCACTGAAGTTCTATTGTCTGCATTCACAGATAATCCAATAGACATGGTCACTAGAACCGTGGTCTTGGGGAGACAAATGGATGAATGGAGCCTCTGACCCCTGGCCTGGAATTATCACTATAAATAATTAATAGTAGTTTGACATAGAATGATTCTCCAAATCACAGAATCCAGGGTTTTGTGGGGGACTTTATGGCACAGGATAAAAGCTACGATATCATGTCTTCTTGTGGACTGCTTCCTAAACAAACAATATTAGAAGAAAAAATTAATATTGTTGTACTTCTGCTAATTGCTGTGCAAACACACCAGGTGTAGGTCTT
The DNA here is from genome assembly GCF_017639235.1 of Corvus kubaryi. Taxonomy (NCBI): domain Eukaryota; kingdom Metazoa; phylum Chordata; class Aves; order Passeriformes; family Corvidae; genus Corvus; species Corvus kubaryi. Next base: position 32,507,468 of record NW_024580667.1, on the reverse strand, counting down.
AAGTATCAAACTCTAGTTTAAAGGAAAAAGAGCCTATAACATATCCAAGGCAAGAATGATAGGATTCCTGTCCAGGAGTCCATTTCAAATATGGAGCTGTGATACATGTAGACAAGTTTAAAATAAGTACTGAAAACAAAGCTCAGAAGAACACATTCTGCTATATGATTTGCTTAACATTATTCTTTTAATTGAAGTTCAAGAATCTTCTCTTATAAATGTGTGATAAATTACAAGTGGCAGATGCTGAAAATTAATCTATTCCCTAATGTCTTTCTGGTATCTCTACAATAAGAGTTATTATGGTGTTGCTATTGTTATTTTAGAAAAGACTTGTAATTTTGGTAACAGTGAGTAGATTATAACAGCCTTTCTGGCTTTGCTGCACAGAAGGGGATCCAAAAGAAGCTGAAGCCAACAGTGAGGCTTTATGCTATCCTGCCGTACTGAGTCACTAATTTTTCATGTTTTACTTTAGCCATTACCAGTGTCTTTTTAAAAACCTATCATTTATTTGTTTCTTCCTGGAAAATGTTTTAAGAATAATATTCACTATGCATGACTGAGTTATCTGGCTTTGCACGGATTTTTAGATAATCACGTCCTTTGGGCCACACAGCATGGAGGGGCTCATGTTCACAATGTTTAAGAATAAGCTCTCTTGGATCAGACTTTCTGCATCCATGCTGTAAACCATTTGGGCTGCAGCTGCTCTGACTCTATATAGTATCCCTGAATCATCACTATTATTTTGTGCAGGTTTTTTTCATTTCAAGGAATGCAACATAATGTGGAGGTTGTATTACAGCTCATTATTTTATAATGGATGAAAAAAGGGTCTGGCATCAGGATATAAGGAAGCTTCTGGAAATGCACAGATTGCTGGGATAAGTGTTGGTGGACTTGGAAGAGGGAAAAAAAACCACTGTTTCTTTTATCCCATTGTGAACAGATCTGACATGAACCAACCAATGCCCAGATATTTTCTTGGAGAGCATGCTGTTAGTCATCCAAATCGGTCATGGAGCAAAGAACAGCTAACTGGTGTGAGGAAAGGATTTCAGGCTTGTGATTGTTCTCTGGCTCTTTTATCACAGTAGTATTCAGACTCCTTCACTGTGTTAACATAATTTACAACCAAAAAAGTTTAAAAAATAATTCTGCATTTCAAGAAATCCAGATACTGAACGTATTCTTTACTTATTTTTATGAATTAATACAACACCACAATGTTCACCACGTGTTACGGAAAAACAAACTGAAGTCTTAGACAGAAAGTGAAAAATACCAATAAAAGCTCATGGAGTGGTATTTTACATTTATGTTTGTTGGTTTTTCAAATAATTTTTTTTTCAATTTTTTTTCTACAGATGGTAAAGTACATTAGTTTCCAATTATAAAAACCATCAGTAACTATTATCTCCATGTGATTACTCACCTCTGTTCTTTCTTGCAAATGTCACTATAAGCAATAAGTTCAACCATGCTGCCTTTATTCTTAGGAAAGGCACTTCTCAGAAAGTGGTCCCATATATTAGTTTCTGAATAACATACAATAGCAAAGTTTCTATGTGTCTGCATTTTGTGAAGTGAGTTTCTAACTTTGCTTATACCTTAAACTCAGTATTAAATTTTATAGTTTTCTTTCTCTGCCTTAAAACTTATGTCCATATATTATGAATTTCACACTGGAAAGTGTTAATCATACCTGAAGTAGCATATAATGAAATCTTCATTGTCTATCTCTGGTATATCTCGTTAACCACAGACACAGCTGGAAAGATGGAAGAGAAGCCCATATTTTTGTGTTGGTAGTTTTTCCTACATGGTTTATCAATGCTATTGAAGAGATTAGCTGGTGAATATTAAACAAAAGTAAAGACTTTTGATTTTGATGTAGCCAGAAGTTTATTTGAAAGTATATAAATCTTTTGTGCATTAAGCAATTTAAGGCCGAAATAACGCAATAAAATAAAGCTAGATCACAGTTAGAACCTGAAGAATTATTTTTGACTGTTGACATTTATTTTGTGATCACAAAATAGCCTTGATCCGAATGGATATGTCATATGCATTGTTTCAGGGACTACTGGAGGCAATACAAAAAGTGAAGCTCCTAGTCTTTCCTTATTTTAAAGAGCAGATTTCCTGAGAAACAGGTAGTGATGATGATATTTCTGAAAGACACACAACACTGGAAAAATCTTATTGTATCCTTAGGAGGATGGAAATTATATAAATATGGTCTTCATATGAGGTATTGAAAGAGGACATACACTGCCCTCAGACTTTGGGGTTTTATGGAATAATTGTAAAGGTACAAGGATGTACTTTCATTTGTCATGTTCATTTGGTGCAATGGGCTAGACTAGGACTATGAAACAGTGATGATGTGAAGAGTCCTTTCTTTAACAAAACCATAGGCCCTCTGTATTTTTAAACATTCTGCTCTTTTTTTCCTTCCCCCCCCCCACCCCCCACAGAACATGTGTTACTTCAGGTGTTCATCAGAATATTTACAGCAAAGATTTTGACAAGTAAACAAAATTTCCCATTCTTTTACTAGTGCCCAGCTGCAATTCTGCTACAGAATCTGTCAATAGTTGTGCCTGTCTATGCTGAAAGACAGAGAAAAGAGACCGGGAAGAATCTATCTTTCCTTTTCATATTGTTGTCCCTTTGGTAATACACATGGAAAAGGGGTTGATGTTTAATCAGTATTGCTAGCACACAGGGACACACATTCTGGGTTTTGGTACTCTTAATGACTTTCATCTTGGAATTTGACTTAAAGACTGGCTCCAAAATATGCAAAAGAAGATACAATTTAGGATGGTGAACCGAACATAACAAAATATTTTGAACATTTTAAAATTCAACAAATTGTGTTCAGTACATGTTCCTGCAGAGCTATTGATCAAAAGTAGTCCATGGTTTGAAGAGTAGCTAAAGAGTACTTTCTGATTAATCTCAGACAGCTATGCCTGTCATGTCACTTTGCTTCATTTTACAGATTATTAATGAACTAGAATTTGATTTTATTCAGTATTACAGATGCCCCAGGCCATCCACAATGTGAGGTAATTTATGATTCTAATGTAATCAATAGGATAAATTGATGTGCAGATATTGCTTATGACTGCACACTAGAATAACTCTATTCAAAATCACATTTAACCTATCTGTTTAGCACAAACAGAAATTCCACAGACTTGTTTTTCTATTTAATTTCCAGTGCCTTATGGAAAAGCAAAGCGAATGACAACTTACCATAGCTTTAGTTGGAGGTAATTTACTCTTCCTTTCCCAAAATTTTTCCATTTATTTACCTGTTTTTAAATGTTCCTACCAAATAAATGTTTCCATGTGTTTAAAAATACTGACAACTGTTATCACTGCTAACAGTTGTCCTGGGTTTCAGAGCTGGGGATTTTGGAGTTTAGTGTATATTATCAGACCCTAGGACATGTTTTTTTCCCACTGGGCCTAGAATCACTTTCTACTTGGTCATTCTTCTTTTCATGACCTGCAAAGATAGTTTGAGCAAGTATTTGAAGAAAATTAATTGCATAGATCCCAAAAAACTCCTTAATATCTCTATGTTTTTTACTGGGTTGAGTGGGTTCTTGTAATCTTTATTGCCAAAAGCTGCCAAAGAAAATAGTCTTGCACAGTTAAAGAAGATTAAAGACACCTCACCACTGTAAGTTGAATAAAATGCCAAAGAATTTTAAAGATAGAACATATACAACAGTTTACAATTAAAATATAGAAAAATCCTAAACATAACGTGGGAAGTAAAAATTTGAATACTCATTATTCTTGTTCTTAAAAAGATTAAATATTGCTGTGGCAAACCGTAATGCATTTTTTTCCTACTTTCTTCCCTACAGCAAGAATACAGCTTCCATGTATATTGCCACTGATGGAATAAATCTCCACATTTGATTCAAATGCACAGTCTCTTTTATTGCATACTTTAATTTCTTTAGTACTAACACAGGAGAAAATGCAAGAATTCCATAATAGATGGATACATATCCCAATATCCTTCCCCTCTTCATAGGTCCAAATGAAGTTCTTACTAATTAAAATGACAACTGTCCATGAAATGTGATGTCAAGCTTCCCTTTTGGAAACTTTCAACAGTATAAAACTTATATCTTTACTGTTCTTGCGAAAATTCAGTTGTGTTTGAGTCTACTAAACGACTTTAACACCATGATGTGACAAAATGTTCTATTGATACATTGAGTTATCATCCTTTTACATTCACAGTTCTTTGTTAACTTCTCATTAGACTTCCAAAGTGTTCACAGACAGGAAAATGGGATATATTGGTCTGCCTTCTCTGTAGTATGTTGATATTACGAGCAAATTGTCAGAAAATAATGGCAAGTGCTTCTCACACTTCTCTGAACACCTAAACAAGGGTGATAAGTGTTAAATAACTGGTGTTGTGAAAGGAAGCACATCACTGGACTGCATAATCAAATAACTTTATGCTACTGTGAATAGCCATTTACAGATTTCATCACTTCTTGAAGCTCTGTCGAGGGCACTCCAAAAAATTCCTGTTTAGGGAAGGTGCATGCAATGGATTGGCACTTTGCTGGATTCTACACTGGCATAATTTCCTAATCAAGTCAGTCAGGTTTTTAGGTTGATGTGGCTGAATGTAGGTTACTGTCAGAGCTCTGCAAACTGTGGAACAAAACTGTGGCTGGATTCAGCCGTTGGCACCCAACACTCATGTAATCCTAGCAGAAATCACCATGTGAGGTGGCCTAAAGGAAGCTTGTAAAGGACAGCAAACAAAAATATGCACTAAAACCTGTCAAAAGTCACTGAAAATTATGGTTCATTTCAGCAGACCTGGAAAGAGAAATAATGTTTTATTTCTTTGTGACTTTTTCATCAGCAGTACTTTTGCATGATTTAATGATATTTTCTAAAAGTGCCATAGGACAAGCATTGCTGGTGTCTCTCAGACACAGCTGGGACTATAAATGTATTTCTGATTCTAACAGTCTCCTAATATTTATAGCATGTCTAAAAGCCCACTGCTCTTACACAGAGAAAAAAAAAAGATAATTACTATTTTTAATTATTTGTCAGTCCTTTTTCGTATATTTTTCTCTATCTCTTCAAGGTAAGCATCTTTTTAAATCAATATAAAAATTTAGTCAGATTTGGGTATTTTTAGTTCCCTTATTTTCATTTTTTATACATTCATTCTGCTTTAGTTTTAATAAGAATGTATCAGACTTAGTCCAACCCTTTGAAGTCCATAGGAGACAAGTTTTGTTTACAAAGAAGGTTGATGAAGTTTTAATGCACAAAATTCACTTCCATTATCACCTTACTGTGTTTTCAAAATGTTGTGTCTTCTCACTGAAATACTTGTATCCACCAGCATACCTGATACCATGATAGCTGCAAATACATTTCTCTCAACTGCTTATCTCACATAAAATCTCAGACTAACCCAACTTCATTCTGGAGCACCATCCCTTTGTGCAGTATGGATAGTTACCTTTCATCCATCACGTTTCCCTCTGAGCTAGTTAAGTGTTTTTCCCTGTTTGCATTTGGAGTTCCTCTTGTCTAATACCTGAATGCTGGGGGCTGAGCAATCTGATACTGTTTCCATCATATGACACCAGTGAGCTTGTGGTCAGGGGGGCTGAGAAATGTTGCTCCTACAGGATGACAGTAACGTGTAACCACCTTCCCAGCAGCGACTTCAAAAAGCTTCTTTGAATGAAAGCCTAAGCTAATGTTAGACTCAAAAAGAGCCAACCTACAGAATTCTAGCAAATCACTATACAGTCTTCCTGTATGATTTTTTAACATTGTGTGTTATTTGAATTTGTGTTCTCAGACTAATGCATTTTGGTACTGTTTAAGGTGTCCTGATGTTGTGAAATCCAATTTATGACCAGTTTATGACATTGTTTATATACAATAATTTTTTATGGTGGTTGATCGTGGCTGGATGCCAGGTGCCCTCCAAAGCTGCTCTATCACTCCCCTATTCAGCTAGCTGTGGAGAGAAAATGTAATGAAATGCTCATGGGTTGAGATAAGGACAGGAAGAGATCACTCACCAGTTACCATCATGAGCAAAACAGATTCAACACAGGGAAATCAGTTTAATTTATTACCAGTGAAATCAGAGTAGGGAATGAGTAGTAAAATCTAAATCTTGAAACAGCGTCTCCTGACCCCTCCGTTCTCTACTTCCCCCTCAGCAGTGCAAGGTGATGGGGCAGTGGTGGTCTGTTCCTCACATGTTGTCTCTGTCACTCCTTCCTCTTCAGAGGCATGAGACTCCTGGCATTCTTCCTCTGCTCCAGCACAGGAGACAGTCCTCTACAAACTTCTCCGACATCCTTCCCATGGCATGCACTTCTTCTCAAACTGCTCCAGTATGGATCCCTTTCACAGGGTGTAATCCTTCAGGGAGGACTTCTCCCATGTGGATCTCCTGGAGGGTCACAAGTCCTACCAGCAAACCTGCTCTAACGTGGGCTTGTCTCTCCACAGGTCCATAGGTCCTGACAGGAGCCTGCTCTAGTGTGGGTTTCCCATGGCTCACAGACTCCTTTGGGCTCCAGCATGGGGTCCTCCACAGGCTGCAGGTGGATTCCCGCTCCAACTTGTACCTTCGTGGGCTGCAAGGGAACAGCCTGACTCATCACAGCCCTCACCACAGGCTGCAGGGGAATCTGCTCTGGGACTTAAAGCACCGCCTCCTCCACTGACCTTATTCTGCAGGACTATTTCACATATCCTGACACCACTCTCTGGCTGCCATTACACAGGTTTTTTACCCCCTTGTTAAATCTGTTCTCTCAAAGGCTACCACCATCACTGATGGGCTCAGTCTTGGCCAGCAGCAGGTCTTGGAGCTGGCTAGCATTGACTCCATCAGACACAGAGGAAGCCTCTAGCAGCTTCTCATGGAAGCCACCCCCATAGCCCCCCTGAAAACTAAGGTTTGCCATGCAAACCCAATACATTGTAATATATGTATGTATATATATATATAATTTAATATAGTTATCATTTAAATGATGGTATAAAAATAACTGACAGAAAAATGGTATAAAGTTAAGTGAAAAGCTTATAAAAAAAAGAAAATAATGAGATTATAAAATCTAGACATTTACATTTTTAAGTGAAGGAGAAAGAGATGGAGGAAAAATATGAAAAAAAAATTAGTCTGTTCAAAAACTACTAAAAGGTGAGAATGTTATTTTCAGTTTTAGAAAAGTATTTCTGATTTCCTACAATTGGACAATACTGATTTTCCGCTAAGAACATTAGCAAAAAATCCCCCAAAGCAGACAGTTCTATAGCTTTCTTAGGTTACCTACAGGCAGCTCTAGCAATAGTCTAATATGTTGTCTTAAGCTGTGTGGAAAGGGTCAAAGTATAGCAAGTCTAATCATGTAAGTAGCAGAGAAGTTGGTTCTTAGCAATGTTGGTAACTGCAGCAAATTCAGATAATCAGACATCATCCTGGGAAAGAAAAAAAAGCTGATTTTTTCCTTGTTTTTTATTGGCATATATTGTCTTATTGATATATATCTTGACTTTATATATTTATCTTCTTGAAATTAAATAAATGAAAGTATGTTCAGATTGCTAGTTTGTAGTGGGACATTTGCTTTGTTCTCTGGAAAGTGTTGCATAAAAGCTCAAAAATGCCAGGTTTTGAGTCAAAAGTTTTAGAATATCTTACACAAAACTTCAGTGAACTCTTATTATAATAGTTGACATACTGGCCAGAAAAGACTAAAGTTGTCCTAAGTAGGAACAATGACTAAATGTCTTTGGGTCAGTTTGAATATATAAAGTCCTGAAAAAAAGGTATTTCATTTTTCAGACAAAAACTGGAGACATAGCTTTGCTCAAGTTAAGAGATATCCTTCGTGTTGTGATGCAGGAGTGGCAGGATAAGTCAGTAATATAGGTTCAATGAACATGGTGCGTGTACCCTATTAAATATTTTCTTACAAGCATTCAGATTAATTGCTTTTACTTAGAGTTTTCTGACTTAAATGTTCTCCAAGAAGCAAAGCTGAAGCCTTATCCCATGAACAATCATCTTTCTTAAAAATTTCTAGAGCTGCTGAGAAAGAACATTAGATTTCCTGTGCCCATCCATATGATGTGAGAGAGACAGAGGTTTGCCTTTTAACTGATTCCCTTGTTTCCTCGCACACCCTAGGAAGTCTGCAAAGAAATTATATTCAGAAGCTTAGTGTCAAGTTTTTGAGCAGATGTTCTTTCTGCCTATGCACCTCTCAGCAGATATTTCTGAATTTTTCTCCCCAGTCATCAGCTAAAAGAAAGATATGCAATATCTATACTCCTTTTCCTCCCAGCTATTAAGTTTAAGCCCCATCCTACTCCTTTTCCTCATGGGGAGATGAGCAAAGACTTAGAAGAGTAGCCAAAGGCTATAAATTCCTGGAAGAGGACTGAAGTGTCAATACCAAAACAGAATAGGAAAAGGGAAAAGAAGAGCCTAAGGATAAATGTATAGAGCAAGAGATAGTGAAGATGGACAGGACTGAAGAGGCAACGGAGAAAGCCAATATTTTAAGTGCTGGAGAGTAGAAGAGTCAGAGTTTAAATAAAAAGCATTTAGAAGCTAGTGAAATAGAGCACAATTATGACCTCAAAAGAAACCTGGATTTTGGCCAACTTCATAAAGCTGAAAGTATGGTAGTTGAATGCAATTACATTTAATTGTGGGAAATGTTTGTATGTTTGCAGGAAGTATCATTTATGAACCCGAATCTTTTCAGCCATAAATCCATAAATTGCAGGTTTGAGAAAAGAATTTTGCTCTCTCAAATACAGCTGTACCATCTAACTGTTAGGGGTCAGTCTCTGGAAGTGTAGTTTATTTTGCTGAGGCAATTTCTGATTCATTGGAAAGGGCAAGAATCAGGCTTCTGACTCTGGAATCAGAACAGCTGCTACAAAGGGAAAGTGAGTGGCAGAAAGTCTGTGTGCATGGGGTTGAGTACTCATCTCACAGGCACAGGCATGAATCTCTTTAAAAGTGGAATGCAGACCTACCTAGATTAATTCCATCCAGAAATACGGTGCACTTAGAGAAGGAGGTGCTGACAAAGAATGGTTCAAGGAAGGAGGGCTGCCTAGAAAACAGAAGAAAAAATGTATTCTTAATCATCATTTTTCCAAAGATCTGAGGATCGGTTTAGATGCCATTTCAGCTTTTGAGATGGAGATTTCCTGTAAAGCTAGACATTTATGAGAAACTAAGTAGACTGGGGAGGTGGTGAAAGGGAGCATGTAGGGAGAGATATAGATGGTGTGAAAAGTGTGCTTACCAAAAAAGTGGGAGGCCAGTGTGCAATGTTCTCTTGAGCCTAAGGAGATTCAAACTCACATCTGCAGGAGCTTAAGGTAATTCCTTAATCACTAGGCTGGAGAATAATTAGATGACATGTGCATTTACGTTATACAGTGAAAGACTGAGGCAGCTTACCAACATGTATCTAAGTGCTTGGTGACAAAAAGTAACAAGTTCAGGATTTTTCTTGCTTGTGTTCTCTCTGATCATCTGCTTTGTATGAAGAAAAATAATATCTGATCGCAATGGATTTAAAGTTATCATTCTCTTACTGATGTGTAAGTTACTCAAACGGGTAAAGAAAAGAATCTTGACACTTTCATGAATTTAATTGAATCCCACTGATGTCAGGGAGATTTATTATGCACTGGACTGAGGTTTAGCAAATAATACTTATCTCTATAGTTTCCAACCAATGGTAGGGAGACTGCCTTCAGTTGCAAATGGATTAAGGCGAAATGCTTTCAGACATTTGATACTGATTCCTTTTGTGGCAAGCTAATGAGCTCAGCCCTCACAAAGTGGTCTCAGGACATTATTTTTAAGTTAGCAACTCAGCGGTGTCTGAGCATTATAAGGACAGCTGTTGTAAAGGGGTCACAAAGCCCTGTCAAAACAGCAGTTTTCATCTTCTTTTTTGGAAACCACAAATTAAACAGAACTCACTTCCAAAAACTCCTCAGGCAAGGCTTTCACAGACTTTATCAATTAAATAACAGCATATTTGGTGATAGAGTCACGCAACTATTTTCTTGTTTGTCCTCACTGTTTTAAGTGTTCCTGCTGCACTCTATTACTTGCAAAGTGACTTGATTTGTGATGAGCTATACTTTTGCTTATACTCCTTGCCTCCTGACCCCACCCCTGTCTTCCAATTATTATTCAAATATCAGGATTTAAATCAGTAGGAAGGCATTGGAATATTTCTACTATCACCAGCTTTGCCTTTCTTGTACAGTGTCGATGTGGTAAACATATCCTGTCAGAGGGCTGACAAAATATGATCTATTTGAGAGGAAATTAAAATGCCATCGTTAGCATTAGAAACCATTTACCAATTAAATATGAGAAAGTTTTAGTTAGTCCAAAACATGAATGAAGTAGCACAAAGATGATTTTCAAAAATGTTTAAGAAAATCTAAGGAGATGCGATTAAACACCTCTCTGGAAATTGGGATAAATTACCAGAAGACTTTTAAATTTGTTTTAGTCTCTGTGTCCTCTTCTGGTATTCCAAGTTTTTAATTTAATCTGTTTCTCTCCTGTTGCTTACCGCTTAGTCTCATGCCAATTTCCCTTCACACTCCTCCCTTTTAGATTTTTTTTTTGTGTTATCCTTGTTCTCACTTCATTCTGACCATAACCTTACTGTATGTTTTTCTGTTCCTATATAGGCTAAGCAGTCTTTTGCTTCTTGAGAATGTTTACATGGTTCCTCTTTTCTCCTTTCCATAAGTTTTTTCCTTCTTTTCCTTTTTTTTTCTATTCCCATTGTTGCCTCACACTTACATTCAACTTTTCCTTTGTTCCATTTCTGTCTTTTTTGTTGCCCAAGCTGTAAATTTTCTTAACACCTTGGAGGCTATAACCCTCCTGGAAACCACCTAAAAGAGCACCTGGATCTATAAGTTTATGAACATATAGCGAAATGGCAGATAATTTGAAACATACTGGTAGCAGACTGATGGTTATGGCATGGCAAGAGCAAAATATACTGAAATTTTATGCAAAATGCAGGTCCTCCTGTGAGATTTTTACATGCAGCTTGCTTTATGGACAGCAAAATTAACCTCCACCACAGCTTATCTTCCAATGAGAAAACAGTGTATGAAAGACCTACTAATTTTTTTTTATATTAATCTCTCAGAAGTTTCTACTCTTATATTTTTATTCATTTTTAAATGCACATAGAAAGATTTCTGAGATTAACCATCATATAGTTGTGTACATTATATTTTATATCAGCACCCAGAGCTATTGCTCAATAAACTGGCATAACACAGAACTAGGCTGGATACTGGAAAGTAATACAGTGTGTTAGAATAAGCTGTGTTCTTCCTGAAAGCAGCTCACAGACACTGAGGTAGTTTAGAATTTTCATTGCCAGTCAGAGGCTACTTCACTGTTTTTGGTGGTGTTAGTGGGGGGTCAAAAAACAATTCATCTTTATGAAGTTTAGATAAGTTAGTAACTTCTCAAATTATTCCTTCACCATCTGCCAAGCTTTGTTTGGAATTTTCTTACACATTCGCAGCTGAATAATGTAATAAATAATTTTTTTTTTTTTCAACAGTGCAGAATGATATTTTAAGAAGAGATAGCTCTAATCCTGACACTGTACAGGGACTCCCCTCGAGCATGCTCAATGTCCAGCTTCTAAGAATCAAGTGTTTTCCTATTGTATCATATTTGCACCCAAAAATGCTAATAGCTTTAAAAAAATGTTTGTCTTTTTAGACACAAGAAGCCATTATTATTAATTTTGTCAGTGCATTTAAACTCGAAATTATCCATAGCTTCAGTTTTAAATATACACAGGGACACATAACATAAAAGTATTCCAGTGAACAATCTGAAAAGTGCAAGTTCAAACAAATAAATTAAGTCTCTAGAATAACTATTTTTTAGTAGCAATATAAATAAATTAAATAAATAAGTAGACAAAAATCTCAGAGACTGCCTGCAATATGTCAGCTAAGGTGAAAGTCACAAAAATCTTACAATGCTCACTAATAAAATAGAAAAATGCTAGTCTTAGCGTTATAAACCATTTTCCCAGTAATTTAAGGGCTGTAATCAAGATGGGAAGCATTCATTTGTAGATTTCAGCATGTATTTTGTCTTGGCAAGTTACAAAACCTCTCACAATACTAGAAGTAGGGAGGCATGTAGTTGAATAAATGCCTTGCTCTGTTACTGGAGGTCAGAAAGAAATCAGTGCTTGCATTTATGAACAGAACTTCTCTATATTTCCATCAAGCATATTTCAAGACAGCATTGAAATACAATAGAGTCCATTTGTGCCTGAAAACATGATATAGAATCATAGAATCATTAAGGTTGGAAAATACCTCCAAGATCATTAAGTCCAACCTCTAACTGAACACCACAATTCCAGGGATGGTAAGTTCACCACCTCCCAGGGCAGCACGTTCCGATAGCTAACCACCCTCACCATGAAAAAATTCTTCCTGATGTTCATCCTGAACCTCAGCTTGAGGTCATTTCCTCTTGTCCTTTTCGCTGGTTGCCTGGGAGAAGAGATCGACCCTTACCTGGCTACAGCCTCCTTTCAGGTGGTTGTAGAGAGCAATAAGGGCTCCACTGAGCCTCCTTTTCTCCAGGCTAAACAACCCTGGCTCTCTCAGCTGCTCCTCATATGGCTTACAGAGGACATTTCCAAACAAGCAACAGGCATAGATCACAGAGTTGCAGATACATAATCTGTTTTCTTCGTTTGCACAAAACCCCTCTTTCATTTGCACTATCACTTATAAAGAGCCTCTAAATACTATTTTCCCATTTTTGTTCACTTATGGGGCCTTTGTATGGCATGGTTTATGTTTTGTGAATCTGTGCCCAAAGTGGTAATCGCCCGTAAAATCTGTTAGTCACCCTAATTTCCTTGTGAGAAGAGACAGTATTTCTGAAGTTGTTCGTTAGTGTATTTTATTTATTTATTTGTTGATGAATTTTATGGAAATATTTGAGAATTCACCCAGTCTAGGAGGATTTGCATTGCTTACTGTAAATAAAAAAAAAAAAAAAAAAAAAAAAACGACAAAAAAACAAACAGTGAAAAAAGTCAGAAAAATAAACCAAAACCACTAAGAGTCATAGATTGCCTATGGCAGAAGCTTGTTCCTGGACACAGGAAGTCGCTTGCTTTTTTCAGAAAGAATCTTGAGTCCATTTTAAGGGCTCGAAGAAAGCAGTGAAAAAAGTGCAAAATTGAAACAGCTCTCACAAAAACCAGCTGCTATTATCAATGTAAATGCTAAAACCACTGGAAGTTGAAAATGATAGATGAAGTTCTAGGCATTATCTTTATGCAAGGCAGATTTGGCAGACAGTCTATGTTTACTTGAAGAGTGATGTATAATTTCATTGTAACGCTGATTCTTCTAAGAACAAAACTAAAGTACAATCTGAATAATTGCCTGTTAATTGAGCTGTCATATATCCAATGGAAGACATTTGTTTGCTTATTTTTAAGCACATGCATCTCTGCAAGCACAAATTTGGGTACTTGTCTGCTGTGGAAACTATGGGAAAATACAAGCATGCTTGCAATTGAAATACAAATCACTTTATATGAGATCTGTAGTATGAGGAAGGCAACCATGGAAGCTGAGCCAGCTATCAACCTGGCAAAAATTATAATGAAGACAACAAAATTTCAGAGTGAGGAAATACAGACAAAACACAGATAAAATACAGGCAAAAATATGAAAAAATTTAAAAGAGGACCTGAAAGAGAAGTCCAAATAGAAAGTGGCATACAGTGACACAAAAGAGGACATATTTATTTTATTCATAAAAATGTGAAGAGTACAGAAAAATATGAACAGCTTGATAAGGGTGGAAGCCAAAGAAAAACAATTAAAACAATAGCTAAAAATAATAGAAAAAAAGCATTCTTGTCTGCCAAAACATGTTTTATACACAGATACTTAAATCTTAGAATCACAGGATACTCTGAGTTGGAAGGGGTCTACAAGGATCACTGAGTCCAACTCCTGGCCCTGCACAGGACTGTCCCCAAGAGTTACGCCATGTGCCTGAGAGCATTGTCCAAATGCTCCTTGAGCTCTGTCAGGCTGGTGCTGTGACCACTTCCCTGGGGAGCCTGTTCCAGTTCTCAATCACCATCTGTGAAAAACCTTTTCCTGATATCCAGCCTAAACCTCCCCTGATACAGCTTCATGCTATGGATGAAGATGGTTCAGCTGAATGGCAACTTGATGTTACAATCTGCAGGCACATTTTCTTTTAGCTTAAACAGTACCTTGCTTTCATCCTCCTTGAAACACACATTGAATTGGTACATGCTGTTATTCATGGAAGTCTGTATTTTATTCTGTTTTCTGATTACACATGTTTATATATATATGCATGGATTTTTATCGTGACCTGCATTACTGATCCAAAAATTTAATCTGTTGCAAAAGCTTCTTAGTACTCCAAGATCCAGCAAAGAGTTCAACAAATTATTCCCTAAAGACTTCTTTTCGTTGTACCATTCTGCCTAAAGTGCACATTATGTGGCAGGTTTTCATTATAGTTCCAGATCATGCTCCTAACCTGACTTTCTATCAAAGATGGAGTAAGTCTTGTCTTAATACACATGATCAGCTTTGCACATTCTTCCACACGAGGCATTATTAATACACAAAAGCAGCATTATTTTTCTGTTGAATTGAAAACACATGAAAAAACATAATGAATTTTGCTTTCTATAGCTACATTCTATCACAGCCAAATATCATTAAATGCATTAATGTCTTTATTTTCCTCAAGGAAAGTTCCGGTGGATGTGTCCTGATTTTGGCTGGGATAGAGTTAATTTTCTTCTTAGGAGCTGGTACAGTGTTGTGTTTTGGATTTAGTATGAGAATAATGTTGAAAACACAAGGATGTTGCTTAGTAGTGCTTATCTTCGGTTCGGACTGTTCGGTTTCCCATGCTCAGATAGTGAACAGGTGCACAAAAAGCCACGAAGGAACAAACACAGGACAGCTGACCTGAACTGGCCAAGGGGATATTCCATATATAATATCATGCCCAATATATAAACTTGTAGGGGCTGATTGTTGCTCAGGGATGGGCTGGAAAGTTTTGCAGGTTTTAATGGAAATTTAATTTCCTTTGCATTTCTTCCAATTTGAGCGTATCCTTCTGATATTTTTATATAAAAAAGTTTCCCATTCTCAAATTAGAAGAAAATGTTATTTGTCCCCTCCCTTCCTGTATACAAACAGCTTTCTCTTAGGTTAACTGACTAGCCTCTCCCTATATCCATGTACTACCCATCTGAAAACTTGACTATTAATCTGTCAGATTGTATAATTTGTTTTGTGAGACATTACATCTTCCTAGAGCAGGTCACCAAAAAAGCAATTTTCTTTTTCTGATCATATATCCCTCACCTGGAGAAGTATTTTTTTTGAGAGGGAGAGGAGATAGGAACAACTTATTAGTTAAAAAAACCAACCAAACAAAAAGCAAAAAAAACCCAAAAAATCAACAAAAAAATCCAAACGCTCATTGTTATCTCTAGGATACTAATTCTGAGGGGAATCAAAAGTTCAGCAAATCCTGGTGTAAGTGTTTGGATACAAATGTGACTACAACAATGCCTGTGAAATGAAAAATTAGAGTACTGTTGACACCAATTGAAATACAATCAGAGGAAGTGTAACAAATAAACTTTTGTCTTCCTTAAGTCATGAAAATTTCATTTCCAGGATCATGAATTCAGAACAAGCATGTGTATGAATACAAAGGCACAAAATTTTTAAGGAAATAATCAGAATTTCTCAGGTTTGTTATTTTTAGATACTTTCTCACCAGACAAACTATGAATAAATATATATAAATACAAGGACTATTCAGGAAGGAAAAGAAAGTGGTTTGGCACAAGCAGTAATCAAGGCTAGTGATATCTTTTATTTGACTGAAATTTGCAGGTTTTAAAATGTATTTCCATAAATACAGGTT
Source organism: Corvus kubaryi (assembly GCF_017639235.1). Classification (NCBI taxonomy): domain Eukaryota; kingdom Metazoa; phylum Chordata; class Aves; order Passeriformes; family Corvidae; genus Corvus; species Corvus kubaryi. The sequence continues at coordinate 32,491,351 of NW_024580667.1, read as the reverse complement.
TGCACCTGTAGAAGGGTTGCATTTGTAGCAGTTCTTACTCCCTTTAATGGAAATGTGATAAAGACATGAAATGAAAATAATGAATACTCATGAAAAAATATCTCAAGCATTTTTTTGGAAAAAGTCTTTGAAACATAGTCCTTCCAAAACCACCCTGACAAACTAGAAGTCGCTTACAGACGGTATAGCTGTCTGTAGAATGGTAGGAAAACCTTTACTGATTATGTGGTCCTTAATTTAGGATTTTCAGCCAGGAAGCCAAACTGTAGTGTAAAGCAGAGAGGAGTTAATACATACATGTTAAGCAAATACATGGAATTTCATATGCTTCTGTGAATATTAAATTACTGTTTTATTATTGAAGTATTTGTATGCCTGGCGCCAAACATGCCTTTTTAAGTTTACTGTTGACCTGTTCACTCACCATTGTAATCATACTCCATCCTCACACCAGGGGTACTGTTGAAGGTAAAGAATATTCCTTAATTATAAGGTATCTTTATATTTTTTAATTATTCAACAGTTGTTACTGCAGGTTATATTTCTCTACTTCAAATGTATCTTCCTGGGTTACCAGCATGCATGTTGTCATGAACAAGATCAAACAATGTGTGGTTTATGTGGAAAGCCAGTTGTTCCATGAGGAAAAGTGGTGTGTAGTGAAATTCCATATCACAGTGTATCAGTCAGAAATCTTTTAAGCTGTATTTGTGAAGACCTCCATAGTGCCATCTTTTGCTGTGTTCAAATGTACTCTTTTAGGCATGAACTCACCAGTAGGCTATAGAAAATGGAAGGAATTTGTTCAAATGGAATTTTTAATGTGACCACAAACTATCAGCTAAAACAGAAATTACCATTGCTTAATTCTGTGCTTGTCTGATGTTATATTTATTTGAGAAAAATGAATACACTTTTATGTATAAATGTATAGGAAATAAGGATACACATCTATTTGATTTTACAGCAGGATACTTGAAACTTGTTTAGTTAACTTCAATTCTAAGTAGAGTAAGTCAGCAATCAGTCCATGAGTTTTAACAGAGGATGATAGGGAAAAATAAACTCCAAACACTGTTTGATGTTACAAACTGCAGGGCACAAAGTAGCCAGCTCTGTCTATCGTATTGCTTTGGTTTACTTTTTAACTTGCTTACCTCCTCATTTTCACCACATGGTGAGCCTTTATGACTTAGCCTTTGCTGAGTTTCAACTGAAAACAAAGAGGAAAGAAGAAAAAAAATAATTTTTTAAGGGATTTACTTGCACTCCTCTCCAGGAGGCAACACTCCTAACTTGAGAAATACTTCTCTAAAGAGCTGGGAATTGAGTATTCTTAATCCACTAGATCTTACAATGACCAACTCTCCAAGGAGCTGCCTTGTTCCATTATAACTTTTCTTCTATTGTGTGAAATATTTGAGAATGCGTGTGTGTGTGCATGTGCTTGTGTTCCTGAAGCACAAAGCAAAGACAATATAAGTCTGTCACAGGAGGAGTTTTAGCTATGTGTGTGGTTCATGTAGATAAATCATTCCCTTTCAGAATATTCTTTAAAATAACTGGAATTATTCTCTTTGGACTGATGTATTAAAGTGAGGGGAAGAATATGAAAAAAAAAAGTGGACTTTTTTATTTATTATTATATTGATTAATTAATATACAATTAATTTAAAGATAAAATTAAAAATACTAAAAGCTGCAAAGAACTCACAGAACCTGTAGATCAAACAATTTTTCAAAATTAGCTTTAAGTCCATGAGGGCAGATGACAAATTTAATTATGCCTAGGGCAGGGCACATACAAGATGTTAAACTGAGTACAGTGTCTTTGCAAAAGAGCAGGTAGGATTCATCTTTTTTACAATCTAATCATTTAGTTCCCCAAACGTTATGGTACCAGAGCATTCTCACCTCCCACTGACATCAATGGACATGGGAGGTGGCGATCATCATTCACCACCATCCCCTTCATTCAGCATCCGATACCCCATCTTTGGGATATGTGTCACACTATACTAGAAGGAACCCAGGATTCATGTGGGCTACAAAAAGTAGTGAACATGAAGGAGCCTAACTTCATATCGTTGTGATGGAAGCTCTGCTTTCCAGTTCTTCTTCATAACAAAGTCTCTGTGTTTTACACCACTGTAGTTTCACACAGGGTTTAGGACTCTGGGAATCCGTGACACTCGCTTGTGGAAATGTGCACCTGACTGCTCCCTCTCCTTTATCCACGAATCTCAGTTATTTTTTTCGTATTGGTAGAACTGGTTCTTCTCCTGGGTCACTGCAACTTTGCCTAATTTATTCCCCTCTGATATCCATGTGACATCAATTTAATCCCACTCAGCCCAAAGCATTGTTTTGATAAATATAGCTGGAACCATTCACTTTGAAAAGAATAAATAAGAAGTCTACACCCAAATAATCACTTGGTTTATAGCTGTGGTCCTAGCTAGATTGATAGTCTCACAGAATCATTTCACACAAAATTGCCATTTACAGATAATCACAGGAAAAGTAACGGGATTTTAAACATGCCATTTTATTTTGTGTTTTTGCTAAGTTAATGTATCCTCCCCACCCCATATTGCTATTGCTCTTTTGACCAATATTTGCATGTGTCAGAACCTGAAATATGAATTCCCAGTTAAGCACAAAAATGTCTTTGTTTCCTTGGTTTAAGTGAATTAGCCAAGTTGTCAAAATTTGGAAGATCAGAAATAACACAGATTAAGGCCTGAACCTTTGGGTTGTTCCTCCTCTAGCTGTTGGCAGCATGGAATAAATGTACATACTATAAATATTAAAGCACCCATAATTTGTGTTACACAAAAAACCATCATCTTTGGAGCATTAAGTGTCAAAAACTCACCCTTATTATTTTTACTTCATTATATACTTATCAGTCTTCCCCAAGAAAAATAATATATCCTTATTATGAACAAGCAACAAAACCTAAGGAAACTCAAACACCTTCATTTTGAATCTGAACATGAAATTCAGTTTATTATAAGGACCTAAGGTCCACAAGTATGGTATGCACAAAAATAAGATTTCATTCCTTCCTTTTTCTCATATGATTGTTGTAAAATATTAAAATTACAACACTAATCATTTTTCATTGTCAAGAAAGTCATGTCACTTTACTGAAAAGAGCATACAGCCAGAGTCATGGTCACATTACTGTATTTTAACAACTACATATCATCTGAGTCTCAGTGATCTCCCGTGTGCTTGCATCAGTATTTTAATTTTGATTAATTCACCTTCACTGTGGTCTGGGTCATGCTGAATCCTTTCAAAATTGCTGCACATTTGTGATTCCCCAACCACAGATCAGAGTTTAAATAACTGCTGTCTGTATTCTACCCCTTCAGCCTCGCTGTGACTCTTTCCACCTCACCTTACCGTGCTAATAAATTTGGCGGCACAAAAGGGAGAACAGGGTAATATGAAAGCATGTAGCATAGCAGCAGAAGTAGGATTATGTGAACTTTTATAACTCTTTAGGTAATATTCTTTACTCTGCTGAACAACTTTATGTCCCTGATTGTTTCAAAGGAAGCAGCTGCTGTAATTTGTATCATACTTGTAGAACTAACCATGACTTTTCAAGAGACATGAGGGAGGAATTCTGGGAGAGAACAAAGCAGGGCTTGCCCAAGACATGCTTTGGTTTGTCTTATAGATATGAAGTGTACAGAAAGTTTTTTATACACTTTCATCTAATTTTTGACATGTCAGTCAATGGTAAGTTGAATTTTTCTCTTAGGACACCCATCCCTTTGAGGCAAGGTCTTCTAGATTTGCAGTCAGGACAAATGTGAACCACAGAAAAGGAAAGTGTGGCATTAACAGAAACTAGCTTATATTGGGGCTCAGTTGAGAGGAAAACAAGCACTACTCCTGAGCAACTTACTTATTCTGTGAGAAGTAAAATGTGTAAACAAACCTAGCAGACTCACATTTCTCCCCAAAATTCCTACTTAATTTCTTGTTAAAGATCATTGTCTTCACCATATAAAAGCCATTAAATGGTTGACGTTTTAAATGAGAAGTCTCTAATTATGTAATTATTGACATCATTATGCAAGGCAGTGGATTATTAATGTACTAGTGGATATTTGGGTTGGTGAGTGGGAAGAAACCTGGCAGAATGGTCTGTACCATGGGGAAATGCAGATATGAAAGATGACAAATCTGAGGAATGAAGTGAAGGCACTACTACAAAACTACTTTCTTGCTGTAACTTTCTGGTTTAGTACCTTTATTGTGAACAAGTTAGTAAATAGTTTATTAGCAAGGCAGAAATTTAATGTTCAGTACAAAGAAATCTACAGCTTCACTAAAAGTCTTAAAAGTACATTTATAGGTATCTGCAAATTAGAATGGTACAAATAAGATATATACGGCTTCCTTCTCCATGTATACACCTTGAGTAATTTTAACAAATTATTTTTGATTATGTCTGTTCCCATTCCCCTTTCTAAAATGTATTGTTTCAAAGCCATGAAGGTAAAAATAGATTAAAATACTACAAATATCTTCTCTTAGATAAAGCAAGAAAGAATCCAAACTGTAGCTATCTCAGTACTGCAGCTAATGTCTTATTAAGAGCCCTTTGCAAGTAAAACATGGGTTGAAGAAGCTAACAGAGTATCACCAAGGCATGTTTAATTTTCTTGAAGAATGTGATAGAAAAATATACTGAGACACTGTCTTATAACTAAATGAATGGATGGCACACCCCAGCTTTTGCTTATTATTTTAAGAAGCAGTGTACAACCTTTGGTATGCTCTACCAAGAGTGGTAGCAGTTCATATTAATGTCAGCTAAGATGAATCCTTGAAGTTTAAAAAACTTCTAACTGTGAATATCAGAAATAAGTCTGTAGGATGCCTCATGCATAAAATGTCACCTTTAAAATATCACATTGAAATAAAATATTTGCTCACAAAATAAACTCCACAGTAAAAAGCAGGAACTTATTTTCATTAAACACCTTAGGTAAAGATTTCCTTAGATAGTATTTATCCTTAGTAACTTTTTGATCAAGTCAAGCATGTAACAAACTCTAGCAACTGATATTTCAAAATGTGGAAAAATATTTCAAATATTAATAAAATACAGTGATAGTAAAAGTTTTCTCATTAATACTAATATTTCTGATTATGATAGAAAATGAAAAGAGCTGTTGGAGGTCACAACATTAAATTATGTAATTTTTCATACTTTTTCCTTGATTGTTCATGTTTGTTTACATGCCTTAACAACATTTTAATGCTTGCTTCAGCAAGAATGTAAATACTTGTTAGATCAAATGAAAACAGAAATAGTGTTATCCAAAGAAGGTGTTGCCAGGCTTTACATCCTTTGATCTGAGTTTCTTGGCTTAAAACTGTTGGAATTCCCACAGCGGTTGCAAAATTTGAATCCAAGAAACAGCAGTAAAACAGATTTTTTAATGGTGATATTTCAGTTATTTACTTATTAAACATCAACAAAAATAAACAGAGTTCCTTATTTGTTGTTTTATTTGCATTGATCTAGCTGCTACAAAAGAGGAAGTTCATTCAGCAAAATGCAAATCTCTCTAGAGAAGCCGAATTCTTTTTGCAGTCTGTAAAAGAAATAGGTATTTTTAAGTAGAAGTTCATTTCAGGTTTTGGACTTATGCTTCAACATTAGGTGAACTGTGCCTTGAAAATGGGTATTTCTTTTGGCTGTCTGGAAAAAAAGCCTAAGTTGGCCAGATATTTATAATGAGGTAAAATGAATCTGACCCAGACTTCTTTTGCTTGAAATTGATCTATCAGATCATGAAAAACATCAGATTTTTTCTTTGTAACTCTTTAGAAAGAATGGTATATTTTTACCTGTCAATTCAGTTCTGGCTTATTTGCTTCTACTGTCACTAGTGCACTGTGTGTTACTTCATTTTCACATCTTCTCAGTATTTCACTTCATTTTATCGCTCTTGTTACTGATATTTGATAAGTGACTTCCAGTCAGCTCCAGGGAAGAAGGGGAATAATTAGGAAGAAAATGGTTTATACCAACAAAACCTCAAAATGTTTGCATTGATTTGTCATATTTGATGTTCTGTTATCTTGTATTGAAACCTATAATATATATTTATAGATGTGTTCTAGAAAACTTCTGTCCCATCCTACATAAAATATTTTAGTAGATATGAGGTGTGGTACATATCCAGGTATTTATTGAGCTTAATAGCAAAGCAGCAGGAAAAAGACTGAAGTAAAAAATGAATTTAAATGTGTTTAGTTTTTCCTAATTTTAAGCACTGAAATACTTTATCGCATATTGTCTAAACAAAAGTAAACACTTTTCTGGTTTTGGCTGGGATAGAGTTAGTTTTCTTCACACTACCTCTTACAGGGCTGTGTTTTGGATTTGTGCTGGAAATAGGGTTGATAATATAGAAGGATTTTTATGCCTGAGCAGGGCTTACACAGAGACAAGGACTTTTCTGCTTGTTGCACTGACACCCTGAAAAGGAGGCTGAGGGGGCATGGGAGGCTGTGAGGAAACACAGCCAGAACAGGTGACCCCAAACAACCAAGGGGATTTTCCAGACCTAATGATGTCATGCTCAGTATATAAAGTGTGGGGAAGAAGGAGAAATGGGGCACCATTTGGAGTGATGGCGTTTGTCTTCCAAAATAATCATTACCTCTGATGGGGCCCTGCTCTCCTGGAGATGAATGAACACCTGCCGGCCCATGGGAAGCAGTGATTTAATTCCTTGTATTGCTTTGCTTGTGTGTGCAGCTTTTTCTTTCCTTATTAAACTGTTTTTATCTCAACCCACAAGTTCTCTTGCTTTTACCTTTCCAGTTCTCTCCCTGATCCTGTTTGTGGGGGAGTGGGTGAGTGGCTGTGTGGTGCTTGGTTGCTGGCTTGCACTGCTGCATTACAGCTTCCTATCACCCACTGGTGAAATAGATTGATATTTAATTATGAACATATGTACTCAAGGAAATCACAGATAGGGAAAGAACCATTCCAAGTAGTAATTCACTCTGTTTCCATGACATTGAAATATTGCTTCCTCCAATGTCTCTTGTCCAGATGAGCTTTAAGTGCCTTACATGATTTGGCTGCCACAGTTTCCTTAGCCGACATTTTGACAATCACACCTCATTGCCAGAAAGTTTATACAGACGTTCAAACAAAACATCCCTCCTGAACTTTCATTCTTATGATCTTATATCACTGGTAACACTTGAAATAATACTTGCTCTATTGTTGGTGTGTGTAGCTGCACATGACAATATCCCCTATTTTAAAAGCTGAAAAGCTAATTATGTGTATAATACTCAAGTAAATGAATCACTGCTTAATCCCTAAAATTAATTTTTCTTGGAACTGTGACCCAGAGTCAATATTTCTGAGAGAATGTCTGCATTAGCTGGTGGAGTGAAACTAGAGGCATTAATGCTTACAGCAAAGCCATTGATGTTGGGGACCAGATGCTCACACTGGATTTGTTCTAAAGCATAACTCCAGAACCATTGTTATGCAAAATCAAACCCCGTGAGACTGCATCTATCTTCCTGTCCAAAGCTATGTGAAAGGAACCCCTTTTTGTGTTCTGATATTGCTCTGCTATGCAAATCAGAGAGTGGGGATGAGAGAGATATTACTTCCAAAGTATATTCCTGTGCAATCTAAAACTGCCATGCAGATGCAGCTGGTTCCAAACTACCTACATCTGCATTCAGTGACTGCCACAAAACTATACATCACAAATGAAATAATATATTTGCTGTATGACTCATCTCTGCAGCTCAAAAGGGTTGTCACGATGCACTTGTGGCCACTGGAAAGGCCAAATGCTAATTGAAGTTACAATTCATACTGGCTTTTTCATACTGTGTTTTGCAAGGCTTCTATTTGATATCCTCGCTATAGATTGTATATTCTTAACTGTATCCAGTTGCAACATTTCTGTTCTGAACCTCACATAAGGTGCACTTACTTTTAGTACTGGTAAAGATAATTAGCCATTGCAACAGTGTACCTAGGGTCATGATAAATTCTCTAAAATTTAAAGTTTTAAAATTGAGAATAGATTTATTTCTCAAATACAGAGCCCTACTCAGAGTTATATAGAAATCAATTGTTAAAATTCTGTGGTCTGTTTTATGCAGGAGGTCAGACTAGATGATCATTATCGTTCCTGCTGATCTTAACATTTATGGAACTGTGAAACATTTTGATATTTTATATGCATATTACTAATCTCTTTCCTTGGAGGTTTTCATAACACCTCCCAAATGAATTTAGTATTATCTCTGAATTTCATTTACATGCTGTAAATTCAGCTGAATATATTGCCATTTATCAGTGCACTGTTTGCAGTCCTTCAGCAAGTTTTCATTCTGTGTGACAGTGTTCATATCCATGCCAATTTGAATTAATTTTGTGAGCAGGATTTCGTTTGACACTATATCAAATGCTTTAATAAAAGCTAGATATATCACATCTGCTTCATTCCCCTCATCAACTAGTTTCATTGTTTTATCAAAACAAAGTATTCATGTTTGTCTGGAATGATTTGTACCTTGCTAATCTATTTCTAATTTTGATCATGGATCACCAAGTGAGAGGTGCTAAAGGGTGTTATAGATGCTTTCTTTACAAACTAAAGCCTTTAAAATTTTAAGCGGAGATGAACCTCACAGGAATTTGTGAATTTGGAATACATTCATATTTTCTGTCTATTCTCCTCCCACAGCTGAAAAACATGCATAATTCTCTGAGTTCTGAAGATACCCAGAAATGGTCATTGTCAATAAAAGTGGTCAGAAATCTAACTTGATTTAGTTTATCTGACAAAGTATTAGTATATATGAGTAATATATTCTCTCTTTTTTTTACATTGTGCACAAATAGTTATGGGGTTAAGGTTGAATATGGCTGCTTTATGAAACTACTTTTAGTTGTAAATTCCATCTTTCACATCCCTGAATGTACAAAGAACCAGAGTGCTGGGCTCTCCAAGATTCACTGCATATCTCCCAGGCTCTGAAACTAACTGTATAAAAACTTTTACTAAGAATGCACAAATAGAAAAATATAAACATCTCTCACACATCTGCATTCAGAAGAGAAAAAAAAAAAAAAAAAAAAGAGAGAAAATTAGAGTATTCCTCTGCTAAAAGTTAGACATCTAAATCTGGACTCTTCAACCCTTCACAGTCATTCAGGGTCAAGTCTGAGAACTAAGTTAGTTCAGGATGAGTTTTTCTTGAAGACTTTGTTTTGCTGCATTCTGAGTGAAAAAAACCCAGTAAATGTGGGGCTCTTTGATCATCTGTATTCCATGCCTGTATACAGGTACATAAATGTTCTGTCTTTAAAAAATTATGTTCCTGAAAGGAACATAATGATAAAAATTTATGCTCAAGAATTCATCAAAATACCTTTTGGTTTTGTTTTCCTCTGGAATTTAGGAATATTTAAAAAATAAAAAGGGCCCCAAAACTGAATTATCATCTGGATAGATATATAAAATGGACAACTAGGTAAGTAATAATTTTATTCTAATTATTCATGCAAATATTTATAAAAGCAATGGCTGCTGGCAGCTCAGATGGGGTGCCAGTTTTCTGAGATAGGCTATTGTACAGAGGCACTTCCAAAAATTCCTTGAGCATGTAAATGAAAATTAATCAATGGAAAGAAAAGAAACCTTAGGATAAAAATAGATATTGTCAGGAGCTTCAGTATTTATTGGAAATTACTGTCTTTTTCTTAGAGCCAAAACAAGATATTTTTTCTTATCTCCACTCCCTTGTGAGGATATACATTACTGTTGTGATATCAAGCTCTTGCTTCTTTACAAGAAATTTTGAGAGAAAGCTCAACATAGTATGACAGAGCACAAAACAAGTGTCATATTGCATCAAAGTTTACAACAAAAACTTTGGGGCTCTTTTATTTTGCCATATATAAAGATGCAAGAATGAGTGAAAAAAAAAATCCTCCCTAAAATTTCATGAGTTCCTTCTTCCCATCTTTTACCTTTATCTCCTCTCCCAAAATTTGCAATGCATAAATACACTGTATTTACTTCCTTATTTAATTCAGTATCATCTAGTAAAGGATACTATATAGCACTGAAATATGGGATTTTATAAATTATCTCATAAATCATGAGTTGTTATAGATTATAAATTTCCACAAGTAAACTTTTTCAGCAATTCAAAAATAAGTGACCCTGTATTTCCTGCTTTGGTTCAGGCTGTTGTGGACTATTTTATTAAGCAAAATAATTGAACTTCTTAAATAGTTTCTTAAGTGAACTAATTAAATGCATTCAAAAATTTTCATGTTTTTTTTTTACCTAATAGCTGTATAGGAACATTTTCACCTTCTGAAAATAACTTTCCGTTATTTTGCTTTTATTAGAGATGCTCTCATTAAGTCACCCTGATATCCCAACATAACCTTTTAGCTTCCTTGGCCTTTCTCATCTCTGCCTCATTTGCTTAGTTCCCTTGGCTGCTTCTGCAAGATTTGTTGGTCATGCATCTAATCTCCTCCACGGCCTGTCCATTCTTCAGGTTGTTCAGCATCACACAGTAAGAAATACCCAAGTAAACCAGTGAATTAAATTTTCATTTTCTGTTTCTATTTATAGAACAGCAGCCAAAATAAGAATCTGCTTGGTGCTGGATTCCTAAATCTTCAGTATTCCAAGCAAAATATAGGAAATTAACTTTCTGAAGTAATTTTTTCTGCCCAGTTTGCACCTATTTCAGGGATGCTATTACTGTATGTAAGCACAGTTCCAGAAATAGGATAATGTGATATTTTGCACATTATAAGTTTCTACTGGGTTCAGATCAGTAAATATCCGGATGAATATTCCCTTTGGCTTGATATTGATTTTTGCAATAGTAATGAGAAAATTCTATTGTTTTCAGGGATTCAAGAACAGACCTTGCCTTTGTATAATTTAATGAAACAGGAAAAGATTTTTTATTTAAAAAATTATTGGGTACACTCTTCACAAAAGCAACTACAAGATGTAACTCTTCACTGCTGATGTGCCCCAGTACACTTTTGTCCAACATATCCCTGTCCTGTGTTTTCATCTCATGCTTTTCCAAGATAAAAGGGAGCTGAGGGGGTTTGGTTACTGAAATAAATCTAAGCTTCCTTGGAATTCACAGGTTTAATATTTAAAATTATAAATACTTTGTTAGTAATCTTGTGTACTTGAGGGGAGTGTGTGTGTCTATACAAAAATATGTACACCCTTGTGACAAATTAGCCATCTGTTTCAGCATTTATTTATGACGTGAGACAAAACTTCACATCTCAAAATAGGCAAAACTGATTCTTCTCCCACTATCTTCTCCATTTTGCCAGAAATGTTGAGAGGAAATGTTTTCAAAGCAAAATAAACACATTAGCATAATCACTCTTGCAAATTCTGGTCTCTTTTTCTGCAGTCATATGCATACTATAGAGAGAAAGGATAAATAGTTTCAGAATTAACTGCATGATCTGAATGTATACCATGCTCTGCAGATCTCTGCTCACACTGTCATTTTTGTTCACATATTTGGCACTAGAACTTGCAAGAAGTTTCTGAGTAACAGCAGAACAGGTCATTTCTGCAATGTCATACAGCCTGGGAGAAAAAAAAGAAGTCCAGAGGAACAGTAACTCTGTAAGGGGTGATAAAGATGATAACATATGCAATGCTCCTAAGTATCATGGATTCAGTGTAGGAAAAAGGGGAAAGCAAATGCCAGTGTGTGCTGAAGATGTTTATATCCAACCATACTATTTCTTGAAATATATTATTAACAGGTTGTGAAAAACCTGTATTATTTTAAAGATATTGGTTAGCAGGTCATTCAATGAAACTATACTATTAAATATAAATTTCACTAAAGAAAATTCAGTGACATCTGCAAGTTACACGAGGAGGCAATTAACTATCAGTTAATAATGAAATAGTGGTTACCAATATTTGTAGACACCTGCAGCACATGAGAATGGCCATATCTACCTTGCACAGTATTGTTAAACTTGAAGATCAGTGTAAAAGGACTATGCTCTATGGGTTGCTTTACATAAATTGAGGCCATCTTAACTAGCATGACTTCAAGGGAGAAATACAAAAATAGGCACATGCCATAAGTACCCACAAATGAGCATGTAGGTTAAAGTTTATGAGTAAGAATGCAGCTTGCAGTTTTCTTGATGGCATTTGGCTGCAGAATCTTCTTTTTCAGTTTTATTTGGTGGGGGATATTAAGTTGTTTGATTTTCAGTTTGAGATAAAAACTGAGCAGAGAGAATGTCTGGTAATTTTTATACTCTTATAAATCTTTTTTTTCTGAATTGGCTCAGTATCTATATCTTGGTTTTTTATGAGACTTTCTTTCCAAATGCCATTTCTTTTTAAATAGAAACTTGTGTTTGTCAGCTAGTTCTCCAGGGTCTTTTCCTATTACCTCCTTAGAGAAGTCCTTAGATATTTCAGAACCAATTCTGGGAAAGCTTTCCCAGCAGAGTATTCATTGAGGTGAGTTTTGTTGAATTCCATTTTAGAATCCTTCCAGCAAGAAGTCTTTCTTTTCCCTACACCTGCCCTCTTAGTAGACGACTGGTACCTGTGAGTTGCTGCATTCTCAGAACACAACTCTTCCTCTCACTCTGCACTATGAAATTATTTGACATAACAACCTAATATGACCAACATCTTAGAACTCTTTAATCCAGTTTTTGTAGCAGGGTTACAAGTTCCTTTTCTGCATGCACTTTCAGCATCCCAGTTAGAATTGCATTATTAGGACTCCCTCTGTATAACAACAATCCCAAACTGATATGGCTGGGAATGGCTGGAATCCTCTGTACTATGTGTGCTCAAGTTTACTCATTTGTGGAATGATATGTTGCTACCAAAATGCGCATGAAGGAAGGGATAAGCTATCAGATAGTCCTGAAATGTATCTGATGAACTTGAGCTGAAATGATTCCTTGGTGTGAGGAATAGGTTTGTCAGCAGACGATAAGGTGGCATGACCAGAGCAAATTATGCAGAAAACCTGATGTACTCTCCTGCTTATCCTGCCTGCTAGACATTCATTTCCAAAGTGGATTTCTTCCAAGCTGTTTCAGCATGGCACTCAGTCCTGTTAAGAGGTGCTTTCCTTCAAACCTATGGAACTTCCCTGTTGTGGTTTCGGTCAAAAGTGGGAATGCCCCTAATCCTGTGCCATGGAAGCCAGTGGAGGTAAGATCAAGTCTAGGTCATTCACATATTAGCTGGGGGAGCAAAACAAACAGCACAATGAGGAGAGTAAGGAGAAGCAAAATTATCTACTCTCTTCTGCTTCCTTGACAAGGCAAGGAGAAAAGGGGCAAAAAAAAGAAGCTGTGAAAGATTGGTCATCTTCTTCAGTCTGCTCCTGGGACAGAGCTGTGGTGTGCTGCCTCTCCTCCCCCCCTTCCAATCCCTCAGTTTCGGCTGGCCCCAGGATTAGGAGCAAGCCCCTTGCAATCGGAGCTTCTATTGGAAACAGAAGTTCCATCTGCTGAGAGTTTATGGGACTGGACCCATAATTTGCTCAATTACTAGTGTAAAGAAAACCATAGGGAACCTGAGTAACAGCAGCTCCTAACCAAGCACATTTGCACTTCATCTGAAACTTGGTATGATTTATCAGGATCACACCCCCTCCTTCTCCAGGATCTAAAGCAATTTGTGAAGCTTAAATCAACTATTAAATGTATAACTAGGAGATAAAATCACAAACCCAGATCTAATTGGTATAGCTTAAATTAAGTTTTACATTTATTGCTGGGAGATAAAATTTGGATAGAATAACTATTACAACAGATTTAAGTAAAAGAAAATAGGTATGGTGTGGGATCTATGGTAACTTTTATTTAAAACACATGTCTGATGGAGGCAGCAGTCTGCAGAAAACATCTGATACTACTACACTGTAATGGCCATTTTCTAGACCAACACCCTTCCGCAAAGGAGCAGTGAGGCAAAAAAATTAAATCTTAAACACAATGTTGGTTTTAGAAAATATATAAGAACACAGGAAGTTCAGTCAATGCAGGCAGGTTATGTGTACAGCCTACTGCAATAATCAATCTCCCAAGGAAGATTTTTTATGGGCAAATTTCTTATGAAGGTTTAAAAGTACATTCCAACAGAAACTTAACAACTGGGACAAATAAACTGGTGAAAATAATTACAGCATACTATTATCCAAGGAGACTGAGAGTAAAAAGAAAATAAAGGATGAAATTAAACTTGAAACAGTGTAGTTTGTTTTTATTTCCAGTATAACAGACATTACCTTAGGTTTTTCATGTTCTCATTCTCTGTATGTCCTTTTCATCTCCTTTTGCAATTTTATAATAGGAAATATTGAATCATGTTTGTGTATCAGTTATTCTTATTAAAAAGTTCAACAGTTCTCTTCATAGATGCAATTTGTTAGTTCCAGAATTAGAGAACCATCTTAGTTTCTAGGGCCCTCTGGACATCACCTGGTGTAGTGTTGGCTGAAAGGAAGGCATATTTTAGAGTTTAGAGATGTTACTCAGGGTCTTGTCTGGGAAAATATTCAATTTCCTCAAACAGCAAGCTGTATTCAACTCATTCCGTCACTTGATCAGAGGCACTGTGGAGTTTTTTCCACATATCTAAAAGGAAATCCCTTTGCTGAAGCTTCTGTCCTGCACCTTTCCTCCTTCCAGGGTGCACCTCTGAGAAGAGTCTGGCCTTGACTCCTCTATGACCACTAACTAGGTAGTTGAAGACCTTGATTAGATGTTTTCTCCTAATCTTTTTTTTTTTTTAATTTTAGAGCAAATGTTATTAAATCCTAAATGTAACAATTTTTTGGTCACTCAAAATTTGCAGAAGCCTGAAGGAGAGCATACCTATAAGAAATAAGGAGACAATAAAAGCTGATGCAACAATTTCCACCAAAGTCCTTTTTCCTTCTTTTATAATAAGAATTTAAGAAAAATAAATCTCTACTTATGTTTTGCCAGACCTTTCCAGGCAAATTTGCCAGTAAATCTCCTTTTTTTTTGTCCTCTAAGGCAAGGTGAAATATCAGTGTGAACAGAAGTGTTCTAAGGAGAAAGGCACAAGTCACAGGCTCAGGCATAAAAATATTCAAAATTTCTCAGTTCTTCACACAAATGAGAACAGCTTTTAAGTGAGCACTTGCTGGAAAATAGCACTCTTACCTGCACAGGAGAGTTCATGCTCAAAAGATCATACAAAGAAAATCTCCAGCCTGAGCTGCTCTGTTTAATAAAGGTGATGCCTGCTCAGTGACCTCTGTCACAGAGTATTTCTTATCCCCATATTGCCCAACAGACTTGTAAGTGTTTGCACTTGTGCAAATACTTTCTGATTCCTGGCAGATCCCACTGAAAGTTTGGCATAGTTAATATTTTTAACCTTTTTTTTTGTTGTTTTTAATCAACTTTTGCTTTTTTTAGTGATTCAGGTATTCTCCATTCTTACATTTCAGTATAATTTAGTACAGGAGCTCAAAGGGATTTCCAGAAAACAATTTTAATTATATCTTTCTCTCTTTTCATGGAGACAGGTTCAGATAACCAGAATATCCTCCATATGGAAGACATAGAGATATACCACAAACAGGTAAAGTGAGCTGAGCTTTAACCTAGTTTTAGGATTAGCCTTTGCCACCCTTATTTCTATTAAGAGGCTTCCAAAAGAGGTTTGTAGTAGAGGAAGATGTTAATCTCCTGAGCTGAAGCAAATAACTGCAGCAATTCTTGTGAATGACAGCCACTTCCAGACACTTGCTGCATGGCATCTGGGGCAGGTTATCATGGGGGACAAAGAAATAAAATGTGGGTGTTCTGCATTTCAAAGTCACATTCCTAGGCAGAAGCCTAGTTTTAATGCCCTTTTCATCTCTCTTTAATGGCTTTATGTGACAAACCTTCACTTCTCTGTAATGGATATTGTCTGCCCATATCATCATTACTTATCTGCACCATGTGCCTGTAGACAGGTACATTAAAATCAGTCAGTCCATTTGGTTTAGCCTCTACAGATCATTTTTTCCCAGAAGGCATAAGTTGTGGTTTAGCCCCAGCCAGCAACCAAGCCCCACAAAGCTGCTTGCCCTCCCACCAGCAGGACTGGGGAGACAATCAGAAGACTAAAAGATGGAAAACCCTTGGGTTGAGACAGAGACAATTTAATGGGGAAAGCAAAAACTGCATAAGAATGCAAAACAAAACAAGAAATTAATTGCTGTTTCCCCTGGGCAGGCAGGAGTTCAGCCATCTCCAGGAGAGAAGGGCCTCATCACATGTAACAGTGACTTGGGAAGACAAACACCATCACTCCAAACATGCCCCCTTCCTCCTCCTTCCCCACACTTTATATACTGAGCGTGATGCCATACAGTCTGGAAAATCCCTTTGGTCAGCTGGGGTCGCCTGTCCTGGCTGTGTCTCCTCCCAACCTCCCACGTACCCCCACCTTCCTCACCAGTGTGGCAGTAGGAAAGGCAGAAAAGGCCTTGGCTCTGTGCAAGCCCTGCTCAGCAATAACAAAAACGTCTCTTTATTATCAACCCTGTGTTCAGCACAAATCCAAAACACAGCCCCACACCAGCCACTGTGAAGAAAATTAGCTTTATCCCAACCCAAACCAGCACCACACTGGACAACAGAGTCAAAGGGATACACTGAAAAGCACCTTTAAAAATAAAATATTGTGTATCCACTGCAAATTACATCCCTTAAAAGAGAGAATTATAGAGATATATACTTACATATACAGCAGTATATATAAATTCCATTGAAGTCAGATTGTTTTCTCTCAGGATTGGAAACAATAATGCATATATTAAAATTAAATAAATAGATAAAAAAATACGTAAGAAAATCCCCCCCAAAATCCCTCCTTAAAAAAAAACCAAAAAAACAAAAAAAAAAAACAAAAAAAAACACAACAGAAAAAACCCAACCTCTTCACTGTGTCTTTGACAACCTTTGCTGACCATTCATTTCTTTCTAGGTCTAGAATATTTATCCACATGATGGCAAATAGAGGGGCTGAAAGGAACAAGTAATACCCCCGGTCCCTCTCTAAAAATTCATTTTTGAAGCTAAATACTTCAGCTTCAGAACAAGAAATTCACAGATCAAACAGGTCTACTCTAAAGTACAAAGCATGTGGCAATAGAAAAAGTTAAGTTCTGATTAGCTGATGCGAGTACAGTTCTGTTGAATCCCACAGGGGCGTATGCATTACCATTAGCAGTGGTAGTACTGCTAAAATTACTTTTTTTTTCCTTTGTTATCCACAGAGGAAAAATACATACTACTTGAGTCAAAGTTCTTCATGAGCTGCCTTTTTAATTTTTCTTCTTTCATTAATTCTTATTAGCTTGTAAAGCCTTTGACTCAGACTCTGTAACTCTTCTCAAGTACCGCATTCAATTGGGATATCACAATATACAGAACGTAATACTCAGGCTTTCCCCTCATTTGACCAAGGAATGAGTTGAGTTTAGCCTAGATACACTTCTAGAAAGTAATACTATTTCAGATGTGCAGGTTCAAAAACTTACAAAAAACCCCCAGAAAAATAAAACTAATTCTCCTCAGAAATATAGAAGAGTGGCTATATTTCTCTGAGGAATTAACATTTCGATATATAGCCAGGTACTGTTTCATCTCCTTTGCCATCTACATGATCTGCATTCTGGGTCAACAATTATTTGATAGGCTATTTTGAATGTCAGGAGGTGGGGATGTTATTTTTGTTACTGCTTCTCTGTAAGAGTCATCTGTTACTCTTTCAATTTATTTTCATGAGGAGGACTTATAAGAAAGATAAAATTTTAGAATTTTACTAGGAAACTAGCTTTATATTTTTTTTACATAATTTAAATTCTTATTTGGCTTGAGCAATTTTTCCTCTTCATTTTCTTATTAAATAACAAAACAATTTAAAGCAAATTGTTCTCTTACCTTTCTTAACACTAAAACTAAACAAGTAACAAGAACTCTGCGTAATATCTTATCTGTTTTTCAAGATAAAAAAGTCATTTCTTTTAAATTTTGATTGCCTTTAGGATTACATTGGGAAGTGATTGCAATAGGAAATTTAGGAAAACCCTAATAACATGAAAAACTAAGATGGATAATTGAAACAGGTTAAAAGTCTCTGTAGGGGGATAGAAAAGAGGAAAACTATGAGAAATATTTACACCAGTAGACAATAATAAAAATTCTGTCGTAATTCTGTGGATAGGGTTAGATACGTACAGCAGCCTTAATCAACCTAAATATTTTCTTCACTACATTCTATTTTTTTAAAAAATAGACATAATGAAAATTATGTTTTTCTCAGCACTAAGAAACTTTTTTAAAAATCATACTCATAATCATATATACACACATTTTGACTTAGATAAGTGCAAAAGAACTGAGTGGACTGAGTGGTACTTAATAAATTGTAGGTAAGTTACCTGTAGCTATTGGAAGACAGCATAGGAAAGGTTGGCTACAAGAATTGATGTAGAAAGACTATTTCTGGATAGCAATTTCAGTGGAATTAAAACATAAGGAGGTAAAGTGACATGGGAAAAAAATTCAGTACGGTATTTTTCAGGATTTTTGTTTGCCCTTAAGTTGGTTTTCTTGGTTTGGGATTTTTTTGGCTTAACAAGAGGATAACCTTTCAAGGTAAAATTTCTCTACTGGGGGAAAAAAGATGAAGTTAAAGAAATACCAGGAACACAACACCAAATTCTAAAGAGTAAAACTTTCCTTTACTTTTTTTCCAGTATCTGAGGAAAGGAAGGAGGAAGGAATTTATTACTATAAAATAATGGAATTAATATTAAGAGGAAGAATCAATCATGATGGACAAATAACAAATTGATATGAAATAAGGAAAGAAGTCTTTTGCAGAGCTAATGGAAATAGTTTGACATATTGAGAGGAGAAGAAGCAGATGAGCCTCACAGAATGAGATGTATACAGATTCTATTACAGAGTTAAATACATTTTATAACAGCATATCTACAAAATGTATTTTGCCTGATTTTTTACTAAATTGTTTCTCAATCCTGATGTCTCTCAAAGGAATTAAATTAATTTTATTCTATCCACGCTGTTCACAGAATATGGAAACAACTTGTCCATGTAGAATGATTCACTGATTTGAATCAAGTATTCTTAATTTATCTTTCATAATTCAGCCAGCAATAATGCAAACTTACTTGGAACAGAAATTGATTGAACGATGGTAAACAGGAGCAGAATATACTGCAAAACATAAGCTTGAGAGAAAGCCTTCAGTACTGTATGGCTAAGATTTGTGCTGTCTTATTCCCATACGGTTCTGGTGAGTGACAGACTGTTTCCACTGCGACCCTCTGAAAGGAGGAGACCAAGGTTTAACTCGGGTCTTAGTACCCAGGCTTGTCTGAGGTCTAACCTGTTGCAGTGACACAGGTAGTGTGGTGAGCAAGCATGCTTTCATATTTGTTAATCATACCAAGAGAACCTAAAAATTTCTTCAGTGGTCAATTCTGACTTTTACCAAGAGGATTAATATGAATTCTTCAAAATCTGAGTGTAAGGCCAGCTCTTCAGCTGCCATAAGACAATTATTCCTTTTGATTTTGACTCTGCTCTACGTATTTATGCTAATGGTCTGTCCAGATTATGCATAAACTTCAGGGATGCTGTGGGCTCCTCTGTCTAGCAGGTACTGCACTCATTCTGAAGTCACAGCATCACAAAACTTTGTTTTGTAGATGGCTCAGAAGGGCAATGGGAAGAACACAGAAACAATGTATACCACAGATCTGATCAGAAATGTAAAGTACACTGGTGCGCTAAATTTAATCCTTCCACTAGCAAAAGGGACCAAGTGGCTAAACAGGGCAAGTGTTCTTGGGAATTTTAGTAGTGTGCAGTTTGTTTAACTCTGCTGTAGTCAGAAATTCTTCCAGAGTTCAGGGTGGCAGACGAGTATATCTGACCATGATGCGGCGTCGGATCTGTTAATCCATTGCTTTTCCGATTTCACATGTTGCCCCTGTTCCCTGCCCTAGCCTTGGCCACTCCCTCAGTTTCTCCCTATTTGCTGCTGTACCCCAACCCCGCCCAGGGACCGCCCTTGGGCCCCTGACAAAACCACCCCACAGCCAGACCACGTTGTCTCTCTACCTCTGAACATTGCAGGGAGAAGATGTGATTAAAAGACATCTCAAACCCTCATGAGAGACCCTTCTCTACCTTCTTTACCATCCACTGCATTGTACGCTGCTGGCTGCCGGAGCCAGATTGAGGGGCTGTCCGAAATGGACTCCAGAATACAACTAGTCACTTGGCCCTAGGAAAGCCTTGCCGAGCTCTCAGGGAGCAGCAGCCTGCTAGGCAGAGTCTAGTGGTTACATCAGTCTGGTACCTGGAATTTTCTGTGGAGGGCTGTGCAAGAGCTGAAAGGAACTTGCTGTTTGTTTTGATCTTACTGTATTGCTAAATAAAGAGAGATGGTGAGACTATTTCACAACTACTATATCGCCCAGCAACCAGAAGCTTCTGCTTCCAAAGTTTCCCTGGAGGGAAAGTGTTTGAATCTTCATAATTTCTCCCTCAAATATCCACATGGGTATGATTAAGTCTTCTGTTCCTCTTCTAACTTGAGAGTTGTTTTTATTTTGAAGTTTTATTTGAAGTTTGATATGAAGTTATGTATAAAACATAGTATTTCCCTAAATACATTTTATTTTGCTATTTCAGAATGCATTTTCATTATACATATGTGTGTGCTATGATTTTCAACCTACATCCAAGATTGCATTTATTACTCATTTTAAACTTTCATTGTCCTGCAATGCTGTTTTGAAGGATGAACTCTAGTCACAATCTTTATACAAAATTATAGCTACTATGTGGAAGAAGGTTACTCACAAGCAGTCACCTGTCTGAAGTAAATAGCAGTGGGCTGGTATTTATGTCCTGACAGGAACCTATGACCGAAGAGAACAAGTATATTTAGGCTTGTTTTTGAAGGTCTGGCATTGCGACTTTTCTTAGATCCTGAGTAGGAAGCTTGTAACTCATGTTGTCCTATGACAGTGACTAAAAGTCAGACATTGCACTGCGTTATCTTTCAGTGTCTAAACCCTTTATTCAGTCTAGCATTTATATTCCTCCTCTATCTCTTTCAAATGTGCCTTTGAATTATTCTCCCATTTGACAAGAAAAACTCATGCTTGTGAGGAGGCTTTCTTTTGCAAGCAATCATTTTTTTAGTGCCACAGCTCAACAGGGTTGCTGGGTACAGAAGGGGAAATTTTATTTCATTTATCCATCCATCTACCATTTCTTGCTTTAGGGAGAATTTTAGGAAAACTCTTCTTTCTCTTTCTGCTCAGCATAAAATCAGTGGCAGAAATAAGAAAAATCCCTGGTTATTATATACCAATTCTTTTGCAGCTTTCATTATTTTAATCTTGTATTTTCAGTGTTTCATATTTAAAGTATTATTTATCACCAGCTCAGCTAGTGAGTGAATGTGCTGCCTAATACCCAAGTGATAAAAAGTACTTTTAGGCATTTCTGCAGGATATCTGGATATGTTTTCAGGTTAGTAACAGCAAGCTTCTGAATGTCCAAGTATCCTGGACTAATAGCTATTGTGAATGTACATACTGACAACAAGGTATGCTGAGCAGCTAGTCTGGTGCATCCTGGCACTGAATTTGCTGTGCTCGTGTTGCACAGAAATACAGCTCTGCTCAAGAAGTCTTGGGAATAAATCCGGAAGAACCACCTTAATTTCAAACGTTGGAATGTATTTTTCAGGCTGCATTTTCTTCCTTCTCTAGGTGGTAGCCCAGGTCTAGCCTAAGCAGGGGGCCCTGAAAGTGATAACCAAAGGCTCTAGGACATGGCAGATAGCATTGCAGAGTTACCTTGCTTCACAAATAAAGGCAGCAGATTAATCCCAGAATTAATCATGCTTGTGATATGTAAACTAACTTGACTAGCTCTATGCTAGTCTCTGTGGTGGGACACAGATGTATTCTGCATATGGTGAGCTGCAGAAACACAATTTAAGTTTAAAGACTTTTGTTACATTATGAATCCACTGAGAGACAGAAAATGCAGAAACAGATTACTGTTGTACTTGTATTCTTTTCCCCTGAAGTTCTGTCTAGACATATATGAGTACACACATTGCAAGATTTAGAATTACACAGGAAAATACTTTAAAACCTAAGTCCAAAATAAAGGTTTAAATTATTCAAAATAAAAGTAGATGTCACAAGCTTCCTTATTTCAACACTAATTTTGAATTAAATTCCATACTTTCTTATCCTTTCCTGCAAATAGTTTCCAGAACAAACTGGAATTTTCTTAAGACAGTGTCATAATTTGAACACACTGTCCAAAAACTTGTCCAATTATGTCAAATATCTGATTAAATTCAGTGAAATTTAGATGGGAGTTCAAAAAATATCTCAACAAACCCGTATTTTGGTACGATTTTTACCTTAAGATGAAAATATTTATGTACATTCATATTTTGGGATAGTACTTTTGGAAGGTAATTTCCCATTAGAAAAGAAATTCAGATAAAATAATCTCTCTTAATTTCCCATATAACACGCTGATTTTAGACTACTGTATTATGTTGTCCCTTTTAATTCTTTATACCACTTCATACTGTGAGTTTTAACGGGTTTTTGGAGAATTCCTTCTTCTTTCCCTGCTAAGCAGAATTTGTATTTACTGAAAGGTTTGTTTATGGGTTCTTCCTTCAATGTTTCCAGCTGTGTTGTAGTTTAGCAAATTATAGCAAAGGTCATTAATATTTTTTGCTTGTTTGTTATCTGCTGTAAGTCTACAGACATTTAGTTTCAATATTTGGTTTTGAAAGCCTGTGTTCCCTTCCTTATTTCCTGCTGTGTATATGAGCAACTGCATAATATTTCAAATGAGAGCTGCTGATATAATGGAGGGAGTTTGTTCTTCATTTAAGATGTCAGTCTGAAAGTATTGTCTGTAACACCGACAATGTTCTGAAAACTTGAATATTCCATAGTAAATGCTACTAAATTTTTTTACTGTCACTAGAATTTCCTCACCTTTCTGCCCTAATAATCTACAAAATAATCTTGTGTCTTGTGTATGGGGAATTTGCCGGTGTAAGGAAGGATTAGTAAAAGAAAAGAAGGGAGTACAATTTTATTTCTGGTATGGATAATTTTGGGATAAATTTTAACTTACTGTAGTAGACACTTCAACATTTCTGAGACATGAAATTGGAGAAAACAATTATTTTCTGCTTTTGAAAAGAAACTAATGTGAAGAAGCTCTATGATATTTTTGGTCTTGCCTGCTTTTTAATTGAGGAGAACACCCAGATGTTCTCTGGTATTTAGAACTTAGAAAATTATAGAGTTGTTTGAATGATTTCTCAAAGGTCTCCATTAAAAGATTGTTTTAGCTGATGAATTATTTCCTTTTCTCTGAAACAAGATTAAATATGAAGCAATTATTTAACTTTCTGTTTCACTCCGAAGGTTGTTTAAAAAAATAAACCTGATCATGAGATAAAATAAAAGCTGTATCACAGAGAGATTCTTGTTACCTTTGCATCTGGTAAGAGTGAAGTTTTTCGTGTTTAAGGGATCCACCGCAACATTTCCTCAAACATATTCAGTTTTATGAAGCCATTTTTTTCCCTCAAAGCATGGTAAAAATTCTAATGTAACCCTTGTCCTGAAACTCAGATGTCAATAGATGTTTTCCTACTAAATTCCAAAAGTCCAGACCAGGAAAAAACCCAGCAGTTCTTACATGGTAATAATATCTGTTTTCTATTGACCTGCACAGAAATAACTCCTGTGATGAGAGGCCTTGTGATGTAATCCATTATTAATATGCTGAATCATTCAATCCATTTTAAATATTTGATTGCTTGCTTCTCATATAATATGCATGAAACCTTCCTATATAAAATTATCAATATTCTAGGTGCCTGTAAACATTACAGAGTTTTTATTAATAATCTGCCAGTAATGCTTTCATTATTCAGCAATGAAGTTTAATTCTATTTTTAGCAAAGTCATAGATAACCTCAGCCTACGATCAACATAAAGCCAGGATGAAAAGCATCAACACTGCAAATATGCCACAGGAAACCCCTTAACAATAATTAAAATGATCTTTAGATATGGAGGAAATAAAAAAAAAAATCTATTTAAAAAATAAAAGTGATTCTTTTTGTATTGTAATTCTTAATGAAAAACAAATTTAAGAAAGATAATATGTTGTCTTCCAGCTCTGTTTGCAGCTGTATTTCTAAGAAAGCAAATTTCCAAGTGGTGTTTACAACAGCTCAACTACAGATTAGCAGATTGAGATTTAAGAATTTAAGCCATTAAAGCTTCTTATTATATCAACTTATAGACTGAAAAATGAGTCAATCCTTAAATGAAGTCAGAATAATAGAACGTATTTACTCATGGCTTGCAGTGTCCGGTCCAAGTGTTGTGTTACCATTGTATTTAGGAGGGCACTACTTCTTTCTACTGATGTAACTGAAAAGAAACTAGATTTAGCTGTCTTCTCTGAAGACCTCAACTTCTTAGACATGCTGTCAGAATATCCACCAAACTGGACTGCTTTTAGTGGGAGAATATTAATTTTTGGTGTCTCTGTGAGATCGCATGTTAACCATTAGAGTGCTCTGCTATTGTAAGACTCTGAATGCTCTAAACTGTCTCAGACAAACATGGACATTTAGAGCTGAATATAAAACATTAGTAATGGCACAATTTTTGGCATTTCCAGGCTTAAGTAGGCGATGGAAAAAGATTTCCATGGTAGGATATTAAAATATGTTTCAATGATATCCTACATTGTAATGACAATCCAAAAACTTTGTGCTGTGCTACATCTGTTACTTATTGATATCTCTAAGCGACTGAGATGTGTATCAGTCATTCCTTGGCCTGCTTTTTAGATTTGATCTTTATAGAGTCAAGTAAGAGTGCTAAAAATTACAAAAATTCTAACTTAAATCAAACATAAATTCTAGTTTTTCTTCCTTTCTAAAGATATTATATAAAGATATGTTAATACCAGGATTCAGGACAGGTTTATTACTTTTTTATTTCTTTTTTTATGTTATGCTTAAGTAGAACTGATATATAGATTTTGCTTGCAAAATGAAAATTCTGGATTTTGTTTAAGTTAAATCCTATTCATTGGCAAATAATGCCAAATGGAGATATACAACTAAACTCATTTACAGTGCAAAAGATATTATAATCTATTTTTTTTATTATTATTCTTGCAGTTGTGTCTTTTCCCTACACAATAATACAGCTCTTCAAAGATATCATGAAGAGCATTGGTTCAACCCATTTGAACAGAATTCAATCAGGTTGATTCTATGATGCACTCTCTTTAAGTTTTTAAATCACATATCTTCATACATCTGTGATATCTGGCACTGTGCATCTTAAATAAAGCTTCTAATTTTTGCAAGCCTAAAGTACTACATTAAACAATTTATTTTGAAGGGTGTGGGAAGTAAGAGTACATGGTTTATTGTGTCACCAGCTTCTGGATATAAAACCAAACCAGTTTCACTTCTCTCTATGGAAAACAACTAATAGATGTGTTTTGTGGTGTGAATCTCTCAGTTCTAATGTTTTTTTGTGCATGAAGTTATATTTTTTTTCTGGAAAGGGAAATAAGCAAAAATAATATTTTCCGTTGGCAAACATGGAGCTAAATCTGAATGTAAAATTGAGAAGATTAGGATACTACAATGAAATTATTGTTTCTGTGTTTCTGTAATTCATCAAAGATAAAATCAAGACCAAAACACTTCTTATGACTGAAAAAATTATGACATAAACATCTAGCTCCCATCACTGCTAGTAGCCCTTGTTGCTGAATCTTGTTGGCTTGGCCTTACTTGTACCCACTTATGCATAAAGTTCCAATCTAGAGACTTTTCCTATGAAATCATATTTGGTTCTATACAGATATAATGGTATTTTACTCCAAGTGAAGCAGGCAACATACACAGTTTAACACGTCCTTGTAGTATCACATTACATCTTAATTAAAAAAAAAAAAAAAAGGCAAATGCAATTCAGCTTACTAGGAAAATTTATTTCTTTATTTGATGAGTAACCGTCATAATCATAAAATAGAACCAAAGCAGACTACTAAGAAATCAAATATTATGCTA
The DNA here is from genome assembly GCF_017639235.1 of Corvus kubaryi. Taxonomy (NCBI): domain Eukaryota; kingdom Metazoa; phylum Chordata; class Aves; order Passeriformes; family Corvidae; genus Corvus; species Corvus kubaryi. Next base: position 32,465,033 of record NW_024580667.1, on the reverse strand, counting down.
TGTCCTAAACTTCCATTTAAAGCCTCAGACTCTAGTGTTGTTCTTGTCTCCCTGTAAAAAAGTAGCATGTATTGCACATTGATGAATTATGTAAAAAGATTTTCATAACTCTTAGCAACATCATTCTGAAATTCCTCTCATTTGCTGTGAAAGTACATCATACAAATGCATAATATACTCCTATTTTTATACTTCTTTTATTATTGTGGTATTTTTTGTGCATCAGACTATAATTATGCTCTTATTTAGATGCATGTTTTAAATCTATCATTGTGACAGATGTTTAAATCCTTGTGTCAATTTGAATTGCATAGCCTCGAGTTCATTTATATTTTTGGAAGAATTTAGTTTATAAAGTCTATAGTAAGCTAATATGGTATGCATGGAAAATGAATTTGTTCATTCAACTAGAATTTTCTGCTGAGTTGAGCCCTTTATTTTTCACTGAGTTAACCTTCCATTAAAATAAAACATCTGAAAACCAGCCAGCAGTTCTGTAAGGCCAACATCAAATATATTTAGAGAGATCAATGCCTGAAAGCCACAATGAAAACAAAACAAAAACCATGGGTCTGTATTAATTCTAGTTACATGTCTAGTTTTTAAGCAGCGCAACTGATACTGAATCTCCTTTAGGAGAAGTCTGAGAATTTCATCACATGCTTTAAAGATGACTGATGCAAAATAGCAAGTGCTGCATGAAAGGAACATACACAATAAAAATACAGTTAAAACTGATTTTCAATGTGCTTAGAAGTATTTGGAATTTTTTAATTAAAAGAAAAAAACTCAAAAAGACAAAAATAAGAATAATTTCCAAATTAGTAACCCAACAGTAGAAAATGCAGATTTTGCTTTTAAGATTGTTTCCAGTCTTGCCTAATTTATCCACATAATGTTAAGGTGTTACTCCTGAGTCTAGTCATACTAGAAATTTCTTTTGTCCTATAAGTATCTTCAACAAACAGACATATATCATCCTGTGGAAGTACCTGTCTCCCTATATTCATGTTTTTATTGAAAATATAATAAAAACTTTAAGCATGCTTTATAACAAAGATTAGGAGCATGAATGCAGCTGTAAGGGAAATTTCTGGGATAATCATTACCTGTCTACCAGCATGCATCAAATGCAAATGGTACCCATAAAGGAGTAATTACTTGCCAATACCACTTTATTGCTCTTAAGATTCACAACCTCGTAAGAACTGTAAAAAGAAAGCAGTGCCCAATGAAATTGCTTTTCAGGAAATTATCTTCTTTTCTTCTCCCTCCTCCTTGGTATTAAAGGAAAAAATTATTGTCACAACAATAAGTGCCTAGACCAAAGAATAAGCTTTTGGAATTCTGCTCAACACTTACTGAACTTTTCAATGGCTGAGAATAAGGACGAGGGAACAGGTTTCAGTCCCAGCTGTACAGGGGCTAGAAGGCGCTTTTAGAACTGTGTATGAGAACCAAGGACCTTGATTTTATGAGAAATTACAATTCAGATATTACTTCACTTTTTTAGATCTAAGTACTGTGGCTTCATGTCTAGTGTTCATGGCTTTCCAATAAAACGCAAATAAATTCCAATAAAATTCCACAAAATTCAAATAACCAAAAGAAACTTTTTTTTTCCTTTGTTGTTTCTTCTTTAGTTGGGGGAAGAGATGTTAGGATTTTGGGAGTGCGTGTATATGTGCATTTCTTGTTCTAGTAGGATATGAAATGGCTTTACATGCCTCTGAAATCTCCTAATGTACTGTCCTAAGTTTGCAATTTGGTCTTTACAAAGGCATAGATTAATGTTTTGAAGAGGGCCACTTCATTCATGGAAACTCCCAAAAGACATGTACACGGAGTTTGTTTGTGAAGATCCAATTTCAGCATCCAGGGCTAAATTTGCATCCCCTAAAAGATTCAGAAAGATCAGACAGCACATGAATTATACCATTTTTATGGCTTATCCACTAGTTCTGTTTTAAAAATACTATGTTCTCTTTATTTCTTAATTTGATTTCAGCCTGTGTGATTATATAAGGTGCGAGCTATCACAGAATCATGAAATATGCTGGGTTGGAAGGGATCTACAAGGATCACTGAGTCCAGCTCCTGGCTCTGCACAGCACCATCCCCAATTGTCCCACCATGTGCCTGAGAGTATTGTCCAAATGCTTCTTGAACTCTGTCAGGCTGGTGCTGTGATCACTTCCCTGGGGAGCCCGTTCCAGTGCCCAACCACCCTGTGGGTGAAGAACCTTTTTCTAATATCCAACTTAAACCTCCTCAACACAACTTCAGGCCATTCTCTCAAGTCCTGTCTCTGGTTGTCACTGAGAAGAGATCAGTGCCTGCTCCTCCTCTTCCCCTCATGAGATTGTGGACAGCAATGAGGTCTCCCCTCAGTTTTCTCTCTTCCAGACTGAACCACAGTGACCGCAGGCTCTCCCCATGCAGCTTCTCCTCCAAGCCCTTCACCATCTTAATAGCCCCTGTTTGAACACTCTATCATAGCTTTATGTCTTTATTATATTATGGCGCCCAAAACCTCCTCCAGGACTTGAGATGAGGCTGGCCCAGTGCAGAGCAGAGCAGGACAATCCCCTCCCTTGCCTGGCTGTGCCTGATGCCCCCCAGGACACAGGTGGCCCTCCTGGCTGCCAGGGCACTGCTGGCTCATGTTGAACTTGCCATTGACCAGGACTCCCAGGTCCCTTTCCATGGCACTGCTTTCCAGCATCTCATTCCCCAGTCTGTACCATACATCCGGGGTTGCCCCATCCCAGGTGCAGAATCCAGCACTTCCCCTTGTTGAACTTGGTGATTGCCCAGCCCTCTAATTTATCAAGGTCTCTGCAGGGCCTCCCTGCCTTCAAGGGCATCAACAGCTCCTCCCAGTTTTGTATAATCTAGAAAATTTCTTATTATCCCTTCCAGTCCTGTGTCCAAGTCATTTATGAAGACGTTGAAGAGCACACAGCTGAGGATGGAGCCCTAGCCACAGGGTGATGCCCAGTCTGATGTCACCCCATTCACTGTAACTCTTTGTGCCCTGCCTGTGAGCCAGATGCTCACCCATCCCATGACATGTTTATCCAGCTGTGTGCTGGACATTTTGTCCAGGAGGATACTAGCCATAAAATCTTCCAGCTGTCTTAGCCTGTTTCTAGGCCCTGTATTAATGCAAATAATAAACAATAACAAGGAAAAGAAGCAAACCTTATTTAGGCTGAAGAGCTTTAAAATTAATCTGTCTGGCTTTGTAACATTGTGAAGATAAGAGGGTGTGCACTGCTGATCTCTGGCAAATTGCTCAGAATCTCTGTAGGATCTCTTAAGGCAAAAATAGGAGCATGAAATGCAGTGACATCACCTAAAACAGATTAGGGATTATAAGTACAACAAAGTACAAAAACTGTGTTCAGCCACTTATTTATTAATGAAGTGCAAGTTAGAATGTCACAACTTGCATGAGGTTAATAAAATGAAACAAATTTAAATATCCTGTATTGATTATAAATTAAATTACTACTGCAGTTAATTCAAATAGCAACTCCATATGTCAGAGGCAAGGGGCTTATTTTCCAGTTACTTCTGGAACATAGTGCTGGAGCAAGAAGTAGACATCTTGTCGGATTATCTATGAAGCAAAACTAAAGTTCACTTGTTTTCCTGCTGATTTAGATCCCTTTAAGGAAATATGGGATTGCAAATTCCATATTGCAAATTCCATTGACTTCACTGGAACCTACAAATACTCAATTCAAATTAAGTTCAAAGACATCAGTGAAGAAGGGGAAAGTCATCAAAAATTAACACCAATTCCAACTCAAAAATATATCACAAATGTCACAAAGACATTAGAACATCAGAATATTTCTAATAAGCAGTCCTGATTCTGCAAAATTAGGTATTTTCTGAAAGTGGATGTTCTCCTCTGTTGGTTTTATTTTGGACTTAGGAACTTTTTTATGGAGAGTTAGGAAAACTTAAGTTGAAAGTTCCACAAGAATTTGAGCAATTTCAGGCATAATATGATAATTTAAACATAGTTTATGTTACTAAAAAGTTGGTCCTAAATTCCAATTTAGATTTTTTTTTGTTGTATTCCATATATTTCTATCTGTTTTCTTATTTTCAATGAGCCCACTTCAGAAAAAGAAAAAAATTGTCAAAGCAAAGGAATTTTTAAAATGTACTATTCAGAAGATAAATAGCATAGGAAGATTCATATCCAGGCAGTTTACTTTAAAACTTTTGTTTCTAAGCTAAACTCTTGTTTATTGCTCTTGAATCATGTATTTATATATACATCTTCTACCATCCTTTTTGACCACTCTAGTTATCATGATGTATATGAAGTATGATTGTTTCTTAGCACTTGACAGTGAAAAGATTATGTTTTATATTAACTCAGTAACTTACCTAATTGCAGCAGTAAGTGTGCAAACGATTCACTATTTCCAGATTTTACGGTGCTGAAGACATGATGTGTTTTTTTATTATAATGGAAAATATTTTTAAGTTACTCCTAGGCTTACTAAGTGAACGTGGCATGCAGGTTTCAATATGTCCAAAAAGGGATTTGAAATGACTGCTAATATTGCCAAACACCTGCTTGAAGGTATGAGACAACACTTGGCTGGCCTTGAGGCTTTTGAATGATCTCTGCTCTATAGTAAGCAAAAGTCCCAGAAGAAACAGACAAGCAAACAAACCAAATCAACAAACTAACAAACAAACAAAAAGCATAGCACCAACAAATAGAAGCAATGACAACAACAGAAAAACCCCCAACCAAACAAGATAAAATATGAAAATAGGTTTATCCAGGGGAAAAAAAAAATGAGATAAATGTGGACTTGTCTATGTTTTTTAAATATTATTATTTGGATTCCTTTCAGGGTTGTTGTTTTTTTGTTTTTTTTTTTTTTTTCCCACAGGAGTTAAATTAGTTTTGCTTTATCTGAAGGCATCAGCCCTGAAATCAGGAATTTATTTGCAATATCTTCAAAACAGGGACTCCTTAATTAGATCCTGATTTAGAAGTTAGAATTTTTGAAAATAAGGCTAGGATGACTTCTACTGTATATTTGATACAACAGAGTTTTTGCACAGTCATCTGTTTTAGGTAGTGGAAGACAATTTATCTGAACTTTTCCCCTCTTCCTCTTTAAAATTACCTTTTGGGTTTTCACCTTCTTCTGAAATCCCATAATAACAAATTAAATATATTAATGGAATATTGTGTGCAGATTTCTCCCTAAGAAATAAGATAAACAATTGTTTAGGTATTTTAGGGATAAAAAGATTGTAAAATCAATTTTAACCAATTTCACCCTCCTCTCTTGAAGTCTAAGTATGTAAATTGGCTAATCTAACAGCTTTTTGGTACAATATAGCCTTCAAAAGATGTTTATACATTGATCACAAAGGATACTTATCCAATTTTTTTTAAATGAAAGAATGTGCATTGCTCATACAGATTCCAAGGTTAGCAAAAGAAAAGAAACACATGCATAAGGAATAAGCTGCCCAGATGGTCTATCAACAGTTAATTAAGTGGCAAACACAGAAGCATCTCTGATGCTGCCAAAAAACTGCCTGCAGACTCTGCCATGGGCTCAAATATAGATTGCTGGAGGAAAATCTTCTGCAGATTGGCATCAGTCTCTTGTGATGCCCATCTGAAAAGCAGAGTAAATTTCACAAGCTACATTTGAAAATGAAAACAAGAGTAAGGGAAGCCCTGTTTGAATATTGCTAATAATGGGATATGAGTTTGTCATGCTCATGCTGCCAAGGTAAATTCAGACCAGAGCAGAGACCAAAGAGGACCAGCAGCTGTTACCTGCTCTCCATGTGAAGCAATGGGGCAGCCTCTGAGTCTTCATCCACTTCTGGTACTCATATCAAAAGAAGTTGGTATTCTTTCCATCACTCTAGCAGAGATGAATGAACATGTGAACTCTGCTACCCAATTATTCCATGGGACACAGTCTCTCCAGTGAAAAAGAGCTCTATGGTTGCACATTGAGGTTTTTTACCTTTACATTTCTTGAGAGTCCTTCACTGCTAAACTCTCTAGAATAGTGTTCTAGTATTTGGTATTAAAAGACATCAAATCAAGTTTCTGGAGAGTAGAAGTAATCTTAGAAAATATGTTTCAGATAAATATTAACTCTTTGCAATAATTTTTTTCCTTTAAAATGTGCCTGTTTTTCCAAGTCATGTAGTTCCAGAGTCAATAGAAACCTGGAAAAAAACAGTTTGCCATACTCCCAAATGTAAATCTACCCAGTATTTGTTACTTCAGTGCAATTATCAGATTTGCACTTCTCCTCAGATTAATGGATAAAACCAGTAAAAATTGCTTAGGCAAGTGAGAAGACATGTGAATTAGTTAATAAGTGAATTAGGGATTCTTCCTTTGAAATTTGTTTCACATAAAAGAGCAGCAGTCATGAATATTTTAAAAGCAAGAACTCTTTAGGCTTCTTTAAATATTAATGTAGTAAAGAGAAAACATTAAATATCAGTTAGGAACATATAGTGTTTCAAGTATTAGGTTGTGAAACTAGAAAACCAAAACAAAAGTATTTATATGAAATAGCTTGTCATTTGTCATATTTTGCCATTTAATTTCTTGCATACTCAATCAGACGTTAATTATTGTTGTCTGTATTTTTTTTTTCCTAGAAACTACTTATTCCTCAAGTTGATTCTGTTATGTAATCTTATGGAAATTGGTTGGAAAGACCAAGAAAAGACAAAAGGTTGGAGGTCTGAGACCAAATCACCCTTGCAATTAAGTTTTATGGAGTCACTGGGAAAAAAATGTATGAAACAGGCCACAAATCTTTCAAAAACAGAAGTAAAACTGTTTAAAGCACTTAATTTTGGTCATGAATTTGAATGAGAGAATCAATTCAAAATTCTAATCTTGTAAAATGTAAAACCGTCAATGATCACGATTCCCAAAATCTTTCAAGATGTGTAAAATCAGCTGGTGTGCCAATGCAGCAGAGTTATGCTCAGCAAGAGTTCAAATTGATACTGTTGGTCTTGAATTAGATAAATATGCTTCTGCTCTGTCTACTGCTGCTGTGTCCAAGGGAACTCCTGTAGGCAATGAACATCGTCTCAAGAAAACCACAGTAATGGCTACAATACTAAAAGAAACAGATTTGCCCCGAAACTGCATCAAAAAATAATCTTCCATTCAAAGTGCAGTTGTACATGGAGTTCCAACTGTTCCCAAAAGGAAATCTTTTAAATATGGCACTTTTTCAACCTCAGCTTGCATAATCCAGGGAAAGCTATTTGCTCTACTTGCAATAAAAATGTGTATACTCACAAACCTGGAGCCTATATTGGCACATCTGTGCTTCATTTCCATCTGCAAGTATTGTAGCCAACATATTCCAGTGATTGCAGCCAAAATAAAACAAATAAGAAAATCAGTGTAGCAACTGAAACTATTAGACACTGCACATCATTCTACGTTACCTTTTTTCTTATTATTCTTTTACTTTACTGTGGAACAAAAGGCAATTTAAAGCCAATAACAACTACAGAACCTGCGATGATAAACTGCTAACACAGGAATTGACACCGCCAATACTGAGGCTCAAACAACTAATACAGATCAGAAAAAAGAATTATGCAGGATATTATCTTTCTCTGAGTACTCCATATGTCCAAGCCCAAACTACAAGTCATCTTTAAAAAAGCCCTAGTATTAAATTTAATTCAATAATAATATATTATTTTTACTGGGTTTGTATTGGGTTTTATTTATTCATTTATTTTAAAAACCCCAAACCAACACCAGAAATAATTTGGTTTGATTACCTGTTATACTAAAGTCCCTTTTCTGGGGATGTTGAATTCTAGGGACTACATACCCTCTGAAGACTCAGCAAATGCTCCAGCAAATAAACAGAAAGAATCACTAACCCAGAAGTGAAAATATTTATTTGGCGACAAAGTTTTAAAAAGAACATAAATGTGTACATTGACCAGACACAACTTGAAAAAGCAGTAAGTCCCTCTAATTTTTTTTCTTTTTTTTTTCACCTGGGCTATAATTCTAGATGGATAAAATATCTTAGTATTCTTGTTTGCTTGCTTACTTTTGTGTTTATGCATCTTTAAGTTAAACAGGACATTCTTCTCTAAACAGACATTTTTTCACGATGAGAGAGGTTTGGTCCTTATACATAGTTGCTAGTGCTCTTACAGAACCATTCAATTCTTAGGAGAGTATTCATCTCTGCAAATAATTTTTGAAATTCCTTTAAATCCACCAGTGGCAATTAAAAATCTCTGAGGCATATGGATGCATAACAGATTGATTGCTTTCATATGCTTTGTCTTTTCATTTTTCTGTCATGTACTTATCTTGCACCTCAAAATCATCAGTGGTCAGCAGAGAGCAGAATAGGAAGCAAGAAATTGCTCTTCATTCAAATATGAGAATTTTAAACAGGAAGGGAACTGAAATTGTTGTAATATTGGCCCTGTTTGTATAGTAATTCAGTATTTCAATATCGTCTTGTTTGCTAAACTCATACAAGATATTGACCCATCAATAACCCATGTATCATGGATTCAGTGTTTCCTGAAATGGCAGAAAACACTGTCATTGAACTGAGAAGAAATAACTCTCGTAGTTCCTTTCAAAAAAAAAAAAAAAAAGGAAAATAAACAAACCCCTGAAAAAAACCTAAAACCAAAACCAAAACCAAAAAAAACCCACCATCTAACCAAAAAAACCCAAAATACAAAGCAATTCAAAGATGGAAAGATAATGAGTAATATATGTTGATTGGTACTGTGATGTGCAAAGACTAATAAGCCCTTTGCTTCTGGGCTGCACAACATATGGCAAATTAAGCCGTTTCTTTGGCTTGCTGCACTTCAGGGCATTCGTAGAGAGTTTGCTTGGCCTGGGTTTGTGCTGGTTGAGAGGGGCAGTAGCAACTTAGAGCTGCTGAGTCTTCCCTTCCACAAGCTTGGCAGAATGCCTCCAAGGGACTTGTCTGACAAAACTATGCAGAATAGAAATACACTGTGGAGGACACATAGCAGGAAATGGAAGAGGAGTGAAGTTACTACAGTAAAAAAATGAGAAAGGTAGGAGTCTTGGGAGCCTGCTATTAAAAAAAAAAAAACCCTCAAAGTTTTAGAAGTTCAGCCGCTCCTTTGAATTGCTCCCCCATGTGTCAACTGACTGGAGCTGCCAATATACTGGAATGCTGCATAGTTCCCACTCCTTGTTCTGCATTCTAATGCTATCAGTAGGCTAGGAGCATGCTTGGAAGCTGTGGGAGAAGAGAGTGTTGGACTCCCTTAACGTCTTTACTCACCCCACACACCCACACATGTTCTTTACCTCACTACATGATCCAGACACTCTTGCTGAAACAAATGCTCTCTGGCTGTTAAAATCACTTTATATATCAGTAACTCTGCGGAGTTAAACAAGGGTGTTCTAATAAGATTTCTTTTTCTCCTCATCAACTTAAATTTATGGTTGAAGAGAAAATTGTGATTGTGTCAGACAGGATATGGGGATATAAGGGTTAGGAATCACTGACACTCTTACCTTAATCAAGCTTTCATTCCCAAATTGGATTCTTAGATGTGTTCTCCCTCATTTTTGTAAAGCTAATGTGTTTTGCTTTTTTGTTGGTTTTCTTTTCTCTTCTTTTTTTTTCTCTTCTCAGCAGTTATTTTCTTTTACTTGTGTGCTGCTTAATAGAAATACATCAAATTCTTAGCAGATGCAGTCACTGAATAAAACAAAGGTCTAAATGCTAATGTGAATAATGAAATTTCCATGGTGGCACACACAGGAAAGAGTAGAAATTGCTAAGGCATAATGAAATAAATTATATTTTATTAAAATCACCCTACTGAACAGATATTGCATGCAAATATATCTTCTAAAATGAATCAATGTATATTTTCATTCATGAACAAAAGCTTAAAATGCCAGTGTTTTATTCATGTGTATATAAAAAAGTGTATCTGAAAGCACTCTTTATTATACGAAGTCATTTTGTTGCAAAGGAGAATAAAAATATTGTCCATGAAATGAACAAGCACATAAAGAATTTCTTTACTTTCAAAGTCAACTGCAAAAGTATCCTAGCCTTATGTTAATGTCAGACGTACCTACACTGCTTCCTGTTTATTTCTGACATACAATTGTAAGCATGTAATGCTCCTTCTAAATGAAATTAAAATTTTAATATAAAATAAAAAAATAAAAGCACTTTGCAATGTGAACATATGAATTGGTAGATCATTGGTTTATCTTATTCGTAGATTATTGGTTTGGGGCGTTTCATCCACTGCTCTGTGGATTTAGCTGAAAGATATTTAAGTTGAAAAAAGCAGAATTCAAACTGCATTCTATGTCATTTTAATTAATATTCAAATTTTTATTTATAGATTATGCACTTAGACATTTCCTATCTTGCAATTACAGTTCCTTGTGTTGTGAGTGGGAAGGAGATTGAGAACTGGAATTGAGAGAAGAAAATTAAAACCTTTCTTGCATTTTGTTAACTCAGCCTTCAATTCTTTGCTCTTTCCCAGGGTATTAGGAAGGGAAAGATGTCTGACCTGAGTACAGTGGGAAGAAAGCCAGACTGGAATGGGAGAAGAAACTGAGATAAGGATAAGGAATCAGGGTGGAAGCAGAGATGGTGCCTGGGAATGAGGGAGGGGGAGTCTGGGAATTCAAATCTAAGAGGGAAATGGTGAAGAAAATGGTGAGGTAGTTAGAGAGGGAAGAGAGCCTGCCTTTGGATAAGGATTTGGGGAGACTGCCAAGATTAGAATGGTACAATTGGGATTTATGTGCAGAAAGTCTTGAAATAAGTGAATCTGACAATGTGATAGTTTGCACGATGATAAATGAGACTATATCAGCAAAGACAAGGATGCAGGCACACTACTCGAGTTTAGGCTGAGCAAGTTGCAAGCCAACAGCCAAGATGAAGTAATTATCTGTATGTTTGCTCTTCACCAGTATTTTTTCAGGTGGAGACTGTAAGCTCATTAAGAAAGACAGCACTTTTCAATCCAAATTTGATAATTTTGTAGAAATTACTTTCATTTATAAAAAAGACTTTTACAAAAGTATTCTACAAAAGTTGATTAAGATTGTATCAGAAAAAAATTTCTAATTTTTGACAGCTTTACATGTATTTCTAAATTTCAAGAGGTGAAAACTACACAGAAAGATGGGGAATATATAAAATGTGCTTGCTTCCAATCCACTTGCTCAAACTTGTTCTAAATTTAGTCCACTTCTGCATAAAATGTCAAAAGATTTGAATAAAAATTAGTCTGTTTGCAGTGAGTACCTGCATATCTTTCCAACAAAACTGAAAACTTTTTTATCTTTTTTGTGGCCCTTTTTATTTAAGTTTTGTTACAAGTTTTCATATAAGCTTTACTAAATGTCAAAAAGAGCTTTATAGAGCTACTCCTCTACTTTTTAAGACTTTGGTCTCAGAAATGTCTTTTTAAAAATAAAGAATCTGACTGATCATGAGCTCAACAAAGAACAGCTAGTAAGGAGGTCTATTGAATTCTGTATAATGGTGATCTTGACATTAAAGCTCATACTTAAATAGTTGCCAAAGTAATTTCATAATCTTCCGAATTTTGCTAAATAGAGATCAAAATTACTTAAGCATTAACTTTATTGAGGTCACTCAGATGCAAATTGAAGAAAAAATACCCTGTGAGAGTGTTTGCTACAGATTTTTTTCTACCAGCTTCTGGATTTTTTTTCAGGATCAAAAGATATCATTGGATTTTCACTCAATTATGTTTGTAACAGATAGAGTGCATCTTTTTCTAGACTCTGCCTGAGTTGCTAAGAACAGAATCTTCAATGTGAGGCCTCTTTAATTATTTCATACTGAATGGTCCTTGCAGTGTCTAAATGATATGGACCACTGTGGTTTCATCAGCAGATTATTCTCCCAGGCACGTTTCTTTAGTTCTAAAGAATAATGATATTTTATACCTATTTTTATTGTTTGGTTTATTACTATTATTTCTTGGGTTTACGTTGTTTTGGTAATTAGGTCCATAAAAGAAGGGATTATCCCACCAATACAGAGGAGTGAGTGGTTAGTGAGATCCCTGAAGGTTTTCAATACTTTACAAAGTGTATGCAGTTAGATGCTTTCCAGGAGAACATTCCAACAGTAAAGGGAGGTGCTTTGTGAGTTAGATGTGGAGTGGAACATGTGTCAGATCTTTAAACCTGAGAATTCATTAATTTTAAAATTCTTGAATTCTAGAGTGATCTAGACTGATCCCCCGATATTACAGAAAATGAACTTTTATCAAAAATGAAACAAATATAATGAAAAAATATAAAGACTATTTTCCATTTACTGTCCGATGCAGCACATCTCAAATTTAATTTTCAAAATAATTCCAGTTAGAATGCTGAAGTTCTTAAGTTCCCAATTACAATGTCAATCATAATCAAAAATAATTCCTTTATATCTTGATTCTTTGCTAATACATATCTTTGATTTCAAGTTGAAATAACAGGAAAAGTGACCAGTACAACAATTTGTATCTTTTACACCTTATTTTATTTAACATTAAATACATCAGGTCAGGGATTTGGGGTTTTTTTCTCTTTTTTATTCAGAATACATATAGAAAATTACATATTTGAACAGTGGAGCCTGCTCCAGGAATGACTCATTTTTTGCACTGCGCTTCTCCCAGGTAAATTGCTTTAACAACACTAAATATGAGAAGAACAGGTTTCACAAGTTGTGAGCATGTAAGCTTGAAAGTATACTAAGAATCTGATTTACTTACCCCTTCTAAAGCATATAGGCACTGTTTCCCATTTTCCTCAGAAACTATACTTAAGGTAAATACACTGTAATCTCATAAAATGCCTTTTGGTCAATCCGGGACCAGGGGCTTAAAAAGAGTATCCATTCACAGGCAACATTTCAAGGTAGGATGTCAAACCAGGGCTCAGGCTTTAACTCAGCAAATAAGCTGGGGGTTCAGCAGGAGCTGGGAGGGGACACAGCCAGGATATCTGATCCCAAATGACCAGAGGGATATCCCATACTATATAGCATCATGCTCAGCATATAAAGCTGGGGAAAGAAAGAGGAAGAATGGGATGCTCAGAATGATGCCATTTGTCTTTTCAAGTCACTGTTAGACTGGATGGAGCCCAGCTTTCCTGGGAATGGCTGAACATCTGCCTGGGCATGGAAAGTGACAAACTAACTCCTTGTTTTTCTTTACTTGCATGCACAGCTTTAGCTTTCTCTTTTAAATTGTCTTGATCTCAACCCACAAGTTTTCTCACTTTTACTCTCCTTATTTGCTCCCTATCACATTTGGGAGGAGAGAGTGAGAGGCTCTGTGAAGCTGTTGCCAGCTGGGGTCAAACCACAACAGAGTTAGAGCCTGAAGAGATCCATTTTTCATGAGTCTCCTAACTGGTTCCCAGTGAAAGACATAGGCTGCAAAAACATTTCTTCCCTGAGTATTTTTTTTAATCTGGGCAATGGCTGGAGGTCCAGCAATTGAAAACAAATCTTATCTTTTGTTAGGTTTAAGGCTGTGGCTGGGAGAGAACCAAATATTATTCCCCTCTTGGTGTGTGGCTTGCAAGAGCCTTCTGCAGGATTCTTTCCTCCTTGTTAGAGTAGGCATTGTGAGATACGTTTCAAATGACTGTCATGAAAAGCTAAATAGTTAAAAAAGGATGACATCCAAAAAGATGTTGACATCAATCTTCCATCATCACCAAGCAATTCTGGCCAACACAGATAATACACAGCATACTGTTCTATGAGGGGCAATATTATAAGAAACCTAGATGTAAATCACATCCGTACCACATTAATATTTGTATCTGTACCACCTTAACCTCCTACAAGAATCAACCTGCCCTTGGCTGTTTTATGTTGATAGTAGTTCTTTTTCACTACTGAGCAAATGTCAAGATAAACAGAAGTCATTAGCAAGTGTTGAAAGTATGGAGGAATTCTGATCCACAAAATCTGAATATATTTTAATGCAATTAGCAATTAATAAAGGTCTTTGACTTACTGATAGGACAAGCAGATTATGAAAAAGTTTTGTTAGTCAGTTATTTATAATTAAATAGCTAATAAAAGTGCTGGTGTAGGCATGAGCTTTTAAAACCCTATACAAAAGATAAGCTTCTCTCCCTGAGAAACTATCAATTGGCTGAGAAAATAGCTTTAAACATTAAAATGTATTGAATACTGTGAAGAGTGGGGGGGGTTTCCAAACAGTGGCAACACCATTAATCAAGGAGATCTTGTAGGGAGTTAATCTTATCTGCTCAAACATATTGAAATATCTGGATCTTTGGGGAGCCAGACCTGTATTCAGGACATCAGTATCAGTCCTAGGAAAGACCTCGTCATCTCTTGACATTAACAACATAACATGTGTCCAGAGTCATTTTAGGTCGCATAGTATCTGAAGAAAAATCTTTTGCAGAGGTGTTTAAGATGCAAATAAGTATCTTGAGCCTGACTCTGTTATACCAGACATTGATATAGAATGGATATTCTTTCTAAGGTATGAGCTTTTTAATTAAAAGTGTTTGCTAAGAGTGAGTTGTATTTGCTCTGGGAATCAGACTCTGACAAAAGTGAGTGGATTAATTCAAAGTGAGACAAACAACAGCTATGTCCTGACGTTTGGAAATACCTTCACAGACAAATTGTGAAGTCAGAATCACAGTTCATCACACAGCAATAACAAATGACAGCACTTTCCTGATCCCAAATATGTAAACCAGATATTGTTTGAAGTTCATATTCTTTTTTCAGTGGCTGACTTTAAAACATCCTTCAGCGCCAGGCAAATTGCTAAGCTCAGTATTTCTGAAACTCTTATAGCTACTCGCAGTCAGAGGAGTACTTTTTAGGGCACAGGAAGGAGTAATGCACAAATACAGAAGTACTATAAAATTCCATTCTATTCTTGCCAAAGTGAAGCTAACAGTGTCATACTGATATATAATTAGGAAAAATAGTTCTTTCCTCATGGCAGAAGCTTCTATATGGTAAGAAGGACAAATTCTCCAGCATTTATGGTTTCCACTGTAAATAACTTGAAGTATTTTTAACTTAGGCTTTTTACTGAAGCACTTTTTCTATTAAAAATCCTATTTCAAATTAATAAATATTGAAAAATATTATTTGTAAAGCAAGCTGTAATATTAAAGCATTTGCATCTTCATAAGAAAATTCTACAGTAAGCTTCACATCTGCCATTCTCATAAACAATCTAGGAAAGGAAGGCCTTTTTTCCTATACTTTCACATTTGATAGGTGTTCATACAAAACCAGTGGGAAGAACTTAACTGTTTTAATTGATGCATAGTGGTTTTTCTACCAATAAACAGTATTTATGCACAAAATTTTATTTCTAATTAATTTTTTAAATACAAAGTTATTTGTTCTATCTCCAGTGATTTTTTCTCACCAATCACCTAAATATCTTCAAAAGTTAGGTTATATAATTTCATTTAATAGTATCAAGATCACATATATGCATACATACATACATATATATATATTTATCATAATTACATGTTTCAGGTAGCTCTCAAATGTGATTCATATATAATATATACCCTGATATGCAAATTATCTATCTTAAACCAAAAAGTTTTGGTTTCATAAAATTATGAGAGCATTTGATTGGAAAAGATCTTAGAGGCTTCAATCAAATCTCTAATATGACAGGTACTTTGTGATGTAATTCCTCTCATAAATAAGTCATACTTAAACAAGATTAGAGAAGCTGTGAAAATACATATTATGAATGAAAAGGTCCAATTACCAATATATAAACTGATAAATGTATCTCCATGGTGGAATTAATTTTATACACAGTACAGGACTGTCTCTTGGATAAAGTAATTAGACAGTCCACAGATATTTTGTTAAGTATAATTCTTGATCTTCAGTTCTTGGTCTTAATATTTTGGTTCAAGACATAGCTAATCCCCCAAAACTCTGTATCTCTGATCACAATGCACTCTAAATCAGTACTTTCCCAGCAAACAAAAAAAAGCCTGCCAAAGAATCAACACTTAAAAAACAAACAAACAAACAAACAAACAAAAAAACCACACCAAACCAAAATGAAAAAACCTAACAAACCACCCAAATCCCCAAAATCCTAAAAATCCTATGTCCGTCCTCACAGGAAGAATGCTCTAGCTGCTCCGTGCTGCTGATCAAAGGAATTCTGGAAGAAGGAAGAAGTTGCTGTGGCTGAAAATCAACTTAAACAGCTGAACAAGTGATCTTGACGCACATATTAAAATCTTCAAGTGGAAGAGGTGAACAAATTAAGAAAATTAAAAGAGTACATAAAACATGACAAGTTACATGTAACAGTAAATCAAAATAATGATACATAAAATTTGTAGGGACCTTTTGAACACATAAAACCTATTAAAAAGAATTGTAACTCATCGGGAAGAGAAACTTACTACAAAAGTAAGAAACAAAGTTATTTTTTAAGCATACATGGTTTTTTCAAAAACGTTTTTCATAAAGAGAATCACGAGTGCTTCAAATGCCCACAAGACTTAGAAATAAAAGGATAGAAAACAAACAGTGGAAGAACATGATCCATTTCCACCACGGACAGAGGTTAGCAGAAAGCTTGCCAGAACCTTCCCCTAGGTTCTAGTTGGCTCAAGATATTCATATATATTCTCTGGAAAAATATAGTGATGGAAAGTGATGCTGGAAAACTTTAGATTATAGCAGTTGTTCTAGATAACCAAATCTACACCTGTCTGCAACCTCCTATAGAAAGTTGTGAAGTGAGGTTTGTCACTCCTATGATGCTTAGACTTTGCAGATTAATGTTTGATGGGCAGTCTGTCATCTAATTTTTTTTTTTTTTTTTTTAATAGTGCTTCAGCTTATCTCTTGTAGACAGAACTTGGTTTTAGGTGTTTTTTTTGATAAGATGCTAAAGCAACAATCATTTTTCTGCACAGTAACTTTCCATCAAAACTGAAACACAACAGTCTTTTTCTGTTAGCCAATACACAAAATACTTTTTAAATAATTTTTCAAAATATGACATTGACTTCAATCTTGAGCTGCATATTAAACCTGATGAATACTATTGAAGTTTTAAGAGACTGTAATATTTTACCCCAGTATAAAATGTAAGTGATGCTAGCGAAATTGATCTTTTAGTCTACAGTGAGTTCTGAGTGCTCTTATAGAGCTCCGTTGGAATTAGGTTTTCAAATATGAATACATCTTTTGGTAAGTGGGATGTTTTTCTGTCTATGTAAATTAGAATCTTCTGTGGCCTCTTGTAAGAACTAAAAGAATTTGTCACTATGGATTCTCACATTTCCTTCTGGTAACAGAGATGTCTTGTTAAAAACCAATTTTATTAAGTCCATCTTTGAAGAACTATGTTTCAGTCATACATAACATAATTCACAAGTTCTATATGCTATAAAGCACATTATCTAACATTATCTGAATATCCAGATAATCTGATGCTAATGCATGTCTACCTCTGTTTCTCTGGAACTCCTCTTTTCCTGAAGGTAACTCACAACTGCAATATTCACTCGCAATCAAATTCAAAGAAGGAATTTTCAAGGGTATCACCAGCCCAGCAATTTTACTAAAATAAGTAGTTTAAAGAAGATAAATTGATGAAGGAGAGCACTCACCAGCATTCCAGTGAGGAATTCATTTAGTCAAATATCAACTGAGTGGTAGCACCTAGAAGGCCAATAAGCATAAGCATGTTAAAAATATAGCTCCAGAATTATTGCCACATTTGATACCTCTATTTTGACTTCCAGGCAAAATAGCACTTGTGAAAGACATGGAAAAAGCTGAGAGTGTGATGATGCACAGATGTAAGGAACATCATGGAAAATCAGGAAGGGCAGAAAGCATGGTAATGGACTCCTGATGTTGCAGGGAGTAGTCTTTGGAAGAACAGCCTGGATATGCCATGGCTGTAAGTTCTTGGAAAAACTAAGCACTGTGATTGGATTGGTGGGAGAAGGGTGTATGTTGTAAATGGGAGTGATGGGGGAGTAACAACTGGAGGTCACAAAACAAATTCATGAAACAGTGGTTACTGTTGATAGACAATTTATCTTAATCATTTTAATTTGATTTTAACAGTTTGTTTCAGTTTGTTGTGATAGCACATACATATTTCTTCTTTAAGCAGTGTATCTTTGTCTTCGAGGCACTGCCACACTGCTGAAATGCCTCACAAAGTTCATAATGCAAAAAAACAATGTAGTTTAAGTGGTCACCAAGTTTTGATGCAACAGAATCTGTAAGCATTGTGTGAGATTTCTTCCAGTATTTATAGTACATATTTTTCATTATATTAGTATTAGAAGTAAAAATCAGTGTGACAAAGCCATGTTTATGGAAAATAAAATACTAGATGTTTTATGGAAGTACTTTTCCAAAAATGGAAATTACACAGGTCTTATAAATCTTTACTAGGAGAGTTTATACTTAATATTTGGCATTTAAATTAATAATAACATAGAGCCAAAATAATTTTTATTTGGTTTAGTTTTTCAATTTAGAACAGCCTTGTTGAGTTAATTAATTAATAATACCATTAGTTCTTATAAATAGTGGCCCTACAACTTAATGTGATAGATCACGTCTACACTTTGGAGAAAAATAAAGTCATGTTTCTTGCTCAGGTGCATATGAATTAATGACATGAAAAGAAGGAATCTGAAAATACCAGATGCTAACAGAAACATGGAAAAATACTGGCAGTTAATTTTTTTTTTTTAATTCTTGCTGAAAATCCTTCTGAAAAACTGAGAAGAAATTAGGCATTTCAATGAAAGATAAAGGGCTTTGTTTTGATGCAGTATCACATTTTAACTTGCATTACTTCCATTGGCTCATTTCTCAATTTGAAATAAAAGGTACCCAACTATTTCAACACTTGGGATCAAATCTATCTGTACTGTAAATAAATTAGGAGGAACTCAGCCCATTATAAATATATTTTTGAGACTAATATAAATACAAGAGTGATTATAGATAGTAAGGTGACTATTTATAGTAATACTTAAGTAATTTTTTAAGGAGAAATGTTCATTTTTTAACCCAAAAATGTTTGGTTTGAAATATTTCTTCTCGGGTCTTTTTATTCCTTCGAAAAGTGTTCCGTTCAACATGACAGACCTGTTAAACCCTAAATTAAATATTTGGTCCAGAATTATCCCAAAAGCTTTAGAGATGTATTATGAAGAGTGAAGGGCTTTTACATCTGGTTATTCCAGTCAACTAAGGTCTTAATTGCTCTCAGGAGGCAACTTTCTTTCCATTAACTTTAACACAAGCCTAGAATGATTAGGATCTTAACATAAGATCCTCAGTTAAGTGCCTGCACTTATCTGGGATGAATCCATAATTTTAGCTTTTTAATCCTCTCTACTTGAGCTAAAAGAGGGAAGGGAGAATGAATTATGCATTTATTAGAAAAGAAAAATTGTCAGATCCACCTTCAATCTCCCCTGTACCTGGGATATTCACGTTGGACATAATTTCCCTAGGCAAATACGAAAGATGAGAACTCAAATCTGCCATCTCATACCAATGCTGTATCTAGAGCTGCAGTGACTCTTGTTGGCATCTGACATTCACCTTTTTCACTGCTCCTAAAAGTAGCCGAAGGATTCCTCTAGGCAATGCAGTGGACAAATATCATCTGTTCTGGGTTGCAGTAGTAACTATGGCAATGGGATTTGGATGCTTTTGTTGACTGTTGAAATACCATTCTTGTTCCAATTTTTCAATGTGCTGGCTCTTAACTAAGCTGTATGGTATCTGGGATGTAGTTCTATCAATCCTTCCTTACAAGGTTCAGATTTTCCCCTATATAATTAAACATCTGCTAAAGCACTAGCAGGAGCTGAGTTATCCCGTTTCAGAATTACTTTAACTTACACTGGGAAGGGTGTTGTGCCAAGAAGTGTATTCCTGATGTATCTAAATCAACATGTGTCCTCTCCCAGGTGCATGTGCTTAAAGATCTTTTTTTTTTTTTTTTACTAATTTCAGAGGATTAATCAAGACATATGCCTAGCAAGACAGCCTTAGGATTAGGCAAGGTGACTTCAAATGTTTAAAAAAATAATAAAAAACACCTCACTCCAGTGAAATGATGAGTGTTCAACATTTTAAAAAAATACTTTAGAAAAGTAAAGGATGTGTTCTCATTAAAAGTGTCAAAAAGAAATAGGAAACTGAACTCTCAAATTCAACTTAAGTTGTAGCTACATAAACCAGACTATTCTATGGCACATTATGACTACTATTCAATGCCAGGGCATTCAGAAGTGCAGAAAAATTTAATAAAATAGAGAAGTACACTACCAGATAGATCAAAGTTTTCCCATATTTTGGAATCACCTCCCTTTCAGAAAAAACTTGCACTTTCATTAATCAGCATTCAGAGCATTGGACCTGCAATCAAAAGAGAACTTAGTATTCAGTATGAATAGTGTGGTTGGGCTCCTTATTAGCTTTATGGAATCAACTCTCAGTAAGTCAGTTTGATTAGCAGTACAACTGGAAAGGAAGGCTGAATCATAGGATTATTTAGTCTTATGTTGTGTTTCCCTAAAATAAAGACAGAATTTAAACTTTTGCAATCTCCTATTGCTAGGAACAATATATTTTGAAAAGCAATACAAATAAAATAGAGAGATATAAAGAAAACCAGTAATTTTTTCCTTTACTGTCAGCAAATTTAGTAATGCAAAGGAAGAGAAATAAAAAGCAACCTTTAAAATTTTGAATAAAAACAATTTGAGAATTGTGAGATAAAATTACGTGTTTCATCTCTGAGACAGTGGTCAATTCCATGTCAAGTCTGACATATTCACTCTAAACATCCCCATGATTTCAAGACAGGGAGCAGAAAAACACAAGGAAATTAAATTACAGGGGATTATTAATTCTTACTGAATCAAAATGAAAATTTAAAAAAAATGTATCAAGGACTAGAGATAAGAAATCTAATAACAACATTTGTTATAGAAGTTACAATCAAATCCTTTTTTCTGTCTTTTCTCATTAAAAAAAAAAAAAAAAAAGCAAAGAAAACCAGCCAACACAGAATATCTAATAATTGCATATTATCCACTTTACATGTAATTGCTTGCTTATGCAGAGATGCTGCTTTTGAAGTGGACACCACAGTGTTATTAATGGAACTTCATAGCAATCTATTAGAAAATAAGTAATGGCAAATGTTTCCATATAGCTTCCTTCCCCAAAATTTTAGCAGAGATTGGACAGAGCAAATACAATTGATGTATGAAAGTTTGAAGCCTATAATATTTCTTTCATCCTCATAATTTATTTTTTTTATTGACTCTATACATGTAATTAAAGCAAAATTATCACCATGGTAACAGTGCTGAATCTAACAAAGGAAAAAAGTACAAGGAAAATCATATGTGAAAGCAAATAAAAGCCTTAAAAGGCATTTTGCAGTCATTTTAAGGTGAACTTCACTCTCTGTATCTACAAGGCGGAGACCAAAATAAGTTTAGTTGCTTTTCCATTTTTACCGTAAACAATTTTTAGGAATTAAAATAAGGTGATGAAATAGAACTCATACAAGTTATATTCATTATTATGAGAGCATTCATAGAGGATCTTTTTAAATTCACTCAAATTGATTAAAAAATTTTCATTCTGCTTTGTTGTTTTTAATGGCTTTTTTTTTAAAACAAAGCTTTAATTTTAATTAAACTACAATAATCTTTTAAATATCTGCCACTAATTACCCAGGAAAAGTGTTGCATGGAAAAATTTCAAAGGTCAATTAGTATTTTTCACAAAAGTTCATTTTCTCTGGGGGTAAAATTAATCACAAACAACTTCTTATGTCCTCGTGTTAGTAACAAAGGAATGAGTTCAAAATATTTTCTCAAATACTCTGAATTTTTATACTATTGTTCATTTTTATTTTAATTTTTCCATATACTCATTCAATTTTTTTTTTCTTTCCATTAACTGTCTCTAAAAAACACTACAGATGTGCAGATTTGTTAGACTCATCAAGTCTAATTGACACAGGACTCTATTTTCTATAAGAAAAAGTAGACAAACTACTGATTATGCTGATTGCCAAGAACCTGATCAAGAAACTGCAAGGTTGTACCTGACATGAGCAATAGGCACAGGACACCTCTTGTCTTGGTTTAAAGAAAGCTTTTAATGGGCTGCAGGCACCAAATTTTTCTGCTTGACTGAAACTGAAGAACTTCTTCCTATGCCTAGGAACAGAACTTCAGGCACCAGAAGACCTTTGAGGCAAATAAAACTCTGAAGTTACTCTTTACTGTGCACAGAATTTTTACAGTTCGCAGGATGGAGGCCTTAATGATATTTAATGAATAAGCAATAATATAACAACAGAGGAATATTAAAAGCCAAATTTTAATTGTCACTTTGCTGCATAGATCCCCTTTATATGCCATTATACGCTAAATTCAGAACTTTCTTGGTATAATTAAATTAGATCTGAAACTTAATGATTCTTTGCACTTTAATGTTACTGGATTTTGCCAACAAACAGGACAAACTTTCTAATTTTTTCTTGTTATCATTTTGACTTTTGACATGAAGTGATATGTGACATATCTTAATGATACAGATCTAAAAATCTCTATCACTCTGCTATTTCTTTGCCAGTTAAATATTGTAAGAATTAATACATTTACAGAATTATGCAGGAAAATTTATCGTATTTTACTAGAATATTAATAGTCATGACATCTAGAATGGAAACGTGATGCAGAGATTTTTCTCAAAAATTCATGTTATAATTTTCTTCACAAATCTGTCTTGCCTCAAGAGCTATTACAATGAGATTTAATTTACCCTAATTTTACAGAGTTAAACCTATGACTGAAAAAAGAGGGATTTATGCCAGGTTTTATTTCTGAAACACAGAGGACAACGATTTTTTTTAATGTTATTTTCAGACATGTACAAATCCAGTTGGAGTTAGAAAATATTCCTATTGATCACATTTTTAAATTCAGACCAAAGATTTTTGTATCAGCTGACTGTAGGGATAACTCTGGAATCCTTTCAGCATGTTTCCTAGTTTTTGTGCCATTATCACAAGTAGACAATATAGTGATATTGATGCTACAGTCTCTATGGTATTATTAAAAGGGACATTGATGCATGTCGAGTTACTCCTATTATCATTCCAGCTGTTTGTCAGTGTTATTTGTGTTTGGACAGCTGATACTCACTAATTTCCAAGCTCTAATCAGATTTTTATTTGGTGTTTTCCTTCTAATGAGCAATTGGCTCACTCATCACAAAATACTCTGTGAATTTGTTTGTTCTTTTAATACTAAAAATTATCTCCCTAGGTATGTGTGTGTATATAAATAAGGCATTCTAATGCTGCTTAAATTTGTAAATTTGATTTGTGTAACATTGAGATGACATGTAGTAGATAACCAGGTTGATATGGCATGTAATATTTCCAGTGAAATCCACACTAGATGATGAGATACATGGCAATGTTCCTAGAGCTACTCCCTTTCTCTACAACCTCCAGAATAACATTACAGCCAATAGCTTTCAATCACTATGCCACACCTGCCAATGCACTTCTGGCTCAAAACTTTACAAGAATGTTTTAGATAACTTACTAATTTGCACTTAATTAATTTTAGTGAATTTTATAGAGAGGACCCAAATTCAATACATATCTTAAAGGATTATGTTTCTTGATATTAAATATTAAAAAAAAAAACAAAAAAACTTGAAACAATATATTTAAAGCTTAGAATTTCATCTAAACTGCTGTACCTGCTCCATTCTACCTTTAGTAATGCTCTGGAGAGAGTAGGAATTTTTTTTTTTTTTATTTTTCAGGAGGGAAAACATATAGCAGGACTAACGAAGTTTGGGCCTCCATAGATTTGTTTTGTGGATGTTTGACATGGGTGCCTGATAAAATGTGAGATATGAGTGGAGGCTTACCAGTCTGGGAATATCTGTAGGTTTTCATTTTGTGTTTTCCTTTTCATGCATATGAATGTAAATGGGACACAAAGAACTCGTGAAGTAACCTCACTGAGAACCTTGGACTTCTCTGTGGTTTAATAATAATTGAGTCAAAGTGACTGGGGAGGTAAGAAGGTTCATACTTTGGTTGCTTGCAGATAACGTGGACACCTAACTTCAATTCTGGTCTATAGCATCTCCAGCCCAACTCAGCATAGTTGCCTAAGCAGCAGCTCTTGTTCCTAACCAGTTGGTACAGACTAGCTCACCATCTCTTTTCTCAAAGCAAATCTCATGTGCATTGGTGTCATGCACACTGCACTCGTCCAATTCTCCAGATTCTGCGTGATGCCTTGGTGGCCCAAATCACCATCATTATAGCTAGTACTTCTTTTCAATTGTGCTAAAGTTAAATCCCCATTCAGACAGTCTGAAAAAATATAGGTCTCTGTCACAGTTCACTGAGTTCTTTTTCTCTGAGTATTGTGCTGCAGGTATGAACAACATTTTGAAATCTTGGAAGGCTGTCAATAAGATCAGAGGTTTTCCTTAAAAAAAATACAATTCACAGACCTAAATTCTGCTGAAGAAAGCTGTTTGCACTACTAAGAATACTCTTGACCTCTTTTCAGTGGAATATAGCAGAACTATGACTAACATGATACAGTAAATAATGAGATCTGTGACAAAGAAGAAAGAACTATTATTGACACATACAATATACTAGAATCAGCTAGGTTATATGCCTCTTATTTTGTACACAATAGAGATATAAAGAGAATAAGATTCTTCTCCAAAGAATATAAGATTAGAATAGCTGGGTAGAACAGACAAGTAAATGGAAGACACTGGACAGAATAGATAAGCTTGTGAACAAACCCAACAAAAACAATAGAATAGTTAACTAGAGTCTACCTAATCAGTTAGTTCTGGGGAAAAAACCAATACAAATAAAACATTTATCTGATTGAATGATCAAGTTCTTGTTCTTCAATTGAAACCTTTGGAATAAAAACACCTAACACTTGATTCCACCCAATATATTTAAAAGCAATAAAATAAAAAATATTTCTTTTCAGTTTTTAATTTTTAATTTTAATTTATATTAAATTAAAATAAAATAAACACCTTTGAAAAAAAGTATTGCAAGGAAAGATTGAAAATTATTCTTGAACTTTTGAAAGTACTTCACCTTGACCGGAATACGTGAACATTTACAGTCAGTGCAACACTGGGGGTTTTTTAAGTAAATAATACATATTTGGGAATAGATGAGAGGAGAAGCATCACGAAATGCACCTGCCTAACCGAGATCAAATTACCAGCATTTTTTAAAGCAGGACTGAAAAGCAGAAAGGTGATGACTTTATTGAATATTTTGTTGTTGCAGTTTTCCCAGATTAAATGTTGAACTTGGTGTGGAAACATTTGTGGAGTTGAAAAGAAAGTAGGACAAATAAACTGACATAATTTGCAAATAAAAGCAGTAAACTACTGATACAGTAAAATGAAAAAAATAGAAGGTTTTGAAGATGATTACAATGATCACTGCTATTTTGTGTTTGTTACAGCAAAACTGCTAGAACAGGTACAGATATTTATTTAAGATACAAGAACATTTGAGTTTGAGTGGCCTACTGAAATCAATTTATCTATTAATAGCTATAAAGAGGAAAATACTTCCTAGGTGATATAATCAGAGGACAAGGAAACATTCTGAGTAAATAAATCTAGAGATTAAAATAAGGGATAAGTTGTGTTGTTCAAATTTTCCAGTGATTTACAGACACTGTTAACTTTAGATCAGTAATTACACTATTTTCACTCTTTTGTTAGAACTCTAAATGAAAAAAAAATGTTCCAAGAAACCTAAGAAGAGCAAATTCTTCATATTCTCCTGTTTCTGACAGGTAGCAATGAAAACTGTAAGCCTTTAAATGATGATTTACAAACTGATGTAAATATACTTAGAACTTTTAATTTCAACCATTGCTTAATTAAAATATGACTTGTACTTGGATACAATTTCATGTTGTTTAAGACACTGTGGTTCATATTTGTATCTACATGCACTTTTTTTTTTTCCCAGTAAACAACAGGTAGAAACCAAGAATCATACTGAAAGAAATTCAGCTATAAGTTGAAGGCCATCATGTCTTCTAACGTCACTTGGTCCTCGATACACCAATATTCCTAAGAGTCACCTTATCACGGGTCACATATGAGTACAAAATGTTTCTTCTGCAGAGCTGTTACTTTTATTAAAAAAATAAAAAAGATGTGAGATCTGTTACCCTAGTTCAACTTCCTTTGTGTGGTGTGCAAGAAAGTGCCTGCCTAGGAGGCATTAGGGTGAAGCATGGGCTTAGGCAGAGCCGCAAGTGGTCAAAGAAATGCTTGAAGTAGCATATGCTCTAGAAAGCAGATGAGAAATGCAGCACCTGTGAAATAAGAGCAGAACATAATCCCACATTTTCAGGAACTACTTCTAATGCTTCAATTTGTTTAGAGGACACAGGAAGGGAATATTCAGGATGTATTAAGAATATCCAAGACAGAAATGTGTATAGGCCAAAGTTATCCAGTCCTGCAACGTAACACATTTAAGATGTGGTTTACATTGGCTAAAAGGTGAAACCTTCAGACAGTAAAATAGTACTGAAAAGTTAAAAATTGACAGTAAATTTCAGTTCCATGGACCAGGCTTGGATGGAGGGAGCTGGATGACATATTTAATCTCATCAGACTCTACCCATAGGGTATCCTAAAGAGTCAGCACACAGATACAGAACCTCTCAAAAATAAAATGTAACAAGGAAATAACACTAATCTTTTCTTAAATGTCAGTGCAAATCTATACTGATTTTGTGCACGCATTCCTTTTTCATCTGGCTTTCTTTCTTCTTCTGAGGTGTGTCTTAATTATCATACAACTGTGAGGTGAAGGAAGAGCACAGGTTTTTGTTCAGTAGTAGAGAAGTAAAAGCAGTTTATAGACAGATTATTTTAAAAATTAAGAGAATTCCTTTTTTGCCCTCTGTGCAAAACACAGCAAGAACCAAAACAGACATGTAATGCGTATTACATTATTCACTCTGTGGAAAAGCCTGAAATCTCAGGTGCCTTAATCACCTATCAAACATTTGCCTTGTGAATGAAGGAACATTAACAGAACTAGTATTTTAATGCCATTATATGATGACAAAGGGCCTAAAGATGAACAGAAACAAAGTTGAAATGGTCCTTGCAAAAATGCAAATTATATAATAATATTTGATCAAATATATGCCTCAATCTCCCCTCAAATACTTACTGTAGATATTAGGATTTAATGGTCACCTTTTTACCTTGGAAATAAGTGACAAAAATCAGATAGTGATGGAAAGAATCAAAGTTAGAGCTTTGTAATGAAAAAAACTGGAACTAATAATTAAAACACAAAAAAGTAATTTAACTGAGGAGGGAAAGCATAGATAGAAAAAAGCACAATAAGACAAAAGGAATGAGTTACAGACAAATAACCAGCAGGATTTAGATAAAGAAATGGCATTTCAAGCAAATGGAAACTTT
Organism: Corvus kubaryi; assembly: GCF_017639235.1. Lineage (NCBI taxonomy): Eukaryota > Metazoa > Chordata > Aves > Passeriformes > Corvidae > Corvus > Corvus kubaryi. The sequence goes on along the minus strand of NW_024580667.1, from coordinate 32,437,329 downwards.
TTATATTCTTGGCCCTTGGATAGAAGGCAGGAACAAAATGAAAGAACCATACGAATAACTCAGCAAGTAAAAGCTTTGGGATCTCTTCAGAACAGTAACTCCTCCTTAAAGTATGACTACCTGTGAGGCTGAACCACATTAAAAGACATGTAATGACACTTATCTGCTTGAAGAATGTAAATGAGTATAATTACACTCGTATTCTGTATGACATTGAGAAGAAAACCAAACAAAGGGAAATATGCAAAAAAGATGGTGTAAAATGAGGAAGACTGAAGGACTTTAGATTGTATGGAATAAATAAAATATTACAACAAACTTCCTCCCAGCCCTTTGGCTATTTCTAACGTTTGAATAGTTCCTACATTTCAAAATAGGATTATATTTGCCTAATTATCGTGTATTTAGATTTAGAAAGTAATACTGACTTCTACCCTTCCCTATGGTTTTAACAGGTTTCAAAAAAGACCAGAAAAGTTATTTGAAGTGATTTTTCAAATCTCTAAAGAAACAAAAAATTATGAAACTTAACAAAAAATAGTTTAATACTCTTTTTTTAGTCTAACCATGTGATTAAAGAGTATTGGATTTTTTGCCACTTGATTTTTAATTTTTTTTTTTTTTTAATTTAAGGATTTACATGAATCTTAGTTTAAATTTCTTGTACAACATCATAGATCGTTAAACCAATCATGTAAAGTAATAATGTAAAATCATGACTTGGAATAAAGCTTTCAGCTGCCAACTAACAAAATTACCTTAGAGACTGCTGCCAAAGGAAAATAAAGTATTCAAACATAAAAAACAACAGCAAAGTATACATGAATGTGACCTTTTGTCACATACTGCTGTAGTTTCCTTAATGATGCAGGCCCCTTTTCTAAATGGCATGTTACAAAGTCACCAAAAAGAAATTGCAGTTAGGAACACGGCAAAGCAGGATTACCTGTTCTCTCACTAGCACTGTACAGCTGCAAATTATCTGATAATTTCATTCTCAGTCAGAGAGTGATGAAAATGGCATTAAGGAATGGTGGAAAGGGGAGAAAAAAGGTATATTTACAGTTTACCTGCATTTATTCACTGTAATACCTTAGAAAAAATGGCTGAGATGAAAATTAGTAAGGGGAAATCATCATTTAATGTAGAGCAACAATAGATTATTTTCTGGTTTTAGAGTAAAGAAGGAAAACTGGAAGTCTAGGATATGAAAAAGAAAAAATAGAGAACCAAACATTTCTTCTTTTGAAGAATGAGGGTAAGTTTTGAAAGACAAGATATGGGAAAAAAAGCTTATAAACTATTATACTGCAAATAAAAGAGATGAATAGTGTCCTTTTTTTTCCCATGAAAGAATATTGAACCCATAATTTTCCTCATGATGTTATACCCACCATGACACATAGTATAAAATGAACCTTCATCATGAGCTGTCAGCAATGTTATCTTATTTTAAATTAAATAAAAGCTGTAGTAAAATATTACATTAATATATAACAAAAAAAAATAGATATTGAAAGGTTTAAAATCAAAGTTTTTCCTTACTGACGTGAAACATTTCTGTATTGGCAATTATAAAAGCAACAGTGCATATTTTTAGATAAATGAAAGTTTCACTTAACACTCTGGTTACAATTGTAGCCAAACTATTTAGTTATACTGTATGATACAGGACAGTTACACCTGAGACTAAAACACAATCTTGGTCTTAAAGGATAGTTTAGCTCTTAAACTTATATTTAACATTGGGGTAAAAATGGCACAGAAGGAAATGCAATCAGACCCATCCCAGACAGACTTTGTATCTGCTAAGGCAGTCAATGATCAGGTCCAAAATAATGACTAGAAAAAAGCATAATGCTATGGTTTCCACTGTTGCTAGTAGCTCCTGGCACAACTCTTTTTTTTTTTTTTTTTTCCTACTGTACTATTTAATGTGTTTTAAAACAATTCTAACCTTTCACACTGAACAATAAATTCTAAGTCACCTAAACAGCTTTTAACAGTATGTATATATTTCCAACACTTCTTTTTTGAATACGTGCTTAGAAGGTGACCATCTCCAGCTCTGAACATATTTTCATACATAGATTCCTACTTACAACACTCTTGGTGTGGAAAAGTGAAACAAAGCAGAGAATTCTTCCAAGCAGTAGTAAATTTAGTTGAAGCCTATAGCTAATGCACCCCAGTCACTTATTTGTACTTCCTAAATTAGGCAAGACTGGATCAACGTAAAAACTTATATCAATACTTAGTAGGTATCAAAAGTGGCAGGAGACAGCAGGTGGCATTCTGAACACCAATCTAATAATAATAGAAACACATTACATATTTTGAACATCATAAAAATAATCCAAACCCCATGAAGTCTGGAGATTTTTATGTTCTGATCTTGGTTTGAGGTTTTTTTTATGAGAGATGAAACAGAACACCTACACACCTGTGATCGTTAAAAACATAATGGCACATTCTGCAAATGTTGTACTGAAAATGTACAATTATATTCTAAATATATGTCTACTACAGTTCTGTTTAGACAAGTTTGTTCATTTAATTACATTTCTTTTTTTTATTGGTAAACAATGGTCATGTATAAAATTTGAGCTGTTTGCCTTTCCTTGTTTGTTAACAATATTTTATATAGCATTGCTTATCTATTCATTATAATTAGAAAGGGTTTTTTACAATAAACAGATTATTTTCCACTCTTAAGGAAGAAGTAGTTCACCCAGAATCTTTCAGTATCCTTCATTTCTGAAGTTTAAAATGTGGCTATCAGTGGCAACCACGACTTACACGTGGTGAATAAGACATCTAATTATTGGATGACACTTCCACATTACACAACCACACCTCAGATTTACACAACCACATCTCAGGAGCAATCATAGAAAAGAAATAACACAGAAGACCAAAACTGAATTACTGACCCTCAAACATGTATCTAGCTTCATACTTAGCCTTAGCAAATAGTACTAATAATTCGTTTTCAAGAGCTCTAAGCTCACATAATTGCTGCAAATGTTATTCTGGCTTTTCAAAATAGATGCATGAGATAGTACACATTTGCTTTAATCGGTCAGCCTGAAACTGCACACTGTTGGCTCTAAAATAAGATTCCTACCAACCTCAAAATCAACTCCAGTTCAGCCTTGTGAATGCATGCAATTTTTCTCTGCCCTTTACTTTCCTTCGCAGTGTGAAACATGAACCACAGGTACTCATTGTAGAGCACTTGGGAAGGAAAAGCTGTTTCTGGATTCACAAAATAATTGTATAAAATCCTGACAGTTTTGAAGCAAAAATATTGGCTGGAAATAGTTCATGGAACTATGTTACTCTATTTAATGTTGCTCTCCACAATTTCCTGTAATACTAGAAACATAGCAGGATATTTTAGAAACAAACTTGTAACATTGGGTAACTATCTCTTTTAGTTTTGTAAAATCAAAATGGCATCAAATTTGTATGTGGATACAATTTTAAGAAAATCAATATATGCAGTTCCACTGATTTCAAAGGCACAATATGAATTTGCTCCCGCAGAGGAGTTTTTCTTATACTTTCAGGGGCTCACAGTATAAATTCCCAAGAAAAGCAGTTATATTGAATTTATTCTTAGAAAAAAAAAATAATTTATTTATTTTAAAGTTCCATAGATATTGTCCTCAGTTTTCTTGCCGTTTCAGTGTAGTAAATAATCATTTCTTGGAAGTTGGATTTTCAGAGGTTTTTCTATTTTCCTTCTTTTCTTGTGTGATCAACAGGTCACTATTTCTTACATTCACACTAACTCCTGAACTGTGCAGGCTACTTGGTTTCAAGAGCCATTGAAGATACAAAGATACTTTCTCTTCCTTTCAAACCTGGAAAGAGATAGGCGAAAACAAGAAAAAATATGGAAGCAATCATACCTATACTAGTCTTTAGATCATTGCACATGAAGATGGTCTTAAAATAATCAAAAATATTATAATTATTTTATTAGAATATGATCTTATTTTTCCATTAACCAGGAAAAATGCAAAGAGAGAAAGAAAATTATCATCTCAGACTCTGGAATGTAAATTTACATTGCATTATCTACAATTAGGACAACCCAAAACTACAATAAAACCTCACTGGAACGAAGAATTGGAAAACTTCCGAAGATAATGCTTCACAATGACCAGAGCAGGTGTCAGGAGCTGATTTGGGTTACACAGTCTGCTTTGCCAGTTTTCATGACACAGATTTGAAGCAGTGGACGTATAGAATTTCTGCCAAGGTCTACATTTGATGTGGTTTGGATTTGCCCCACCTTGGAACAATGGACTGACCATAAGCACTGGAAGTGCACTAGATACATTTCTGGAGGATATCTTCCGAATATATTTCTTAGAACAAAAATCTCTCACATTCCAAGAACACTTTTCAATTTTGAGGTAAACCAGTTCAAGTCAGGAAATCTGGTAGACAGACTACAAAAAATGCAGCTCTGATCTGTAGCAAAACATTGATACAGACATGCTCAAAATCAAGTGACTTGAGTAACACCATAGTACAAGTGCTGGGCAGTTATTTTCTGAATGTATATGGCATCTACACTGAAAACCTAATAATCAGAGGAGAGGAGATAACACTTGCATAGGCTGATTCCACTTTATGCCTGAATTGCCCTTTGAAGATGCAACAGTGACTATAAACTATCAAGAGAGGCAAAACCTCCTCTAGCACCTCTCTTGAGCACCTGTGCTGTACATCTGAACTTAAATACGACTGCCAGCACCAGCAATATGCAAGATACCTTTCAGGAAGATAATGTAAAAGCAGGGGAAGATAGCCAATGCAAACACAGCCTTTTCTGGGGGGGGAAAAACTATTTTCCAGCTATGAGAGAGAATCAATTATTTGGTTTTTTGAATTACCTTTATTTCATCATCACTGAGCTTCTATACTTTTTACCTTCTCAGCCTGTTTGGATATAACCTGTACTGAGTTTCAAAGTGACTCAGAAGTAAGTATCACCAGTATGTTCCCTCCTCTGTTTTCCGTAGATATCATTTTTCACCAATATGGTTATTCATGATCAAAAGACTGAGATTCACAAAAAACCCACCCAAACTTAATATAGAACAAAGAATTTTTCTTGAAATACTGCAGTTATTATAATCTAATAGTAACGATGTTATATAGATTAGTAACTGTGAGAGAAGCCCAAGGCCATTAAAATTATAGCTGTCAAAATTGTGCACTGAAGTAGTAGCATATTCTCTTGACATAGAATATCTAACATGACCATAAAATGCTCAACTTTCAAAGGATTATTTTAAGTCCACCGTTTTAGATTTTTTTTTTTAATTACACTTAAAAATCTCAAAGAATTGGTTATTCATTCCTTTAGGGTAACCAGCACTGACATTTCCCTTTAATGGCTTAGCAAAGAAAATTACCAGACATCTGTCTTTCTGTATGCCTTCTATCCTGATTATAACGAATTGCCCATCCTTCTCCTGTACGCATTTTGAGCGGAGCACTGTGATACAGTCTTGTTCACAGTGTATCATACAGATATACCCTCTTGAGGAAATCTCTGCAGTTATGTGCTTGGAGATACTGTCTCTGATCTCTAACATGTCACTACAAGTACAAAGTTAACAAAGATCAAAGATAAAGAATAGACTTGAACCAGTAAAAGAAGACTACCTTGAGAGGCCTGTATGGAGAGGTAGTGGCAGACCTGAGAGCTTAGAAGCAAGATCCTTATTCCCCTTGTGTCAGAAAGGGAATAAACAACAGCCAGGAGCTGTAATAATGCACTTGGGTTTTTAGGAAAACCACCTTGCCAGTTAAAGATAAAACTCTGAACTCTTTCGGCTCAAGAAAGTAAACTAAGCTAGAAAGCTGAACCTTTGGACACTTTACTAGATGGGACAGTCAGAGGTTCCTAGTATATGGCTACTGTTATTTTTGCAAAGATTTTTTCTTGAAGCTAGATTGTAGGTGTTTTATCTCTTCAGTGCCTTATGCACTTTTCAGACCAATTTAGTGAAAACATTTTTACATTATTCTAGCATCCACCCCTGCAAAATTTTATGCAAACGTTTCGGTTCTTCTTCCAACTGTCCACCTATATTCTATGTATTGAGAAGAATTGATTGATGGATCTGTATTGATTTGTGAACTTTTACAGGTATTACAGTCTTAGCACACTACCTCTTTGTGCTGAATCTTCATATTCTAGCAGGGGTTTTTTTATTAGTCTCAGTTGCTAGAGGGCATATTTAAATGGATTTGAACAAATACTTCCTCAACTGGTTTCACAAAGAAAGAAGTTGTCTAGTATATTTTTTACTTCAAATTTATATAACAACTCATGTACTCACAGTTTTTTCAATTTTGTGCACTTTCACAGAATATTGGATGAACAGCTCGAGAGTCCTTTATTGTCTTCACAGAGAGCATAAAATACAGACAGCAACAGGCGCGATTTCCAAATGCTTTTAACGTGCCTCAAGCCTGACCTTGAAGGAAACACCTCTAAGATAAGAGTCAATATCTCAGAAGCTTGTTTTGTGGCCTGGACATGTTCAGAGAAGATATTTCATAGGATTTATTTTTATTTGTGTGTTCCTGTATGAGCTTTAATTTTGCTGATGGCGACAAGAACAATTTTAGTTGTCAGCTGAGATCAGGACTGTAGCTATGCCTGTCAGCGCAGCAATTATGTTGAAAACAGTGAATTTAGTTCACATGCAGTTACAGAAACTAAACAACAATAGAAATACAGACACTTCCAATACAAAATAAATATATGCATCATTTGCTTTAAATAAACTGAGATTTCTCTTCCAGTAGTATGTATTCATATGTATGATTGGAAGCATACAAGGAAGACTATTAAGACTATGCTAATATCTATCCATCTTAAAAATCAGAACTTTCATTTTGCATTGTAACTTGAGTCTTGTGAAAAGAGAATTTAGGAGAGATGAAAACAAAAAGAGTCTTACAGAAGTAGGAAAATAAGAAACTGTGGAAGTCAGGTTTTGAAAATGAATGATAGCATTGACATTCCATATTCTTATTTGCTGATATTCTGTTTGGACTACTGCAAGATCTTTAGGGTTTTGTTTTTTCTTTGGGGGGGAGGGTCTGGTGAGGGAAGAGCATGGGGTGGTGGTTTTACATCTCGTTTTATTTCTAATGTGAAAGAATAAAATAAACTGTTTTAAAAAATGTTATTACTTTCCTTTTCTTTGAATCTTTAGGTTCGCATTCAAAAGTGACTAACAGTTGCAGATGAGCACATTCTTCAAAATTTTGAAATATTGTGACAATTCATTGCATTTCAGGATTTCCAAGGTGGGTATCAGTACTCACATCTCAGGTACATGCCCTCTGGGTCATCTCATTTCTTCGTGTTGAGTACAGGAAAATCACACATGAAGGTATCAGAATAACGTGCCAAAATTGTCATTAAATAAATAACTGAAGCATTTACCCTGAAAGCATGACCACTAGTAATTTTGTTCGTGTTCCACAACTGATTTTGAGACTTCAACTCATATAAAAGTATCAGATACCCAAAATTTTGGCTTCAAATGAAACAACTGATTTTATCAATACTAAAATATTTTCTCAAAATAAAAAAAAAATACAAATATAGTCAAATATATATTAAATGCTAAAATGAAACAAAATGAGAGATATTTAGCAATTTTTCAATATTTTTCAATTTTAAATCCTATAAAACCCCAATATTTTTTGAAAAAAAATAATTTTCAAAATTAATATTTTACAACTAAAAATGTATTAAATCGCAAAATTTTTCAACTACATTTACTAGGAATGTTCTACATGTCAGACTTGAGTTTTATTTTTTTTTTAAGTGGTACCTTATTATTTGTGAGAATTGAAAACACCTAAAATCATCAAAGTGACATAATATAAACACAATAAACATGTATAATGAAACATCAGATGTTCATCCTTCTATCTGTAATAGAACAAGAGAAAAAAATATTTACTTCAGTTATCTGAAGTGTGTTGCCAGAAATCAGATTTTCACAAATAAACCCTTTAGATCATTGGTTAGATAGAGAAACACACCCAATATTAATGTAATTACAATCCAGCAAGAGTGGAAGTTTTACGGGTATTTGGTTAAAAAGAAATTAAATTAGTTCCTAGCCCCCCTCTTTTCCCCAGTGACTTTTTCCATTTCATAATTTTTGTAGGCTATTGTCATACCCCAATAACTTTTATTTTGTGCACATTATTTCTGGGCTTTCCTAAGCTCTCCTCCTTTTACCAATACTTTTGAAGTAGCAGGTATTATTTATGCTATGGATAGGGAAATATAGCAATTAAAATCACAATATCCTCATTTCTGTCCTTGGCAAAAACAGTGAACCTGAACTTTTGCTTAGATGTCCACAGACTTTTTCAGGTTCTTCAGGGAACCTGAGCAGTAATTGCTAGTTCTTAATACAAGAGCTCTCATCCTCTTTGCATGTTATACGTTGCCTCTGCCAAATTAAAGCATTTGTGTGATGCCAAAACCTTCAATATAGAAAGAGTAATAGGAGTATGAAATGTTTTGGGATTTTTTTCCGAGATAGGTGGGTTTTTTTGCAGGGACTAAAAAATTATAATGTAACAAGGTAACACTGGGATATTTATCTCACAATTATGAAGGTCTATATCTGAAGCATTTATTCTAGACTCTCTGTATAGCCACTACATTAATGAAAAGCTGAATTGTAAAGTCACTTAAATACTACATTTTAAAGACAAGCACACTGATCCACACCAATAGGATTTCTATGTTTTTGTGGGGGCAGTGGGAGAATGTGGGAGAGTTGTTTATGTTGGTCAGGCTATTTTTACAGATTTTTTTCTCCCTCATGTTTGCTGGTTAGAATATTATAATTAATTTTCTATTTCCTGCAGGACCTAGAATTCTTAAGGGAATATTTTTTTTTGATTATTCCACAACACATTGACATTGGTGCAGCTTACAATGTAAGTTTAGCAAGCGTGCTGAGAGAAACAGGATGAAAATTCCTGGAAAGATTCTGCACTATATACAAAATTTCAGAGTCATAGAGTGAAATCTTCACTAATACATGAATGTACACCCAGTTTTAATCATATCATTACAATGATACAGCAAATGCAAAAAAAAAAAAAAAAACTTTGCTGGGTAATTATCTTATAACATCTGTCCTGTTGTGATTAACCAAGTCAATATACTATTTTACATTTCTCCTTTTGGAGTACCATTTTATTCAAAGTATAATGTACATTAAAAACCTCTAACATATTCTGTTTTTTGTCCAAGATTTTCCCCTGCAGATTGCTTTAGAATTTGCTGTTTAGAATTGAAAATGTCTCAATAGCATTATTTTTAACATATTTAGGGGTATCTGATCATCTATCTAGCCTTTAGCAATCATTGCTCTGTCATTGCTAATACTCTGCATTATGTATGGAACATATGAATTAACTATAGAAAAAAAACTTGAAAAAAACCCCCAGAGACATGGCAAACAAGGGCCCCATCCAGAGAATGCTTACAAAAAACTGGTTCAAAAACAGCACAAACAAAATCTATGCTTTTGTTGCTTGTTTCCACTTTAATCTATAATCACACCAGTAGCAATAAGTGTGTGTGGGTTATTTGTTGGGTTTTGCCTGTGTTGAATTAAATATTTTAATGTTTCACAATTGAATTGGTAAAGGGTCTCCAAGTAGCTTAAGCATTATCCCCACCTTTTAGCAGTTATACAGGATTCTAACAAGGATATTTGACCAGGATTCTAGTGAAGATCTAGACAGTCACTGACCATTTCCCTCATTAGGCTCTCTCAGGTCTCTCTCAGATCTCTAGATCCTAAGGATATTCAGAAATTATGTTTAAAGCTTATGTCAGAAAGGAAGAGACATAAAATTTAGTTAGACAAAACAGAATTTGTCAGAGAAAGGAAGAATCGTAGAAAAAAACTACAGCATGCAGCAATCATAATATGAAAAAGAAGCCTCATGGACATTTTTTACATAGGAAAAATCCTAAAAAATCATCAGGCAAGTTGACAAGCTATCCTAATTACTAGAAGAATTGCTAAAAAATAGAGGTTTTAGCCACTTGACCACTGGATCAGATGAAAAGAGAATGAAATGGCACTGAGAAATAGCAAACTATTCCCTGTAACAGTTAGGCCCTACAATACGTGAGAACAAGTGTGTTCACACTTTAAGACAACCCTAAATTCAGTCCTTTCAAAACCTAGTTAGACTGTAAAAAATATTCTCATAAACCTTCAAGACAGCAAACTACTAGGGTTTGTCCAAATCTGCTTGAGTAGTTTAAACATCAAAGAACCAAGACTTGGAGACTAGAATTTCTTCTTGTTGCATGTATGCTTGTATCACCATTCTGTACTCTGTATGTAAAAAGGGACAAATATCTTTTTCTGAAGTGTCAAACCCAGTACATACCTCAGCCACTTCCTTGGTCTAATACTAGGCAATTATCAGAAGCTGTTCTCCTATATCAAGGAAGCTCAGTGAAATCTTCTTCTGAGGAAAAGTGACATTAAAATGGCAAGCAGGGAAAGAAACTTTCCTAATCTGAATTACTGTAAGTCTCTCAGACATCCATTTTCCTTCTCATCTTGTGAATCTGTCTTTTAGACTACAGTTCTTGTGGGATTAAAAGGGTATCCTCTAAAGCAAGCACATCTCAGTGCTAAACCCAGTCAGAAGGAATAGGTAATGCATTCAAATTAAACATTTCTGTTCCTCATAAATATTTTCTTCTATGAAAACATCCTGTGATCTTATTAGCATGTTTAGTATAGCTTCTGGCAGTGTACAAAAGAAAATGTTACATAACCCTTGATTGCTTTTGTACTGACTCTTACCTTAAGACCTACATTTTTAATTCCATTAGAGTAGATAAAAATAAAATCTAAAAGGATAAACATAGAAGATTTTTTACACCCAGCCAAATAATTTTAAACACCTTATTATCAGATTTGAACCAAGAAAGAAATCCAATACAATAAAATAAATCGGAATGCTAAAGCTAAGCACAGGTCAGCTTCATTGTGGTTTGGTGCTGGTTTTATGCTAATTGCTTTTTCAAGGAGGAAGCAGAGCTCAATGTATAGCAGTACTCAGGTCACTTCAGACCAGGTTTATGGTCTTATGAGAGGCTGATGTGGCACAGAGAGTCACAATTCACAACTGTGTTAATTGCTCGTGGAACCACACTTCAGCTTTCCAGTGGCGTGAGACTGTTTCTCTGCTGATGCTTACTTCATACTGTGTCTCTTTAGAGCAAAGCCTGCCAATTCACAGACTGTGCCAAACCTGAGTGCTGTTCTTTGAAAACTTTAGCCCTCTAAGAAATGAAACCAGCTAACTTAGAATGTATTACATCACTTTGATTAGAATAATTGTTGTCAACTTCACCAAACATTGATTTGTGGCCCCAGAGGTGCAAAGTCAGAGACTCAAAGATAATTATACTCAACTCCCATTTGAAGAGTTACATTAAATGAATGTAACGAATTAAATTACTGATCTCTTGAAAGAACATTAATATTGTTCAGTGAATACAGGCCAGCTTCAACTTCTCATATAAAATATCCTCTTAAATATGTCTTCTGTGGAATAACACATCTGTAAAAGCAGGTGCCAGTGCTAACACAGTAATCCAAAAGAAGTTAAATAGGAAAAGTATTCATTCCCATTTTTAGACTCATTCTGAAAAACTTAATTTTTTCCTGAGAAAAAGCACTATAATTTCTTGATGATACACCTTCTTTAGCAGTGACAATTCCTTAGCTATCACTTCATCTCTTTTCATCCTCTAGGTGGCCTTTAGGGTAAAATCTATCCTTCCTGAGAATTGCTGGTTTCTGTGGGTTTTTTAATTTGAACTGCTAAACTACACAGCTCAAACCTTAGATTAAGTGTATTTTGGCAGATTCCTTAATCAGATTGTGATTAATACATATACTCTTGAATGTGACTGAAAGTGTTTTTATTCTTGCAGATTTTTGTTTGTTTGCTTGTTCACTTTGGGTTTGGTTTGTTTTTTTTTTTCATCACTACAATGGTAAATTTTTCAAGTGACAGCAAAATTTTTGCCTGTCTTGCACATAGAATTAGCATATGCCACAGGATCATTAAGAACCAAATTCCTAGAGATACTGAAGCATTGCAACACTTTCCAGTCAGTATTTAACTTTTAGATGTCAGGGAAGGGAAGGGAAGTTATTTACTGTAACTTTCCTACAGACTTGTTTTAAAAGTAATTTTATATTTCAACTATTTACTTATATTGACCATCTGCTGTTATAAAAAGTCATTTTCTGTTTTGATTTTCTCATTCTATCTTTGAAAGAAAAGCAGTATTGAAAACAAGGAGTTCAGTTTTTGACTGCCTCAAAAATATTCAGAAGTGTTTATATTTTGCTTGAAAAGGGTCAGAAAGTAAAATCTCTTCAACTCAGTCAGTTAATACCAAGAACCAGTCTTATTTTTAGAATTATTTTACCTTTGTATGGAAACCAACTCAGTGCATTTTCAGAAAGTTCTTTAGTTTCCATGGCAAATGGGGTCATTATTTCCTGTTGAAACTGACGGGTTTTACTTATACTTTCAAAATGCTTTTCACATGATGGCAGCAAACATGCAGAAACAAATGCACTAGAGGTCTATTGTTAATAGCTGTTAGTTCTTAAAATTTACACAAGGTCAATATAACCTTACATTAAGGCTTATTGAAAACAATGAATGATATATTGCAGCCAAATAACTGAAATTCTTAGCTGTAAATAATAGAAAGGCTTTGGTTATTAATAAATTAAAAGAAAGGGGGGGGGGGGGGGGGGAATGGGCAAAAATTGGGGATTTAACCCTGAGAATATAGCCAGTGCCTCAAAAATTCTTATTTGGAATAAATGAGCAAATGAATAAAGCAAACTACTAAAGTTTTATTAGCTGGCTTGCTCAAATCCTTTACAGCAGGTAAAAATTTAAATGTTCTTTACATAGAACTTGTTTGTTTATTTTGATTTTCCCTTTGCTAGATTATTCTGTGAGGCATAGTCACATCTATCTGTCTATGTTCATAGCTAGAATATTGCTAGAATAAAGTAATAATATTATAGAAAACACAGGAATAACTGGAGGGTCTAAAATGTGTACATTTTATTCATGTTTAAGGAAAATAAAATAAGCTTGATCCCCCAAAATTATTTTCCATCCATTTTGTCTGACACTTACCATGGCTCTTTTTATGGGACTGTCATAAGGAAATCAAGTTCAATAAAACTTTGAGTTTGAATAGTCTGATCCAAAACATGCAAAACTGAACAGTGTCTTCCCTTCTGTAAGACACTATGTGGTTGTTTCAAAATACTATAGAAAAGTGATCTGTTCTCTTCTAAATTAGACACAACGTTCCTGTGGGTGCCTTGTTAGCATGCCTTCAGCTGGTATAAATCAGAATGGTGGTTCCCCTAATGGGAATGGAACTGTGACAACTTTTATCAGCTCATTCCTGTGCTCCTCCTCCTCACAAACTATACACTGAAGTGTCTGGTAGTACTTTGCACTGAGAGAATCAGTGTCAATTGGCATTAACTGAGTCATGCATTTCTTCTGAAGCAAATAGAAAAGCTATCTTCTGTACACTTTTCTCTGCACGCCCTGAGCCCAATATATAGAGATTTTCAGTGGCAAGTGGGAGGCTTGCTGAATGGAAATGATTCCTTTCTCCACACATCCCACATTTCCATCCTTTCTGATACTATTTAATCTGTATGAAAATTCTTCAAGTGCCTCTTGAGAATGCCAGTGCTTCAAATTTGAGCAGTATTTGATATCACAAGAATAAATGGGACTGGAATCAGGCCTATATATGTTTGTATAGAAACTAACTTGTATAGAAACTATCTTATATAGAAACTGAGTACACTGATTTCTATTTGTGTTTCTGCAGGGAAACCAGAGAATATAATAGTAGCACAAATATAACTGCTTAACAAACAGATCCCTACATGAACAGTTATAGTGTTTAATAAGCCTACAGGAAACAATGCAAATTCTTTGGAGAACAATGTCAGGTCATTTTTCATAGCCATATTCAAATGCTGAAAACGGCAGCTGCATGCTGAGCCAAGGAGGTCAAGAGTGGCAGTGCCTACTATCAGTGATACAGATATCAGGGGCAAAGACCCATTTCTCCTCTTTGTCCAGTTTTGAGTATCCCATTTATTACAAAGTTTCGACAAGCGATGGAATACAATGAAATCTATCTCACCAACCTCAGTACACATTACTTTTCCTGTTAAACAATCTAGGCTTGTCCTGAATAAAATGGGTTCCTTTGCATACCATACAGTGCTTGCACAGTGTGTTTACCATGCCAAGCTACCCTTGTCCAACTGACCTGAATGTCAAACATTACAACACGTGTAAGGAGAGAATTAAATAAGCAAACAGAACAAAATGAAAAAAAATGCTATGCATTTTCACATTTGCCACAAATTAGAGGATAGTTTATTCATGTCCACATTTTAAGTCTTATTGTTATTCTAGTTTCCTACATTGCCCTGACAGATCCTGTCTGAAGCGTCACAATGCTACTTGCAATCTCAGAGCCTAAAATCCAAAACCCAACATACAAACAAACCCAGAAATTCCTTCAAAATCTGATAATCATTTAAGTTTTAACTTTTCAAAAGACAAATATGAGTAATACTGCTACTAAAAAAAGGCAAGTATAACAGTATAAAGTACGTTTCTATGTATAGTAGCAAATTTCGTGTTTACAAATTGCTACTGTAATGCAAACCTCTGTTTCGTGATCCAATAGTAATAAAAGAAGTGTGGACAGAAATCAGAGAAAGAATAATTTCTAGAGATGAAAAAATGGTGCCTAAAACATCAGGAAGCTTTCTGAAGTTGTGTTAATTGTCAGTATCTGTCTCTCACTGAGAAGGGATCTAGTTCAGTCCTGTACTGGAGGGTTTTTTAGCCAGTTCTCAGTGGTGAAAGGGTGTTGTTCTCTAGTTTAGCCACTTTGTCAAGTCAGTCCAATGGAAACATCTCTGTTTTGTTTGTTCCTTTGTTTGTTTGTTTTTTCCTTTGGCTTTTTTTGGTGGACTCGTTTTCCATGTGCTCAGCTCATTAAGCTAAGCTACAGACCAATTGTAGTGCCCAGAACTAGAACAAAGGCAAGAAATGTAAAGTGAGAGAGTGGGACTCCTCTTGTGGCAACAACCCTCACATACACCAGATAATCCTTAATCAAAAGCTAATGGCGTTTTACTTTTCAGACTCCACTTACTTATTTCATTGGCAAGAGTTTTTGGAAAGATATTTCAAATTATGTTTTTCCCCAAAAGATACGAATCTATATATTTGGTGTGTTTAACTACTTGTTTAATTTTTTTAATATATATTTGAAGTTTAAATACTTACAGAATACTGCATTCCCAGTAGTTAACAGCATGTCCTGCATTATTTTCGTTTGAAAGACCATGCAGATTTTGTGAACGAGGAAGAAAATTAATGTTCCAACCTGCGTTACACATATAAGCAACAGCACATACCAACATAGAATATGACCTTACAAAAAAATTGTACTAAATAAAAATTTCTTGCTTCCTAAACCATAATGTTATAAAATCCTTTTGCCTTGCTTTGCCTTGCCTTGCCTTTCCTTGCCTTGCCTTGCCTTTGTCTTTAGGGAAAGTTTTTGGCTTTATGCTGTAGGATTGCCCCTAAAAACTGGTATGTTTTAGACAAAATGCAAAAATGTGCTTCATTTCTAAATGAGCATGCTGAATCAAGATATCTTGCCTCATAATCAATGTGGATTCCTAATGGCTGGGGGGTGCCAAGATGACTAATTTATTACAGGTACCAAAGGGTAGCATTGCAGAGTCCCATCTGACCTTGGACATGGAATAAGCCTCTTTGTCAGAGGCTCTGGCTGTGTGAATACCACGGCTCTGAACAGAAGTCCAGCAGTATTCTGTCCTCATATCTGAGACACAGCCAGAGGCACATAATTGAGATTAAAACTCTTCGCCTACGTTCAGTCTTGAAAGCTCATACTCATGCTCCAGGCACATACTTTCATTCAGTACTGAACCTTCAGACAAATCCTCCACCTGTCTCCACCCAAAGCTTAAATATAGTCTTTCTAAAATACCACTGAAGGTGTGAGTCTTTTGGTTGACAATTAAATTCTTTTGAAGCTGCATGTCTGAGAAGCAGAAGGGAACACATTATAGATATTTGCATGAAATAGAAAGCAGATAAAATACATTTAAATATGAAAATAAAATACATTTGAATCTGCTTTGTGTTCTAGCCTTTTTGTCACTGAGAACTCACCAGATCTTCCTGTCTTCACATAGGGAGGATGTGCACAGTTTGTCCTTTCTGCTTTGATTAATTCTGCTATTAGAGCATACTGTCCTTCTCAATGTCTTGGTCTTCCCCTTGCCCTCCCTGCACATCTACTCTTACTGCCAGTGATCCTTTGTCATCTATGGCAAGATCTCGTCTTACCCTGAGCACTTCACTCTACATCTCTTCTCTTGTTTCAGAGAAAAGGAAGAAATTTCATCTCCCAGGATGAGCAAACCCATCGCCCAAGGCAATTCACTTAGATGAGTGAACAAGAACAAATGACTACTGCTCTTCCAGCCTCCTGACCTGTGATGAACAGACGAATGAAAAGGCATTTTATGATGCAGCAGCGTGCCAAGCGAGAATTTTAAATCATCCACCGGAATTTGTAAGTTTTGAAAGCAAATGTTTATAAAACTATCACACAAGCAAATAAGAAAGCACTTAGGAGTTTTCATAAGAGCAAAATAGAGCTTTCACTTCTACTGCCCCTCTCATAATTTAAGCAAGCCTAAACACACAGTAACATAAGTTTTACAGTCAAAGATAACCTTTACCTCAGTCCTTCAGCAGGCATTGCACAGGTATGAAATAAGTGAAAATTGCATAATTAGACTACAGAAATTGAATGGAATGCTGTTATTCATTTTGATTAAACTCTTTCACCACGTCTCTCAAACACTGCAAACTACA
Organism: Corvus kubaryi; assembly: GCF_017639235.1. Lineage (NCBI taxonomy): Eukaryota > Metazoa > Chordata > Aves > Passeriformes > Corvidae > Corvus > Corvus kubaryi. The sequence goes on along the minus strand of NW_024580667.1, from coordinate 32,420,211 downwards.
ACACAGCTGTTAAAACCAAAGTGCTTAATAATTCTATTTCAGATGAAGGGTCATATTAACATCAGTTGATAATTTTGCAGTCATTTTAAGTAGAAACCTAAAAGGAATGACAAGCAAATTGTAAACTTACTTATGCTACCTCAACTGACACTACTTACCAATTTAGTCACATCATACTTTATAATCTAAGAAGTCAATTAATATAGATGGCATGGACCAAAAAAAAAAAAAAAAAGTTTTGCATATATTTAACTCTCAGCTTAACGATAAATTGTATCAATATTTTTCTTTTGATAAATCTAATAAAGAGAATGAAAAAAAAAGCCTCTTTAGTTCAAGATAATTTTATTTTTCTCTTATCAGCTAAAGCAGTCATACTTTGGGTTTCCGCTTTCCAGTTTTCCTAACAGTAGGAGGGAATTTCCTCCAGGGCCTTATCAGCTTGAACCACAACCCCTGCACTGGTTTCTGGTTCACTGACAAATTACACTCCCTTAATCCCTATCCACGAAAGTTTTAATGAAGGCACATTTGGAAATTATATCATACATGACAATTTCTACATGTAGCCAATGTGTGAAGCCCCACCCTTCCTAAATGGCAGACTGGACTTTGCACTGCAGGTGAAGAAAGAGCTCTCCTTACAACTTCTGAACTACCTTTCCATTCACTCTGGCTAATGTGGCTTGCTTCCTCTGCTTACAATTTTATTTACAAGTTGAAAATAAACTGGTTTTAAAAATTGTTCTTTATTCTCAGAGCATTTTCAAAAAGGGCAGAAAAATGACTCACTGTAAAGACCAAAACAGAATGAGGTAAACTTCTCTCACTGAACTAGTATGAATGATGGTAGTCATTTTACCAGAAAATCCCGAACTCTTGGCAGGAAGATAGGTGTCATGACTGCTTAACAGGAGTCTGGGCCTACAGCTGGCTGCAGAGGGGCAGGTGACTGCGTGGCTTCTCAGCCTCCCCACTGCCCTGTCCCTGCAATGCAGAGCTGCTACACTGAGTCTGGCTCATGGGGACAATGGTTGAATCTGCTGGAACCAGGTTGGGGTCACTTCTCAGAAGTGTTTGGGTTTATTTAAAGGAGAAATGTAAGAAATTAATGATGGTTGTGGTAAAGCTAGTAGTGAGGAGAAGGGGAAGGCATAGAGGTGAGGCAGAGCCCCAGAGAAACAAGTTGACTCAGTCACCCTCAGAAAGCACAGGACTGGCAAGTAGGTTCGGTACAGTAGCTCCAGTAAGGAGAGGCTACACACTCTTATCCCCCTTGTCCTTACAGCAACAGCTACAATATCTATATTTGCAAAAACAGCTGGGAATACACCAAAAGGCATATCAAAAGCCAGCAGTCACATTGCGTCCCATACTCTTCTCGGTCACATAATAGCATGCACCTGGCACAGAACCCCACAGTGCACCAAAGGCCATATGCAGGATTCTAATAAGATCAAGCAGTGAAAAGAACTGTCCTGTCCATTTTGAGGAAGAAACTGTCTCTATCCTAAAATTCTCCTTGTTCTTCTCCTGGAAAAGAATGTTATATCTGAGGAGTCCTTTGGTCACATTAATCCCCAAGTTTCCTTCTTACCACCCAGAAAATGATCATGTTGCTGCCTATCTTAGATTTGGCCCTCTCATATAGACTAAAGAATAATGGGTCCATTATTTGATCCTCAAAACTATTTTGAAACATGAATCCTTTTGTATTTTATAATGGTTCCTTGGGATAGCTGTTTGAAATGATTGTAAGTCTAATAATGTCCATTTTTAGGACTTACATGTCTACCAAATATGTCGTGAGAGTCTGCCAGTACATAATTATTGTGTGACATGTTTTGCCAGGATTTGAAAATGAAAATCTTCACATATGTATCTACTCATATAAAGCATGTTATCATTATTTATCCAGCTGTGTTTAAAATCCGAAAAAAAGAAATCTTGCAGGCTCCTCATTTTGCAGTGTTTTTGGTACCAGTTTCAACTGCACCTTCACTTCCCTCCACCAGATATTTCTCCATTGTTTTAAGACTTCCAAAATTTTCTTTTTCATAATGTGCATAGCAATTATGCCTAAGTGCCATCACCATCTCATTGACGTAAAGGAAAGCTGAGTAAGAACATATTTAAAAACATAGGAAGAATGGTATCCTCTCCTGTTCTGGTAAGCTTGTGGAATTGATATAGTGGGACTTCAATTCTCAACAATATTTTGTATTGTGCTTGACTGGGTTGTACTGAAACTTGAAGTTTTCCTAGGCATTAGGATGACATATTTTTCCACAAGTGAAAATAACGGTGTCTGGGTCATGCTGAGGTGAATACTCACTGGGTATGTAGATACCTTCCACAACTGAAGTTTTGCTGAATTTCTCACCAAAAAAGTTTAAATACATTTTCTAGTTTTATTGTATGTCATGCTTCATCCATGTTTACCTCACTGCAGGAAAAGTTAAAGTGGCAGGGGATTTGTTACTGGTTTAAAGAAATATAACAAGAATAAATAGATTTAGAAGCAGTAAAAAACACCAAAAAAAATGTTGCTGTCATAATTTCCAGTTATTGGATACACAGCAACCTCAATAAATACTTGCTTCCGCACATAACATAGCAGCTAAATTGCCTAACAAAATACTAATATATTTCTCAATAGTAAAAATAAATATTAAAATGGTACTTTAGAAAATACCTATCTCCTCAAAGGAAAAATCTTACATCATCTTTTACTGTAGAACCTTGGACATTTGTTACCATCTTGCCAGGCAGCAGTAATATAAAGTGCTGCATGACAGGAAAATATTAATTCATACTGTCAGGTGAAACCTGTTCAGGAGTCTGTGACCTTTCACAGAATATCCTGTTCATCAGCACAAGATGATGTAGCCAGTTTTCTTATGTGAAATAAGCTTAATTTTTTGAAGAAAGACATAAGAAATAGCTCGTTAGGAAAAAAAAAGTTGTAAAATGCTTAGACATTTTGATTGAAAAAAGTAGAGATTGAAATCCTATTAAGAAACATAGCAGGGATAACAAAATTCTCTTCAAAAATAAGTAAATTTTATAATGAAAGTGTGTCTGTGAATACTTAATTTCTAACAGAAATGGGGCCTACATATTCTGCTGTCACTTCTTTTTGTAGCACAGTAAGGTGGCACAACCACCCTGGACATTTTTCATCCCTACTTATTTGAACATTTATACTGTAAATAGGAAGAACAGCTAGGCTGAAGCGCACCTCAAATTTTTAATTCACTTAAATCATGAGAGAAGCTCTATTCATCTTAAGCAGGGAAATGCAGAGAGGAATTCAACTACAATTTAAACCTGTGTTTATGGCTCAGACCTGAACTTGGCAGAATAGAAGTCTCTGAAACTGATCTCTTCAAAGGCTTAGTGTTTTGCATTGAAATGTGTATCACCAAGTAAACTGGAAAAGGAAGTGGGTCTAATCTGTAGTTTCAAGTTTAGGCAGCTTGAGTGCTCAAGAAATGCATGTGTGAACACCTACAAATTTGCATTTATGCAAAATTGACTAAATTAACTGAACACATGACGATAGAGGAAAGATAGCAAGAGGATGTGGAATATTCTAGTGGAAGAAGATGAAAGAGAAGAAATGAATCATATATCATTTTATAAGATTATAAAATTTAAAAAAAACCCCAAACAACAACAACAAAAAAAACCCAAAAAAAAAAAAAAACAAAAAAAAAACAAAAACCAACAAAAAAACCAAAACCAGCAACAGCAAAAAGAAACCTCAAACCAAAAAAGAGTGTCCTGAATTTCAGAACTGTATAACTGGAACAGGAAGATCAGAATTCATAACAGTAAAACTTACTGGAGGCCATATTTTACCCACCTTTATTTATCCTGGATAGCATCTAAATTTACAGTGGATAAAAAGAGCAGAACAAGTTAAGAATCTCACTGAGCCGTTATTATGAAAATCAGAGTAAGATAAAAAATAAACTGGGCAAATTTTTTTCGTAGTACATGCCAACTTTTCAAATCTGATATCCAACTGTTAAGGAACTGAAAACAACAGATTTTTGGGGGCTTTTCATATTCAACATTTCACATTCACTGAAAAAGAGCAATTTGAACTAAAAATTCAAAATATAGCTTTGTTTGAAATATTACAAATAAAGAAATTCACAGGGAGAGTGGACAATCATCTTCAACAATGCAGAATATGGTGGGACCTAGAATTTCTAAGAGCCTGAAGTGAACTGCCTCATTCTTTTCCTTATTTCTGCAGTCTCCAAACTAGACAACCCAAACCAAACAACCCACCATTTTTATTAGGATGTTAACCAGAAGAACTAACTTTCTTCAGAACAGAAAATTATAAATTCTTAGGTAAAAAGAAATAGAAATAAAAAGGGACCATGAACCAATTTGGGGTCTCTTAGGCATATCCTTTCAGCTAGGCTTACCTGAAGTCAACTCAGTCGTTTATTAATTTGCAGGACTCTCTTGTATCCCCTCAGGTTCTTGAGTCTTGTTCTCCATCCTTTTGGAAACATGATGCTCCTTATTCCATCCTGTCTTAGGCTCCAGTGTCTCCTCACTTGATTGTCCCACCTTGCAGGTTAGGAGCAGTCCCTCCTTTCAACACACTTGACAACTTCTACGAGCAGTAATTATCCCACTCCTCCACCCCAAGATGTCTCCATTTCCTCTCCTCTTAATGAGTCATAATAGTCAAACAGCAGACCAATAAACAAAATGAACTTTCCATCACAAAATATCAGATTGTATGACTTTCATGGCCTCTTCTCTGTCTGTCTGTCTGATATTGCACAAAGCATGTATTTCCAGAGATAGCATGTTACACATCCTTGAAGATTATTAATGCTGTGGGATGATGCTCTTCACTACAGAGCGAATGTAACATTCCTCTATGAATATTCCTGCTGAGATACATGCAGCTTTAGCAGATTCGGAGGGTACATCTGCTTCACTCTGCCAAAATTCTCCAGGGCTGATGTATTTTCTGGGAATGATGTATTTTGGATTTGCTGAGAAAACTCTGTAAAATCAATGAGTCTATTTAGTAGACATATTGAATCAGTTTGCAATTAAACAGTCATTAATTGATACTGTACATTTGCATAATGTTTTTCAACTGAAAACCAAGTGTCTCCCTACAAAAATATATTGCTGTTTCTACCTCATGGACAGGGAAGTGATTACAGTGCAATCTTGGTCCAAGAAGCCACAAGAACCACAATGAACCACAAAGAACCAGAGTAAGACAACAACCCTTAATGAATTCAGTAAGGATTTTGTCACAGAATCACAGAATAAGCTGAGTTGTAAGGGATCCACAAGGATCATCGAGTTCAACTCCTCACCCTGCACAGCACCATCCCCAAGAGTCACACCATGTGCCCGAAAGTATTGTCCAAACACTTCTTGAACTCTGTCAGGCTGGTGCTGTGACCACTTCCCTGGGGAGCCTGTTCCAGTGCACAGCCTCTGGGTGAAGAATCTTTTCCTGATGTCCAGCCTAAACCTCCCGACACTACTAAAGGTCATTCTCATGGTTCCTGTCACTGGTCACCACAGAGAAGAGATCAGTGCTGCCTCTCCTCTTCCCCTCACAAGGAAGTTGTAACTGCAATGAGGTCTCCCCTCAGTCTCCTCCAGGATGAACAGACCAAGTGACCTCAGCTGCCCTCATGCAGCTTCCCCTCAAGGCCCTTCACCAACTCCATTGCCCTCCTTTGGACCCTCTCTCATAGTTTAATATCCTTCTTATATTGCTGTGACCAAAACTGCACACAGCACTCAAGGTAAGGCTGCACCAATCATTATCTTCAAAGCAGCCACGCTATTGCTCCAAGCCTTGGAATCCCCAGACTTACTTTCCAGAAACTAAAACCTGCTGCCTTTCACCAACAGCTATCAACTGGATTATGTATGCCCCAATTACCCATGCTGCGAATTTTAGCTTGGATTTTATTTTAGAAATAATTTTCAGGGAATTTTAATTTATAATATTGTTGTCAAGTAATTCTCTTTAAAAAATTGTAGTTTTAGTGCTAAGAAAATAATGATATTTATTAAAAGATCATCTTTTAAAAAGCTGGCTCTCACCATGTTTCAGGTCCAGCAAGTTAATGACATAGTCTCAGACAATTTTAAATCAGGCTTATTTATTTGTTAATCTCAAATGACTTCTGAAGAAGGATTAGCTATGCTGAAGTTTGAAATTTTAATACCTAGTTGCTTTTCATATGTGGCAGAAAAACTAGACAGATTTTTCATCAAAGCTAGACATATAAATTTTCAGATCCATAATATATAGCTCTAAACTATCTCAATTAATTTTCTTGGAGACAAAACATAAGCATATTTAATTCAAAGAATGATAAAATAACATAAACATTATAGGCTTTTATTAATCTAGCATTTATTGTTCATATGAAGTAAAAGCAAACACAAATTTAATTTTTTACGTACTTCATAAATACCATAATATTTTTTATTACAGAGGATTTTAAAACCTTTGCAAAGTTATATTTACTTTTGGTAGAACGAAAAAAAGGCAGGTTTTGGTCAGTGACTGAGAATACCGTGACAACTAAGCCTAATTCCTGTGTATCTGAATTGAAAATGTTTTTATCCCTGAAATACTGAATTTACTAAGCAATTACACATGTGCTTCTGCACAACACAGAAGCCAGCTATTGGTGTTGGACATGCACTTTTCAGCCTAGTGGACGCTGCATCCTCTGCAACACTCTCCATGAACCTCTTCATGGGTGTAAAAGAAATATTTGAATTGCTGGGAGGTTCTTGCCAGTTCAGTCACTAATGATATTTGTATAGCTGGAGGAAGAGTGATTATTTCTTCTGGCAAACAAAGTCACTCTATATTTATTTGGTTTCTTCTTTCTTTAAAAGAGGACTGTAATGGTTGTTGGCTAAAAAATTAATGATCTCTCTTTTTCTTCTTTCTTTGCTGTCACTCTTGCACATCTGAATAAACTGAGATCTATAACTAATACAGTCTTCTCACAATTTAGTGAGTTCTTATAAAGTCTAACACTGAAAAATTTGCCTCCTTATTCTCTATGCTTCACTTATGAACAGCTATGGTATATTTTGATTTTGCTTCCCAAAAAGCAGCTGCTGAAAGATATAGCACATGAATCATTACATTACAAGTAATCACATAGCCCCTATTAGATATCTGCACACATTCCTGTGGTAATCCATTTGTCTCTATTGCCAGAGCAGATGTAACATCATTTACCATTTCTGACTGATAGCTGGAATAAAACAAACACAATTAGAGACAGGGGACTGGGTATTGTTTGAGTAGCATTTGGCTTGGTATCAGTTCACAACTCAGTTTTCATATGCTGTTATCTTGTGGCAGAGGAGCTTGATCATGTGAGCTCAAACTGATGTCTTCATATGATCAAGAGCTATGCCTCACTAAGCAGAAACCTGAAGGAAGAGAAACTCTGCGAAATTAAAGGGGATATTCTGACAACCTTGATGCCTACGAGGTGCTTCTTTGAGTCACATGGCATAATCCTTACCTCACAACTGTACTTGAATTTCTTACCTGGCATCTCCAGGTTGGCAGCCCAAACTGTCATATCATTTTATATAACTGAAATAAATATGTCAGCATCTTCTGTAACTGACTTCTGGCACGTATGTCGTCCCATTTTTAACCTTTTTTTAAACTTGTTCTTTGTAGACAACTTTGACTAAATTTTGAATTTTTTTTTTTTTTTTGTGTCCATTGTTGTCTTACGGAAAAAAACACTCATGTTGCTACACCTTTATACTACCAATTAAATAAACACTCATGCTTCATCTTCATTTATAGCACCACATGACAACTTCAGCTGAGGAAATATAAAAAAATAAAGCATTTTCTGGTCCCCTGTGTCTTTCAGTTAGAAAAACAACTATCTGTTTTCTCTGAAGGAAATAGTGTATTATCATTCTGTGGTTCCAATCCATCAAAATACCTTAAAATAATAATAAACAAAAAATAGTCTTAATGATTAAATTAGGATTAATGATGTGTTTAAAGTCACATGCATACATATGTACATTTTGGAGGGGGGGAAGATAGGATAGCTGTTTCTGCTGAAATCATAATTTCTACTGTTTCTGAGAAAGATCATTCTTACTTCTTAAGTGGTTTTCAATTGTCATCTTTTTCTGCTGAAATATAATGTCAGAAAATATGTGCAGTAAGAAAAAAAGAAGCCAGTATCTGCATCAATGCAACAAGTTTACTCGGAAAACAATCGAGCAATATTTTTATTTTGCAAGGGTTACAAGTTGTCGATGTCATTCATAACTTCATGCTGGTAGCTTTGCGATACAAAGAGGCTTAATACAAAAGACCCCTGAGGCTTTCAAGATGCTGGTTCTAAAATTATGATAATCTTGTCTATATTTTGATATTGGTCCCTTATGGATGATGGCTTTGGCAGCACAATGGCACAGTAATTTGTAGGAAGTTACGTATTTGCTATAAGACAAAGTAACGTCTGCATAACAGATAATGAGATTAAGCAAGAATAGAGATTTCCTTAAAAAAATCAAAATGTCACCCTGAACTGTCAGTGGAAATTCAGGGAGTGCAGATTTACAGTGGATTCCATGTCAAAACCAGCTTTTAAATGCAAATAGCTTAAGGATTAATAAGGTCTGGGACAACAAGTTGTGACTATATCCATGGAGTTTATATACTGCCAGAGTTTTAAGCTGACAGTAATGTCTTTGGGCTAGGGTGGGGATCTCTCAGTAGATACAGCTAAATCATACTTGTTAAATGACTTTATAAATCACACAACCAGCGCCACTGAGATGAAGATTTCATTTATACTTCAGCTTTTTTTGACATTCTGAAGGTGGAGAGAAAATAAAACCAGCCATTATAACAATGCAGGGTTCTGACATTTATACCAAAAGCTTTTAGATTTTCATCTTCTTACATTGTAGCAGTGGAAGATTAAAGCATACATAAATAATTAAAAACATACAGTGTCATCAAAAGAGCAGATCAAGTGACAGTCATATGTATAGACAACTCATAAAGCTCCCACCATTGCTCGCTTCCTCACAAATGGACTCAAAGGAGAAAAAAATATCATTTTATGTGATGGAATAATGGTTTTACTGTGACAGTAAATCCATCATCTGAATTTAAAATAAAACTACTTCATATATGCTCCCCGCTTTTCTATTGATTACATTTGTTTCATACCTTAATAATGACTTATCAGAATCATCCTAACTTTAATTCCATGTGCATTATTTTTCTTCTAAAAATGCTTTTTATAAAAAAATTAGTTTTTAACCTTGTAATATCAGCTTATTTGTGCAAACTCAGACTGTACGTTGAGTTTTCTTTCTTTCTGTAATTGTGATCCTTATGCTTTACTTTTTTGTGAGTATTTGGGTAAAATTCCTCCAAACATCAAAAGCTGTGCCAGGGAATAATAGCAGACATTTAAAATCTCAACATGGTTGATGAAGTATAGATTTTTGACAGTAAATATCCAAGTTACAATAATACAATATTTTTAATAATAACACTTTTCAATGCATAAGGGGTTATAAAAAAATAAATAAAAAATTAATTAATCTCTTATTTTATAATTTTTAAAGTCATTCCCAGTTCTTCAGCATTCCCCAGACTCTTTACATACCATGCCAGTACAGACCCTTCTAGTCATAAATGCCTTAAGTGAAAACACAAACTCCAAATATCTGTGCTTTAGGTTTGGTGGGTTTTGCTTATGAATGCCATTCTTATACAGATACTATTCTAGTACATAAAGATTGATGCATGCATTTTAAAAACATATCACATAACTAATAAATTCTACTTAAATCTTTGTGTGTCAAAAAGAAGAGTATTCAAAAAACTTTGTAGGAAATTTCACCGATGCTTTACATAAACAGGAAACAGCAGGGAATTTTTGTTTCTTCACATCAAAAAATAGATTTCAGAAACAAGACTTTCATAGGTAAATAAGGTGATTATGTGTTATTGCAGGGAATGACTAACTTTTTTGCTTTCAAAAAGTCTCAACATGCATTGTAAAAAAACTCGTGAAAGAACTCAATTTATGAGAGAAAATCAGTGAACAACAAGAACATTTAGGAAAAAAAAAAGCAGGCTGGAAATGCTCCCTTTAAAGTATTAAAAACCGGTGGGGATACACAAGGACAAAGGTGTTACCAAATTATTCTCTTGGATGAGCGGTTTGAAAAAAATCCAGCTAAGTAGAAGGAGACAATATTATAGATAGTCTTTAAAAAGATAATTGAGGCATCTCTTTCACCATTATGGCCTATAAAACTCCAGCTGTTGTATCAGCTTACTCCTCAGATAAAACAGACAGGAAGAGAATAAAATGCACACCGGATCAAGACTTTCCATGAGGAATTCAGCCTAATACAATGCCAACGCTGTGTCATAAATACAAACAAACATTTATTTTAACGAGTGAGATATGTGGTTAGGTGATGGAAGACAGACTGCATAAATAATCTCTCAGAAGCATGTTTTTATGAGGTTCAACTTAGTAATCAACCAGGAAAGATAGAAAGATTACACTGAGCAAGATCTAAGTAATCTTAATATGCGTGAGCAGGAGGACCTTGGCAAGAGGAGGTAGTGAAAAAGTGTGAGAGCAGCCACAGATGTCTGTGATTGCTATAGCCATGGAACATGAGAAATGGAAATATGTGGTAATATATGATGTGCTTTTAGTTGTCACATGGTATTTGTATAAGGAATGGCATATACTCAAGGTACATTTCAGGCTGTTGGTAGCTAGTGCAAGCTTAGTATTTGGACTCATTTTAAAATATAAAGATCACAATAAACCTGATTTCCTGCGCTCCTTGTCTTGCACTGTTTAATATGATTAAAGCACCACCTAAGAGTTTCTGTCAGTTGGGGAACCTGTCATGTCTTTTCTTTGTGAATGTTACATAAAAGATAAACTGGCCCAATAACCTTTCCCCATCTGTCTAACTGTGCTCAATCCTTGAGACACCTACCAAACAGTGGAATCTCATGATAAACCAAGTTAGACAGCTCAAACTAACTAAATAACTAAGTACTCTGAATATTGCTATTATTTTAAAGAATGTTTGATATGCATGGAAATGTTGGTTTAAGTACAGAAAGCATGTCTGCTGAGATATCAGTTCCTTGTGACATGCCATGTAATTGTTTAGCTTGATGATTCTATCATATTGGGGTAAAAGGCTTTAAAATGCTTACAATTTTAAAATAGATCATATGTATAATTTTGGAAGTATACTTTCTACATAAATATGCCATCAAATGGAAATTATTCTGTTTCCTAATTTGACTGTCTCTTATATCTTTATTAAATACTGCAAGTCAAATTTTGATCAGCTCTTGGGATCAATTGTAGTGTTATGTAAGTCTGTAGGATTCTAAAAAATGTTTTATATAATTAGCACCAGTTACACTGCAAAGACACATCATGAGACCTATTTCTTCCCTCATAACATAAAATGGATTGCAATCCAGATTACTTTAGCAGGAATAAAAGCAGTTAATGTCATATTCATTATTTGTGAAGAATTTGACTTCCTGGGTGTGGGAGAAAATATATTGAGTAAGATCTTTTGGCAGCTTGAGGGATGTTGGTTTGCTTCTTTAATTTTTTGACTGTTTAAATTTGTTAATATTTTCCATCGCTATCATTTTCAGCTATAACTCAGGTGATTCTATGGAATACCTGGAGATTTTAAAATACCCTTTAACAAACAAACCTGTGTACATTTTCTGCTTGAAACAGTTAACAATAATTATTTCTATGTTCCAGCAATTTACAAACTTCAATTACTACATTTACAGAGAAAATATTTGTTCAAATGCTACTGTCGCCAAGGGAAGACATTTCCAGAAGAACTTTCAAATGAACCTTAGACATGGACAAATAGCATCAATTTCCAATGGACATTGAGTGCTCATTAGTCTCTACTGTGAAAGTATCTAAAGCTGTTACACCTCTCCAGTGACCTCAATTTAGAAGCCAATGCAAGAATTTCTTTATACTTTTTACACGGAAACACTCTGGAAGGAAATTGAAGAAAAGCGAGATTATTGGCGAGTGTTATTGACTAATGCTGAGAGTGCTGAATGACACTCCCAAGAAATTATGTCTGATTTGACACAGACCTCTGTCATTTGTTTTTCTTGGTGTAGACCAACAGCAGATAAATTGCTTCCTTTTCTAGTTTTAGAAAAGGAGGAGTTGTTCTTTAAAAGTCTCTTCCATCAGTCAGTAGTTCAATGAATATATTGGATCTCCCTCAGAACTGTATCAGAGAGACCTTACCCAACCTCTCGTTAAGCTAGCTGTTCAAAAATAGATACTTGCACACAACTACTTTTTGTGATTTCCATGTGTGCATTCTTCTTTCCATTTGCTCAGTATCCCTGAAGAAATATTCATCTACACATCTGTGGAGAGGAAAGTTCAAATTCTATCATGTCAGCTTTAAAGGAGAATCAAAAATCTACACAGACTCAAAAATTTCTGTACCACAAAGGATAGGAATCTGCCCACTTAAAATATGTATTTTCACCATGGAAAGAAGTTTAGCTCCCAACCATTAGATATCTGCGGCAGTTTATTTCCAATATCTTTCACACAATTATCTCTTTTTTTCTCTTTATTACTTGGAGAAGGTCTTGCTTTGTCAGCAGCATGATGTTTCCAAAATACTATTCTATGCATACCTTTTATCCAATGATTGTGTTCTAAATCTTATATAGCTTGTTTTCTCAGTCAACAGCAATGCCTTCCACAACCTAAGTACCAATCAAGAGAAATATATAGATATTTTCTTTATTTTTATCAGTTTTGCATTTTCCTGATTTTGCTCAACTGAAATGTTCTTGTGGAAGCATAGCAGCTCTTGTCTGCTTCTCTCTTTTTTTAATATTCCTTTATCATTATAGCATGCTGCTTCTCAAAGTGGAATATCATCAAATATTTAGGTTTCTTAGTATAAATCTCTTCTTACATGATGAACTAGAAAGCTCAGTTTTCAATTGATACTTTATGTCTCTGAATATTGTTCCTCATTTCCATATGGAAGGTCTTTTTCTTAAAGCCACTAAGGGTACATCTAAAATGTCTCTGCAATTCAGTTTCAATAATTAAATTTTTTTCTGTAGTCAAAGCCTAGACTTACTCTTTTCAGTTGCCTGATTCTTTCAACCCATCTGGTTCTCTGTATGCATACACTGACTACTTCTGATCTCACTACCATAATTAGTATAATTATTTTTATTTCTGAGGAACTATTCCATCTCAGATGATGATATTACATCATCTCTGTATTAGAGAAAAATATGTGCTGGGCTGCAATTTTCTTTGCAAGGGCTCTCAATAGCACGATTTTATGTATTTTTACTGTTAGAGGGTGTACAATATGGGGGATATTCCTTCATATTGGATGCTGGTATTTGGAGCCCATCCACACCTAAGAACTCAAAATTTCACACAGCTCCAAGTTGGATCTGGATATCACACAATTAGCTTCTTGACCTATATTTGGCAAAAAGGCAGACAACACTCAGTGATTTCATTTAAATACAGTCCTAACTATGTGTTTAAGTATTAAGCCAGGCAAATACCACAACATTATGAATTATGTGCTAAATAGATCGTGGAGCTTTAGCTCTTTGATCATCTTTTTCCACATAATTGTGCCAGTCCAAACTTCAGACTGCATTCCTGTATTATTTTTCTTTTCAGAAACACTGTATTACTATATTTCCACATATTTTTTCACACGTTCAGTCAGAAGCCTGAGCTTAATTTATATGCCATAATCAGGGTCTGGTACTTCCTAGTCAACAGTTTAATATAATATGATAAAAATTCTGTCTACTAGGATTTTCAAAACTGCCATTTGTCTAAACTTGGCATCATAATGTGTGTATGTCATGCCATCCCCCAAAAAACCTTCACAATTCCAGTCAAGCCTATTTACACATCTTCACAGTTCTTAACAAGTTTCTGCAGTTCACCGTCAGATATAAATAATAACTTGTGTTGATTTACATCTCTAAGAGATGTAATGCTCCAATCCACATTGTGAAATTGTTTGGTTTTAGAGGGTCAAAGTAAGGACTAACAGGAATAGTTAGGACCTTACCTTGCTTTTTCTCTCCTTTTTCCTTTTTCTTCTTCCCTTCCCCTTTCCCTTCCCCTTTCCCTCCTGTTGGATCCCTGGGTTTAGAGAATTTAGATTTCTGGGACATAATAATATATATGTGTAACAATATGGAGGATTTTGGGTGTGGATTTTGTTCTTCTTCCCTTCTCCTTCTTCTTCACAAATCTGAGTGTTCTGGTATTGGTTCAAAATTAACACCCTTCCCCTTCTCCTTTTATACCAGAACAAAAACAACAAACCAACCAACCAACCAGACAGACAAAACCTTACTCTAAAGGTTTCCATTAGGCAAATGATTCTATTAAATGTTACAATGCTTAGATGCATATCTGGATGCTGGATTGTCTTATAGGAAAGAACTTGTTTTCCTGCTCCTTGAATTCATTTCCCCTTCTTTCTCTTCCCCATTTCAGGTCTGTAGCCTTCTTAGAAGTAACTAATACCTGAAACATTTTGTTGTTTTGTTCGGCTGATTCCCTGCCCCGTTAAGCTGTAGGTTAAGGAGGAATATAACAGTGAGTTAAGTTTCCACTTTAAAAAGAGAAAACAAGTTATGGCAAATACAACTAACTAGAATTTGTTTAAGGTAATATAATAAAACATTTGAAGTTGGGAATATAACTTTATATGCCTTTAAGCTAATAAATTTCTAATGATAGTGAATATGTAATTTTCTTTTTTAAAAAGCTACTTTTATCCTTTAATTCTATCTAATTTTTATAATATGAATATGTACCCCCATTTTTTATATTGAATTATCTATAATGGTATGTTTTAATATACTGTGCATATTTAGAGACATTATGGGAAAATATTAGGTATTGTTGGCACTTCATTCTACTAGCACTGTGAAAAAAAAAGGAAGAGTTGTAAAAATACAAATGCTAAAGCAATAATGAGTGCATTTTGCACTAACAAAACAATCTTTAAAATGATTGAGTCAGCTGTACACGGCTTTAAATGAAGTTAAATCAAATAGGTGGAAAAGAAAACCCATGGGGTAGGAGAATGCATTTTGTTTCTATACATAAATTGGTCTAGCTATGTTCATAGTTGGCACATGTCATTTTTAATTGAAATGGAAATATATTTTTGCCTTTATTATACCATCATTTTTCATACATTCCACCACTCTATTGACAAGGAATATGCCATATGAGGAAATGAGTTTTGTTTTAAAATAATATCACTAACAAAAATCAAAGCCATTACATATATGCTGCAGTCTATAGTACTTGTAAACATGGAGATTGATCCAAGGGACTAACTTCAGATGAAGCTTTGTTTGAGTCGGATAAGGAGGACTAGAATTTATATCCAAGGGACTATGTCATATTAGGGAATTTGTCTTTGAATTTTGCTTAAAATTAAATTAAAATACGATCCTTTTTTTCCCAGTATAATAAGAAAAGAAAGAAAGAAAGAAAGAAAGAAAGAAAGAAAGAAAGAGAAATAAAGAAAGAGAAAGAAAGAGAAAGAAAGAGAAAGAAAGAGAAAGAAAAAGAAAGAAAGAGAAAGAAAGAAAAAGAAAAAGAAAATCGAGAAGTGTGCGTGGGGGGTGGGGGGACAGGGAGAGGTGACAGGGGTTAGGTGGAAGCAATCACCCATCCGAGGGTCCCAATGATGTCTCGTAGCTCCCCTGCATTTGGTCTGCTGGTGGTGAGGGTCCCCCGTCGCTGCCGTGACCACACTGCCACACCCCACCACAGCACACACCAGAGAGTGCAGAATCCCGTGGATTAATAGACACTGTGGGCCAGGTGGGAACGCCCACGTGTCTCCCCTTGCAGGGGCTGGCTTGACACTGTCCCTTGCAACACTGAGGCTCTGTTGCATCATCTCTGGTGCTCTGGTGCAGGGTCTGGGGACTCCTTTGAGGGGGGCCCCTGTGATGGGCCATGTCACCCCCTTCTGCTATGGATAAGCTTCTCCCCCCAGTGAGGACCCCTCAGCTGGGCTCCTCTGCACAGTGGAGGATGGGCAGTCACTGCACCTCTGACCAGAGGCTTTTCCCAGATACCCAAAGCCTCTCCTCCCTCCACCCCTTGGTGCGAGGGTCTGTGGGAGCCTGGCAGCTGATAGCCCTGGGGCTGTGGTCTCCACCTTGGAGGTGTTAAGACTGTGCTCAGTGAATGTCCCCAGCCCTGAGTTGTTACTTTGTCTTATCTTCATCAGTGAGCAGTGTAAGGCCTCAGTCAGGGCCCCATTCAGGGTGCAGCAGTCTTCTCTGCAGCTTTTGTAATACAGTTTTAAAAGTCCTTCAAGAAAATGTTTCGGTCATAAACTATAATATTTCAGTCTCTGACAAACATGCAGACCTAATTTTAAAAAACCTCAGATCATAAGAAATAAATTGTAGTCTGTTTTGCTGAAATCTCTGGCTTATTAGCAGAAATAAGAATAGAAATCAAACTCAGGGGGAGTCTACAAAAGAATCTCCTACAAGCTGCAACATCTCTGAACTGCTAAATTATTGCTATGCTCTTTCTCACCTTTCTTTTTATTTCACATGATTTCTAGAAATATTCTCTCAATGTCCATTACAAGCATGGAGTAAGAGTGATGTTCCCTAGTAGGTTTCATAATTTTAAAAGGTAAAAAATTCAGTTCTGCAATAATTGTGTGGACTTCTATAAAAGAAAAGGAAAGACTCTTCCTGATATGAAAAATAACCTTTCTATGTAATCCTCATTTATAATTCTTTAAGCATGTTTTCTAGTTTCTTAGTCTCACTATGTTGCTGTTCTTTGAATTTACTAACAGTCAAAATTTCCTCTAACATCAATTCTAAATTCACATGTTTAACTGATATTCCTGTGATAACCAGTATTTTTTTTCTTCATATTTCTGTCTGCACTGATGTTTAGAAACATGATTGCTCCTACATGCATTGAAGATGTTTCCCACTTGTGTCAAACTAGCCCCTTTTTTGACCTGCTCTTGTGCCATCTGATCTTCTCTTTTCTTAACCTTGTAGGATATGTTCTCATACATGTTTTCTTCTGAATTCTGCTGTATGGAGCAGAATCCAACAGCTTTACAGAGTGATATTAAAATTTCCTTATCAGTCACACAAATATGCTTCTTAATACAGCGCTTGTTCTGCTTTTCATATCACAAACACTATTCGCAGATATGCTGTGATGAATTAAGAAATTAAGGTCTTGCTCTTACAGTTTTTCAACTTAGCCTAGTTTATACACAGTAGTCTTGTAATTAATCTTTAAGTTCATGATCTATTTAATATTATTACATTTCATTCCAGTTATAATTTTCAGTATCTTAGCACCATCCCATGCATTACCTACATTGATATTCTATCATGCAGGCAGCACTTTAG
This sequence comes from Corvus kubaryi, assembly GCF_017639235.1. Classification (NCBI taxonomy): domain Eukaryota; kingdom Metazoa; phylum Chordata; class Aves; order Passeriformes; family Corvidae; genus Corvus; species Corvus kubaryi. Next base: position 32,402,639 of record NW_024580667.1, on the reverse strand, counting down.
CAATCATATGTCATCAGCACATTTTTATTACTTGTTCCAAGGTCATTAATGAAATTAAAATATTAAGTAAAATTGATCCCAAGAACAATCGATGTATGATTCTCTCTAACCTTTTCAGTACCATTTATTATTTTCTCCACACAGCCAGTTTCTTAGATAGTTCTTTTCCTCTTTTCACCTATCTCACTATGAAGCACCCGCAGACTTCCTTTGCAGAGCTCCAGGCACAGAACCTTTTTTGCCTAGAAACTTATTATCAGAAAAAGCTGTATATTTGTCACATTCTTACCCAGAAAACTATCTTATATTTAGTTTCTGTTCGGTTGTCCTCTTGATCTGTATTGACTAAAGTGTGCTCTTCAGTTCTTTCTCAAGTATCTGTTTTCAGCATTTACCTTTTCCTCATGGTCAGGTTGTTTTCTTACACTCGGCATTCATTTCCTGCCCAGCAATTTCGTGACCTTCCTGGTAAGTACTGTCGTTGAGAAAATAGACATGAAATCTGCCACTAGTCTCTTTTATGACTTTAAATCTCCACTTGAACTTCATAGTTGGTTCAACCATACATTTAATCTTTATCTGCCTAAGTTTTATCAGTGGACATTCCATTCATTTAAGACTAATATTTTTATAATTTCTATCTTAACTTTAGTTAAGATACTAAGTAACTACTTAAGCTTAGTTAAGATTCTGTGCCCTTAGTATCCTTCTATTTGATTCATCATCATGTTTCATTGCTACCCTTGATAATCTTTTCTTCCCAGTTCTCAGCTTTGATGAAGCATACAGAATATCCCCCTCCCACTTCAAAACTTGTACAAATCCTTTTGCATTCTCTTCTCTGGTTGTTTGAGTCACAGACCTTTAACTTCTGTTTCTTTGTTGAACTAAGTAGTCACCTGTTCAGAACATTTATCAATGACCAGATGCCTTTTTTCCAAGCGTCCTCTGTGGACACAGAAAAATGCTTACCTTTCTCACATAGTTGTGCCAATACTAATTATTTCACCTTCCATTTAAGAAAAAAATGCTGCCAACAAAGACTGTTAAGCGAAACATCCCTGTTTTCTAATATTTAATTAGCTCATTTATTTATGACAGGTGGGAAACCAATCTAAACTGAATGATTAGCAGAAAAAGGACAGAAGCTTTTAGACACCAAGTTTATAAGAATTCTATCCCTCTTTTGCAAATGCACACCTAAAAGCAGAAAAGGTCTTCCTTCCACTGCCAGATATAACAAGCTTTCCCATCTTGGGAGTCACCATCCTATGTTCACTCAAGGTTATTTTCTGTCCATATCTCCTCCTATATAATAGCAGGAAGAGAAACCTCTGAAGGGTGTCTGTGAAGGTCCTGTTGATCTACTCTTCAACTCATATGGCACACTGCCTACTCCTGAACTTTAATCGTCATGATCTGTCAGCCTACTGAGGTGGATCTGTCAGTCTAGCATGTCATCCAAAAGTAAAGGCTACACTAGAAGCTTTCCCCTTAGAATTAAACTTTCATTATGTGTGTTGTCTTATTAATAGGTGAGTCATTTTCCACTCCACAACTACTGGTTTCAGTATATCGCACTTTCTCTTATTTCCTTATTTTTCGCTTTTCCATCCTTAACCATTTACATTTCTAAAGGAGTGCTGTCAGTCTACGTGTATGGAGCTACTCTGGTACCTGATCCAGGTATTCAGCATGGAACTATACTGTGCTATACTATACTATGCCTACCTATCCCTAGAATTGCAGTCTCATAAAACATGATCTTAAATCTTAGACAGCAAATTTGTCTAGGTCATTGCCTCTTATCTGTTTGGGAACACTAAACTACTCATTCTTCTTGCTGTCTCATTTCATACATTACACTTCAGACAATATCCATAACAAAATGCTATGAAAACAGAGATGGATAAACCACAAAAATGGAAGCTAATCAGTTCTGTTCTTGAATCAATGACTGGTTTTGAGGATGAATCATTTGACTCCTCTGAACATTCATTCATCATCAATAATTTGGGAAAAGTACTTCTCTTTCAGGAAAATTATGCTCTGAAATATATTGTGTGTCTAAATTGTCTAAAACTACCACATCTGCACTCACAAAAAAAGCCCAAGAAAAACCAAAAACAAGAGGACAAACTCGGGAAGCAGTGATTAATTTCCTTACATTTATAACTGAGGAAATTGCAAACACCCTCCCCTCCCCCCACTTCATGTTTTACTAGGGAAAAAAAAGAAAAGCAACAAGGCAAATTTTATAAGGAAAAAAGTAGCAACAGGATGTACAGTACATTTTTTATCATCCAAAATGTTGAAAAGAAGATCACAGAATCACAGAATCAACTAGGTTGGAAAAGATCTCTGAGATCATGTCAATAGATCATGGCACTGAGTGGACATCCAGTTATTTCTAAACACCTCCAGGGACCGTGACTCCACCACCTCCCTGGGCAGCCCATCACAATGCCCAATTACCATTTCTGTGAAGAATTTCTTCGTGATGTCCAGCCTAAACCTCCCGCAGTGCAGTTTAAGACTGTGTCCTCTCATCCTACTGCTGGTTGTCTGGGAGAAGAGACTGACCCTCACCTGACTACACCCTCCTTTCAGGTGTTTGTAGAGATTGAGATGGTCTTTCATAGAAGTACATTCTGGAAGAAGTACTAGAATACTTTGAGGAGGCAAAAGCCGCAGTTAAAGGATCTTTGGTTTGTTACCAACTTTTTGGAACCATAGATAACTATTAGTACCTCAAGGAAGTTTTAGCTGTTGGTGGGCAGCTTGTACAGAATCAAGGCCTTTTCTGCCTCTCACCCCACCCCACCAGGGAACAGGCTGGGGATGCACAAGGAGCTGGGAGGGGACACAATTTGGATGGCTAACCTCAACTGACCAGAGGGATATTTCATACCATACAGTACCATGTTCAAAATATAACAACTGTTGGGAAGCAGAAGGAATGAGAGAATGTTCAGAGTCATAGAAATTGTCTTCCCAAGTTACCATTACACGTGATGGAGTCCAGCTTTCCTTGGGGATGGCTGAATACCTACATGCACATGAGAAGCAGTAAAGAAATTCTTTATTTTGCTTTGCTTGTATGCACAGCTTTTGCTTTATCTATGAAATTGGCTTTATCTCAAGCCACAAGTTTTCTCAGTTTTACTCTCCTGATTCTCTCCCACCCTAGAGGAGTGAGTGAGTGGCTGTGTGGGGCTCATTAGCCAGCTGGGTTTAAACCGTGACATAAGCTTGCACAGTTTCTTGCACAGAAAGCATGGTCAAGCCCTCCAAAATTTGTTCCTTAAAATTTCAACTAAGTGTGAGGAAAAAGCAGCATTCAGTTTTGGAAGCCCTTGAAATTTTTCTCTAACACTAGCTCAAATTATGAAGTTGTTAGAAGCATAACACAGTGATTTTTTTTTTTTTTTGTTTATTTAATTCAAAGAATAATTAAATAAATATAATGAAGATAACAATAAAAATTCAAATAATAATTAATGAAAGAATGGATATTTCCATGTCAGGCAACCTTAAATGGATTTCAGAAGAGATGTAACTTCATATATTGGGAGAACCACGAAGTTCTGTTAATGAAATGCCCAAGTAGTTTAAGCTGGTGAAATACAGGCAAGCAGAATTAAAGAAAAGCTTTATCCTAAAGGATTACTTTCTTCACTCCTCCAGGTATTTTTACTAGCTAGCAATTATTGGCTAAGCGCTAGATGTGAAACAGGAACAATCTGCATAAATTGTGTGAGAAAGCAGCATAACATCATTTTTATGAAACTTTGAGAACCAGAGGGAAAAATAAGGTGTAAAGCAAACTCAAAACATGGAACATAAATTTCATTTCTTCATGTAATGCAGGCTTTGACTATGCCTCACATTTTTAGTGGAACCATTTATCCTAGTACAAGACTCTGGAAACATATTTAATCACAATTTTAACTTTAGTTCATCATAGTTTGTAATGAGAGAGTAACAACTGGCCTAGCACTTCTCTGCTGGTCAGTGGTAGACAGTATCTAAATTTCTGTATACAATTATATGCCACTTGGAATTTGCAAATGAAAGAACGTAAATTATCTTATCCAAACAATGAATCATCCCCAATTCCAGGAAATTAAAACTGAGTACCAGTGGAACAATTTGAAAGTGAGGAAACCATCTTGGTCATTTGCACTCACTGAAATCAAGGAGTCTAATAATTTCATCATGTCAATGTATTGAGGCTATACATAAGTGTGTGTGTATGTTATAAATGAAATAAATGGCTTTCACATCAACAAAGAATAATTAAGTTTATGTTAATTTTGTTTCTGAAGTTGAAGGCAAACCTCTTTCATGTTCTTTTCCCCTTTTCAAGTTTCATACCCCCACTCCAAGTTCTACTTCAACCTTAAGTTTCACTTTTATAATAATGTTTAAATGTTCAGGGTAAGAGTTACCTACTGGTTAAATGTGTTTGTTAATGTTAAGACTTTAAAATGGTGTTTTAAAACTATATTTCTTTTAATAAATTCTTAAAAATCAAGTCAGGAGAAACCCCAGAAGTGCTTGCCCTTGAGGTAAATTTAACCACCGACCGTTAGGACTGCAGGTAACTCCATGGCAACTCCGAATTTCAGTGAGGAGCCTTCCTGCCAAAGACCCAGATGATGTCACCAAAGGAAGGGGAGCCCAGAAATCGAACCCCTGACAACCAGCAAGCTATTGGATGGAGAATACAACCAATGAAGCATCCTAATATTTCACTCCTAGACCCGAGACAACTCGAAAGACTTTTATTAGGACCCTACCAATCACCCCGGACCGCGAGGGCAGGACAATGGGAGGAATTGGGAGGGGCCAAGGGGGTATAAAACTCCATGCACAAGCAGAGAAAGGTGTGCTCCTGCACAGAACAGCCTGGCAGCACCCTGCACAGAAGGTTTTTATCTTGGCTAAATAGCTGGATTGGCTGTAAGGGTCTCTGATCATTGCTACCCAGGGCAATTGAATTGGAATATGGGAATCTGGCCTATTGGTGAAATAAATAATTTTATAAAAATTTTAAATTGAGTGTGGCCTCATTCCTGACAGTGTACATAGTTGATGATTAAAAGAAATTGCTACATACAATGAATTGCATGTGTTAAAATTTAGACTGGCCATCATGACCAGTCAAAACTCCTTGCAGGACGTTTCCTTACTATTACCTGTAACATCCACATATGCAACTACTAAGTCAACAAACAAGTATTTTTAATTCTCAAAACCATGACATTCCATTTTTATTAGGAATAGCTTTGGAACACAAAAAGATTACTCAGTTCCTTTGACTCACATAACTGTTTTCAGTTCCCCAGAAAGAGAGCACATAAACCCAGATGTAGCAGAGGACTGGTATCATTTGTAAGAGACATTGACGACTTCTATATTCATCATATTCCTCCTATAATTTTAGTCTTAAACTAAATCTAAACAAAACAGAGGAAGACAAAAATACTGGAAATATTAAGAGAGTAAATGTTTTATTTGAAGAACCAAAACGAGTAATGATAAAATATTTCTTTTCTACAGCATTTCTTGAATAGTAAAAGCTTTCACATACTGCACAAAGAGTAAATGAAAAGGGTAATGTATCCAATTCCAGAGATTCTATAATCTCTATATTTTTACCTTATTGAAATATGCTAGAATAGCTGGAGTCAAAACCTAAATAAAGATAGTTCTCCATCATGCTTTCCCATATGCCCATTTGCTTCTTTTAGCTCTTAGAATCTTGCATATATTACTTGGATTAGACCTGCAAAGGCAATGAAAAAATAGTATGGGCACAGAAGATCAAAGTTCAGGATATACATGGTGGAATGTCCTGTTAAAATGGATTAAACTATACTTTCAGCTGCTTTCAAAGATTTAAAAATAGTGCAACTGCAATAATAGTGTATTGCATTGATTTCACATTGTGCAATGTTATCCATGTCCAGAAGGGTGTTTTTAGTCATAAAATATGGTTGGAAATACCTCAGTTGAAGGGAATACTAGTTTTGCCCTATAATACACATTTGCAAGGAAAATTTTTTAAGGTTTTTCAAACAGCTGATAATTTCACTAAAGGGAGATTGAGCACAAAAGATGCTTTTGAGAAGAGATTACTTTGACAGCTAATTCATAGTGTAGGGAGAAGGTTGGTTTCTTTGTGAAGGAAAGATTTAAGAAGGTGTGATAGGATTTCTTAGAGGAAAAGTGGCTTTTTTAAAATTTCTGGAGAGAGAAGAGGTCTTTAAACCTATAGATTATAAATGAACTGCAGTTCTTTGGTTATCCAAGAAAGTCAGTGACTAGTCATTATTCATCTTGGTTATGGTACTTGTATTACTTTCCACAAATTGCTTTTTATTCTTTAATTCTCATTTTCTAATAGCTGAAGGATGAGTAACTATCTGAGTTTCATGTAAAACTTCTTACTCAAATCTTTAATTTTTGGAACTATTTTATAAAATGTTCATAAATGTAATTCCAGAGAGTCTTATATAATCTCACTAAGTTATATACAGAAAACACCAGTCAAACAAAAGGAATAACAGTTCAAGCATGTATGAGGTATCACCCAAATTAGAAGAAGGAATATGTAAAGAATATGTTTGTCTACAGCAAGACTAACTTTGTCTCGTGCCCCAAGAAACCATTTATATGCAATTTGGCAGTCCCATGAGCTGTTGATGTTAACTATACAAGTGCCTTAAAATATTTCTTTAGCAGTTTATATGCTGTTTAAGAAAGTGGCACTCTGTGGTAAAATATCCTGGAAATAGCATTAAATAGTTCGCTTTTCCTACCTTTCAAAATTAAATTATTCACCTAAACAAAGCAAAATCCCAAAAACCGGACTATAGCCATAAAATATGTACTGGTATTAAATCCAATACTATTCATCTTTGAACCCTACAATTGTGATAGATTCATTAGCTGCAGGGTAGCTTGGCAGGGAGAAGCATACCTTTTTATATGTTTTAACAGTATATTTACCTTTTTTTTCAATAATGAAGACTTTTATAAGACAAATTTTACTTTTTCTTCCTTTGCAGAATCATGAAAGTCTACTGATATGATTTATTCCACCAAAATTTGATTCAAGAAATCTGATATATAAAAATTTAGATGGGATTACAGACTTTAGGCTCAGATGGATGTTGTCCAACTATTAAGCCCTTTTTCCTTTTCTTTTCTTCCCCTTCATATTTTCCCTTTTTTTTTTTTCTGACATAAATGAAAGAGAAAGAAAGAAATCTTTGACTGGATGAGTCAAAGCTCTTTTGCAACATGTGATTTGGCACTTAAATGAGTTCTGAAAATACTTCAATAGACATTTCTGATGATAATGGGACAAGTCTCATCTATATTTTCCTTTCTAAGAAATATTTAGTGTCCAAATATTGTGAAGTTGGTTTTTTTTTTTTTGGTTGGTTTGGATTTTTTTGTTTGTTTTTTTTTTTTCCCAAGAAACTAGGCCTTCTGATTTCTTCAATAAGTATCCTAGCTATCAGTAGGGCAGAGTTTTTTATCAACCCCAAAAAAAGAATTATGTCTGGTGAGCATGGCAGTGATGGAAATGACAAATGTACAGCTAATAATGAACAAATTAAATCCTATAAGCAACATAAAAATAGAAATTGGTATCAAAAAGTAGTTCTTCCTTAGCAGCTTTCCATAAAACCAGCAGTATTTCAGTGATTCTGTTGCTAATTCGATTTCTCTCCTTCTTAGTGTCAAAGGAGGAGGAGGTTTTGCAAAATATAAAATTAGACAACCAATTTTGCATTTTTTTTCCTGGAGAAACTCTGAAAAAAAATATCTATTCTTCTCTTGAGTTTACAATGTCAAACTTTCCTATCTGAAGACTAAATGTTGTTGCTGAGCATCCTGTCCCTTAATAAAGTCTCATTAATAGCTTGTTATTCTTTCTCTTCGTGGCTAGAAAAAAACAGTTCTCTTGGAGTCCTCCCTCTGTCTTCCACATCAGAGAGTCAATAGCAATAACATGTGCTTTCTCCCTTGTATGAAAAGGGAGTGATGTCCTATGTGTTTTTCTTAATAAGGTCCAGTATTTCCTGTAATGACACTAGCAAAAAAATATATAAATGATGGTTTGGAACCTTAAGATGTGATCGCGTGTGTAAAGAAGGGTAATGCAATGCTACACAAAGAATTCAGTGTTGGTGTTTGAAGTTGAAGATAGTTAAAATTCCAAATGAAAGACATGTACATAGGAATTTCATTGCAGGTTTTCAGACATCAAGGCTACCTTTCATAGACTGGACCCTTAATTTGAAAAGGCAGACAAGACTGAAGTCTTGTCACCTAATTAAGATGTTCATGAAAAGTCCAATACTGTGTTAGTATTTAGGATAAAGCTGATAAACTACTTCCAGCAGGTGTGGGGGCATTTCAAATCCTTTGCACACATAGAAAGGGAATATATCATCAATAGGGTCTTGCTTAAAGATGCACAAATATTCCTGAATGCCAGTGATGTCGCAAGTTATAGAAGTGACAGGTACAAAGAATTTTTTCCACCATATGAAAAAATCCAGTGTTTTAAGAACATTATTTCTTTCAGAATAAGAAAAAATTTCTTTCAGAATGGCAAATCATTAATACAATCCACTTTATCCAGTAGTAGAATACCACCACGTACCTGGGTAGATAGATTAAACATTTGCCTGGTAGTGGTAACCTCTTTTCTTTGTCTTGAGATCTGGAAAATTTCTTCCAGTGAGGTATTGTCAGGTAGGCTTCACACTCTCGTGAGTGACTAATGCATATACAGTTATGTGTGTGGTGTGTGTATGTATATATGCAGATAGATGAGGAGGGGGAGTTTTCCTTAAGTATCTGTAGCACTATAATGGCAAAGAGAACACATTGCATTTTTAAAACAAACTGTCTGATATTTTGTTATTTATGCAGCCTGTCACTCCAAATTCACCTATTTCTCTCCCTTGAATCACTGTTTTCCTTTGAGTATTTCTTACACTGTTTTCTCTAAATTGTTCTGCTGCTGCCATATACCTGCTTTCTCTGTGTCATTTAATTACTTGAAAAATCCATTTATTCCTGCATACAGAATCCTTAACTATGAATATTATGCCTTAATTGAAGGAGCATCCACTGTGTCAGCTGGCATATATGACCCCCTTAGATTCACCAAACTCAGTAGACTTGAAATTTAAATTTTCAGTATCATCTAAAAATGCATTCACGTCACTGAAATTCACTCTGTTGGTGCCTTGGTTTTTCAGGAAAAACTTCCTCTAATGTTGCTAATCCTAGAATCAATCCTTATGTCCAATATGGTGATTACAGTTTAATCTTTCTCTGAGAGAAGAATTCAACTGCCTTCTGTTCTAGAGTCAAGGAGGATTCTGAATTGCATATATGTGAGAGGAAGGTAACACTGAACTATAAAAAGGATCTGGTTTTTGTCCTAAATCATAGCTCCAAGTCCCTTTTTTTGTTTGTCTCTTTGTTTGTTTGTGGTTTTTTTTATTTGTTTTTTTATCTCCTGAAACATCAGTTAATAGTGGACTTCATAAGTCAGGAAATGCTGGCTCTCTATGAACGCTTTGTACAATCCTATGTTCTAGAGATACAATTGAAATCATACTAATTACTATATAATAACTACAAAGATAATTAGTAGACAATTTTCTTCTACTAGCACATTATATATTATATAGTTTCCACAATGCACTAAACACATATATTAATTGAAAATGCATTTCTCTATGTATTTAAAGTCCATGCTCAGTATTCTCACAGCAAACTATTAACAACCGACTCCTTCTACTTACAATCTGATGTGCATTCCATTATTTTTACTGTATATCTAAATCTGATGTGATATTCTGTTTGTTGGAAGAAAATGCTCTTTACATTCGTGCTAAAAATAGAGATTTATGTGTGATTTAAGAGTTCAAATCTTGTCTTTGGAGAAATTTATTATTAGACACTTATATTTGCATGTTTCTATTAATATTTGTACAGGAGATAATGATAGTCGTAAGAAGTAAAAGAAAAAAAGATACAAATTGTGTAAAGAGGGTTATTTTTATTCAAAAAGTGTAATAATTGATTAACTATTTTATTGATTCATCTCGAAGCTCATATTAAATCTTGGTCCTGAAACAGGGGAAATAGGTTTTCATGCACCTTTAAGGAACTGTAATTTTTACCATAAAAAATCACAGTTCGATTAAACAGTTACGAGGTTTCACCTAAAAAATCACTGTTTATCTGATTTCTATCTTTTTAATAAAGCAGAAGAAAGCAGTATTTTCAAATAAAATTTAGGACGTAATGAATTTATTAGCTTTGTTTGTATTGCATCCTTATTTAAATCTTAGATTCATTGATATATTCTTGCGGGTAGTTATTTCAGTAAACATGATATGAAATGTCACTCAATAATAAAAGAAAATCTTAAAATTAAGAAATAGAACCTAATTAATCTTCAGCATAATGTCACTATAGTTCATATTTTCTTTATTCAGCACCAGAAATGTTAAAAGATGACAATGACCTAATGTCTGAGAAAATGTCATAGTAGGAAAAAAGATTCTTTGGCCAGTTAAAATTAGTCTTTGACGTGATACCAGTATTGCTGACATCACCAGTAACAGAAAATGCAATTGTCTAAACATGTGCAGAGAAGATTTATTTTACTTTGAAGTAGAAAAAAAAAAAAAGGGGAAAAAATGCAAACTAAAAGGAAACTGTTTATTAAACAGTATATGATGTTGAATACCGTGGTATGAAAGCATACCTGCTCCAAAGGGCACATGGTATGGGGTAGTAGATTAGGAAAGATCAGTCTTTTCTGATAAGCTCCCTGCGGTGTGGCTGGTAGAAAAAAGACTTAGAAAAACCCAGTAGAAAATTACCAGCATCTATCACAGTGAGAATAAAATATAACAAAAGCCTGTAAAAGCTGTCAGAAAGAACAAACAATTCTTGATCCATGGTAGTTAAAAGAAGTCTGTAAACAAAGCAGGTTTTATTTTCATTTCAAACAGTCCTGTGATCAGACTGAAGTGAGATAGCAGCTGCTTAAATAGAGTTAACAAGCCAGATACTTCAAACTCAGTAAAATGCTACTGTATGGTGTGGTGTGGCAGTTTGTTTTTAATGAAAGTCAGCTTTCTGGCTACAAGCAATACGTGTTATCAGAACTTCCACTTGAAATTTCACAAAGAAGGAATTGTTAACACTGAGGGTGAGGAAGCAACATATTTCGGGTTAAAACTGGGGTTTAAATAGGCTATGAGTTTACTTTGGTGATTTCTTTTTCACCAATATTTTCAGAAGACCTTACTCATTTTTATTTGAAATTTGCTAAAAATGGATGCCAAACTACTGAAGTTTTGTGAACAAATATGTAAGGATTGTTACAAATTACAATTGTTTTCAGACAACCATAACTGTTAAAATTTCCCATCTGTTACTGAATTATCACACAGGAAAAAATCATCCCCTGTTTTTCCCCTGGCCAAGTCATATTAAGCAGTTTATAACCAGATATTGAAGTATGAACTGCACAGGTAGGAGAAAATTCACTTTCCTAGTCTCCAGTTTCAATGGTATAAGAAGAAGTATCACTTCAGGAAGTTGTATTTTCAGACTGGAAGAAGTAATTCAATTTTGGAGAAACATGCCAGCTAGGAAAAAGAGAGGCAAAAGAACATAGAGACTAGGCAGACTGACATGGAGATCCTGACTCTGCCCTATACGTCAGGTTTATTACCTTGAACTATGCTTTGAATTCTCATTAGCACTCTACCTACTGGTCCATTACACTATACTGCATCTAACATATATTTAAGTAAAAATATGCAATATTAGACTAACAAAAAATGAAAAGTGTCCAGGAAATTCTTCTTCCCTTAAAACAATTTCTTTCCTTTTCTGTTTCTCACAGACTTGTCCCAGATTCCCACCAGAAAGTAATTTGAGGACTTTGGACCACTTTTTAACTACTAGGTTCATTATTTAACTACTAAGCTACCATAGCAGTAGTAAAATAGCTATTGCAAGTCTTGTTCTTAAAAGAGTAAATTTCTTCATCACCATACTTGCTTTTTTTTTATCTTTGTCTTGCACCACACCTTATTCACAAAGATTTTCTCCACTAGGGCCCTTTGTGGGCTACTATAATGTGTTCAGATATTATACCTGAAAGTACTGTAGAAGACTCTGTGAGATAATCAATAAATCAGTGTTGAGAATAGCTTGAGTAGTGTACAACAGATGAGACATCGGTCAATAACTGAACTCAGAAAAGAGCATAAGCTGTTGAAGAAAAGAGCACTCATGGAAGCTAGGAAGACAATCCTGTGCAAGACTGTTTTTCTTTTTTCTTTTAAGGAATGAAAGGGATTAAGCAAGCAAGCTTAATTCTAGCATTCCCTGATTTTTGATAGCTTAACTTTGTAGCCCTCACCCTGTGCTTCGATACAGCATTTTGAGTGCAGCATATAATGTCTTTTGACATGTATAAACATTCTTATGATTAGTAGTCACAGGGTTTATTTATTATCATGAATTGTGTCCAATCCAATTTGGTTTCATATTGTCCAATTTCCAAGTATCTTTCACTGCAAAGAGAATTTCGGAAATCTTTAAATGTTAGGGGCTCAGTTGAAATAGCCTGCCTTGGCAAACTCACTGAAACATATCTGTCAAGCACAGCAAAAGCCTTGTAAAATGCTCCACTGCTGTAGGCCATAGAAAGGAGCTATAATAAACTCTGACCCATAAAAAGTCATGTAAACATTATAACCTGTTTTTACTAGCCTTTTAAGTGCCAGGAGCAATTGATCTTATATGGCTTAGGTCTTTCCAGCTTCCCAGTCTCCATGAAGACCTAGGATCCTACATGGGTGTTCAAGTGCCTCTGGCTTTGGAAGCCTAAAACAGGAACAGATACCACACTATCAGCTATTTAGTTACTCACTCCAGACAGATGTTTGATATTTCGAACAGAAAACATTTTAAAATCAAGCACCTATGGAAATCAACTGACTGTTTCTCTATTGTTAATCAAAATAAATGTCCATGCAATCTCGAGCTGTTTCCCTAAATTGCTGCATCTGTCACACTGGAAAGAATGACAGGGAAAAAAAAAAAAGGAAAAAGAGTAAAAAAAAAAAAAAAAAAAAGTTTTAAATTTAGAGTAACAGTGTCCTTGCCTTAGGGCTCTCTGATCATGACAGCTTCCCTAAGGTTCAACATTACTCTTTGTTTTGACAAAAATGCTGCAAACCTTAGTCCTCAGGGGAAACTGAAGTTCACTTCAATGCACTTCAATGGGATTTTTGCCTGAGTAATAGCTGAAGGATTTAGCTCACTGCTAACTTCATGAACAAACAACGTGAATTTTACAGCTTTTGATTTCTGCCAAATTCTTTCCCCATTAAATTGCTGTGGGAAATCAGCCATACAATTAAAACCTATTTTATGTCTTCAATAACGTTAATGAAGCAATTGTGGATTTCAGAATTTTATATACATGTGTGTATATATGTGTGTATTTTGTCATCACTGCAGCAGCTGCTGTTGGCCTCAAACATCTCTTAAATACATAGACTTAGCAATGGAGGTGTACGTGACTCTGTTGGTTATTAAACCTCATTAAAAAAGCCTAAAAGCCCTCCTCTATACAGATGGCTGCCATAATATGCAGAAATTTGCTACTTATTAATATGTGCACTCTATTCCTTCCATTCTGGTTAAAGAAAATTAAAATATAGATGTAATGAGGAGGTAGTGTTTAAAATTTGAAGCTTGTTCCCAGACAGTTTATCTTTCCCAGCGGGGTTTCTTTTGAGGCCACATCTGAAGGTAGCATAATTTTTACATGCCGGTGTCTGGACCTGGATCTAAATGTAAAAACTCACATCTATTATTTGTTTCAGTGCATTTTTTGCTTTTGAATCCTTATAGCAGAAATCCCTCTGTATGAGGAATAGTTTTTTACTTCAGTAGCAACTCTTCTGGGGAGAGCTGGCAAAAAGATCTTCTCCAAAATGATGAAATTGCTGTCCTGCTGTAAAAATATATGTTATGAGCAAAAATGGTTCTAAATTCTAGTTTTGATTCTTCACAGAATAATACAGTCAGGATTTTGGCCAAATATTTTGATTCTGAGAAGCAACTATAGACAGGTGCAAAATTCAGATTCCCATTCTGGGATGTAATACTCATTTTTTTGTGTGTTTCCCTTGGAGATCCAAATTTGGAAAGAATGGCCTGAACTTCAGAAGAGTGGAATATGCTTTTCTACCTAAAGCCCAAGTTTCAGTGGGCACCTCAGTCTCACAATATCCTTCTTCGGAGCATTTACCCTTTCAGTGCTGTACCCCTTAAAGGGGATTGCAATCCTGAGTTGAATGGCCATGAGGGAGAGTGTAAGGAGATGTGACTTCCTGAGATGAGAATTTGCAGTAAGTGGCTTCCTGAACACAGAATGACATAAGCAAGCAAATAAGAGTTATATGAATAAGGAATTGCCTAGGTTAGTCACTCTATAGAAGAAAAATGGGAAATAAAATTTCCTCACAAGAAAATCTTCTAAATTTAATGAATAATCAGGCAAGTATCTCTCTTAGCTAAAAAAAACAAACAAAAAAAAAAAAAAAAAAAAAAAAAAAAAAAAAAACCCAAAAAAAAAAAACAACCCTGAAATTACTCCCTATCATGTTTAGTAAGAGTTAAAATTTGTTCAGAGCCCAACTCCTAAGTCAGCTGCCCCCTCCCCAGGTAATTGATATAGAAGAATCAAAATTTAGAGCATTTCAAAAGACACTGAACTTTCCAGCACTGCTGGTATTTCAGTGATTATGTGCATGACCTCCTCCAGTAACTTTGACCATAGAAATTAACCACTGGAAATTTAGGAATGAGGGTGGCTGTCAGTGGTATATAAAAATATTTGAAGTAATACGAAACATTCATTCACGCAAATCTCGTTCTCCAGTATCTAGCCACCAGTCCTAAAACTTTCTTTTGCATTTTTAAGCTGGCAGTTCCATATTTCTGTCAGATATATGTTGACAGGCTTCTCCCATTTCCTTTTTACAGAAGTGCAATTCTTCAATACTACTTGCATATGGGAAGTATCAACACTGCAAAATAAATTGTTATGTATCCTTTTTTTCCACCTTTTTAACAGCCACATGTAGTATTTGCAGAGTCAGACAGGCTGAATAATTTTCTTCTCAGAGACCATGTACAAAGTTGCTGTGTTTTCACTTTGTGGAAATTGTGTCCCTGGTGCAGATACAGAAGTGCTGGCACACTTCTGTTAATATTTAGCTGTTCTTGAAAATAGAGCTTGATATTTAAATCCAAACATTATGCTGGCTTCTTGGGCTGGCTGGTGTGAAATTTAATTTGTGCTGTTAAGCCTCAGAAGCCTGGGGAAAACAGGAGATGAACAATGGCCATTAAACTCCTGTTTTACAATATCCTTCAGACATGAAATAGCGAGTCTCAGCCCCACAGACCCAATGTCCCTTCAAGGGCCACAAATACGGGTGCTATGCTTGAATACTGGATTTGACCTTTGGACTTTTTTTTCACTGCCCATGGCAGGGGGGTTTGAACTAGATGACCGTTAAGGTCCCTTTCAATGCAAACCACTCTATGATTTTTATTGCTAACCCTTCCAATGCACAGACAAAGTGTTTAGAAACAAACAGAGCAGTAGAAGAACTATATCTTTGCCTCAGCAGTAATGTTTGGAGACTTCCACATTTATTTTTTTTCCACCAACCTTTTCCTTGTGAAGTAAAAAAAAAAAAAAAAATTATTTATTTTTCAGATTTCTTCAGAATTATCCTGCACTTATATTCATAAAGTTGCCCTAAATAAATAAATAAATACTTTCCCCACAATTAACATATGTAAAATTATTAATAAATATATACATTCAAGAAAATTGTTCTCAAGAGGCATTCATAATGTGAAACAAGTTTGAACTAATTAAAACTTAACTTCTAAACAGAGGCCCAGTCAAGTGCCTCTGAAAAAATTAGCACCAGAGGGAAGGAAGGCATTCCACCAGTTTTTGCCAACAAATCTCTATGCCAGCACTTCTGAAGGCATCAGTTGTTTGGTCCTTTGTGCTAGCTCAGTGCAGCTCTCCTACGTGCCCTCAGCTTCAGAACATCAGAGAATTTGTAGAGCCAAAATAAACACATTTTTTCTGTCAACACACTTCACATTTCCCCCCTGTAGCAGTGTAGTAACTTTCAACTTAAAGATTCTGAAGTCCTGTGTGGGTGAGCTGAAAAGCAAGTTCATCATACGAAGAAATGAACTCACCGTGGAATCTCCTGGGATTTTTTTTTTTTTTTTCTTACTTTCCTTACTATCCAGTTAACATTAATCACCCCCAGCTGCTTAATTTGAATCAATAGGTCAGGGGCTGGAAAAAGCCTGTCATTCCCTAGCCGTGTTAGCTGCCTACACGTTATATTCTTAAATTTGAATAAAGGAGTTAACCTGAATGTACTGAAAATTTTTGACAAAAGCAACATGATGCTGAACACTGATTTCTGTTCTAAAATCAGTTCACCTGCCAGACAGAAGACTGAGTGGTTGTGACAAAACAAGAAGGTTACTGGCAGTGTGACTAGACAGTATTGCCAGGAGGTCAAACAGTATCAGCCTGTTCCAGCTGAGAACAACAATTTGGGAATATGATGTGGCAACATAGAGCTTTGTTTCCTACCCACACAGAAACACATTATCCTATTTTATTTCAACCAGACCACTTCCCCAATAGCTAATTATTATATTCATAACTTTATTTATTTCTTTTAGAAAGATCACACTGTTTCAGGCTTCGATTTACAAATTACACTATTCAGAACCACAGATGTTTATATCTTGTTTGTTATTTGGATTCATCATATTTTCATTATTTCTATATATTTCAGTTTACATACTGCTCTTCAGACTCATGTTTGTTCAACAGCATATACCTCTATCCTTATATTTAATGCTGTGTATAAAATTTAATTTAGAGGAATTTCACTTCTGCAAAGTTTCTTGAACTCCTTGGAAATACAGTGATGAATATTGTATTCAGAATTCTCCCTTCCCCCAGATTTTCTCCATTTTCTCTTATAGCAAGTGTCCTTCTTTACAGCTATGTTGAAATTTCTTCTGGAATTCTCCCCCTGTCTTTGATCCTACTTGCTTTTCCATTATAAAGATCATTTACATTAAAGACGTTTGTAATAATGCAAGTTACAATGCCTATAGTTTTTTTTTTCTTATCACAGATTGGTTTCTATCCCTTTTTAATAATGTTATTACCCTTAATTTTGATGTCTGATTATTATCAGAAGACCTCAAAGATTTTATTCGGTTATCATATTTAATACTGATAAAAATATCTCTAAGTCAGCTTTAGAAAGGTGTTGCCAGGGCCTTTGTGAAGTAAAACTTTTAAATTGTAAAGGAACAAATCTAAGATTTCAAAGCAGGATAAGATTCATTCTAGTAAATTTAGTACAAACCTCCTAGTCTGACTATGGAGGTGAGTCAGCAGAAATAACATTTCATCTCTGGGAATCGTCCCAGCACTTGGTAACTCCTCACAGATGTGTTAATCAGTGGCTAGCTATAACAATCTTATTATTGGCAACACGTATGGAGAGAACTTATTTTTGCTTCTGACTGCAGTTATATTACTTTCCAATACTTTTCTAAGTAATAAAAGCCCTCAGGCAAACCACTTCATTTGGGTCTTGCTTGCTTCCACCTGTCCTTAAACATGTGAAAATCTGCATTAATTTTGATGGGAGTTATGATTTTCCAGCTTGAGAAAAATACTTTCTTTTAGGGCACACACATACTTAGTATTTATGGTAATTAACAGCAGAGTATTGGATGCTTTGTAGGCAAATAAACTAGTGTTTCCTTCAGTACAAATATAGTGACTCTGATGGTCTGATTGGATACCACACTTTGCCTGCTGATCTGATCATTATTTTGAAATTTTCATTTGAAAAAATATCATGGTTTTTATCTCTGTGGTTTCTTCTCATAGATAATTCTCAATAACTTTCCATAAAAAGATGCCCTGTGGTGTCTTTGCTTAAGTATTTTTACAGTTTTAAATTTTGCCCTTCTCTTTTATTTTATTATAAACAAAACAAACACACCAAAAAGTGGAACATCTTGTGGCAGAGCTATTTTAAACTAAGTAAAACTAAATTACATTGCAACCAAGACACAATATGGTCGGTGTCAAACAGTTCAAACATATGCCTCACTTCAAAAAAAAACCCAGGAATTTATTTTTTTTTATAATTGCCCTAAATTTTTAAATAACAGGAATATCCTCTTCATAGTCACCATTCCTACTTCTACATTTCCATCTCTGTTTTCTTGAGCAAACTCTCCATGTGAGTGTGGTGGGTAGGCCTACATTGTAGATCTAACTGTACTCTGTTACCTATGTATGGATTACAAATATCTATTTATAACATTAAGTTTTGTTTATGCTGTTACTATTGATTTTGTGCAAGCAAATGCTATATATATATAGTATATATATATATATTATATATATATATTACTGCTGTAATATTAAATACACTGCATTGTTAAACCAAATGCTTACCTGGGGAAGGCATATATGTATGGGTATATGCATATATGTGTACCTTTATCTGTACCTGTGTGTACATTTGTGTCTACATACCTATGTAAAATTTAAGTACACATGCAAAACACTTCTTACCCTTCATAAGGCCATAACCTACTTTTCCCTTTTCATAAATTCTGTAATCAGACACAGTAGTTGCATGAGGCCTGAAAAAGCTCCATATAGAGTAATTTTTGGAAATAATTTAAATTCTATTTCTCTTTACACATATTTTCACCTGAGGCTAGCTGAAACTTGAACGCCAGGCCATTTAGAACTGCTTAGGGCCATTTTTGTAATAAACAGAGCAGAGAAATTGAGAGCCATTAGTAATTTCCAAAGCACAGATAAGTTGCCTTTCATGAAGACCACAATACACTGCATAAATAAATGAGATTGCCTACCTAATTTAAATTTGATTTTTGTGCTAATTTTTCCTTACAGTATACCTCACCAAAATGTATAGGTTTCTTATGAACAAGTCCTTTACTATTTGAGATATAGTGTTACTTAAATTAGCTGTATCATGACCTAGAAATGTTGGGATAAAAATAGTAATTAATTAATGATTAATCTATATTTTTGGCAACAAAGTCAATTTTTCATCATGGATCAGTCTCATACAATGCGAAAACACGGGGTTCAGCCTTCAGTGGCCACATTTTTGAATCTGGCATAAAGCTGATCTGATTCAAGCCTGAACGTATGTGTTTCATTCAAACACCTTATGATCCACAATCTGTTGTCATTTTAAATATATATAAAAGGGTGAACCTGAATCACTTCTTTTAGGGAAAGCTAAGTAAAATTGAGTTCCTGTTTCTTATGTTGGCTCCCCTCAGTACCGCACACACTGACACTCACAGGCCATTCATAGGTTTTTGCATTATTTAACTATTCCTGCATGTGCATGCAAATCAATTTTTTTCTGTTGTGTATGGCTGAGCTCTCCAGCTATCTATACTGAAGGAGATCTGCACAGATGCCTTTCATCACCTTATCAAAATCAACAGACTAAAATATAGCATATTGTCTTAAATATCAGCTTTCTACTGATGTGTGTAGTCTTCAAAGGACATATTAAAAGTAAGTACCATTCTCTCAAAAGGTACAGGCAGTTTCAGAGGAAAACAATTCCTTCTAGGTGCAATTTTTACTTATTTTTTTGTTGTTCTAGGTGTCCTTCCTGGGACTCTTCTGTATCTGCCAAAATATTGGTTGCAATATTTCATTCTTTAATGGAATTACAGTTTGTATGTACTAAAACTAGTATAGGTTTTGGGGTTTTTTTAATCTGATACCTTATTCCCAAGGAATTGTACTATTGTTAGGTATTCATATATTGCTATGACACTTTAATGCAATTTCTCTTAGAGTTTAAGATAATCACTTATTTAATGTGGATACATGATCTGAAGTGAGCTGTTTGAATATTGATGATGCTGAGAACTGCATAATGTGCTTACCTTCAGATGAAGTTCTATGCTGTAAGGTTAGTAATATTTTTTTCCTTAAACACAGTGGATAATAGATTTGCAATCAAGGTTTTGACTGTTGTGATATCTGGCTTTTCTGAAGAACAGACTTATTCTGCAGGGATCTGAGAATCTCTGAGAGCCTAATTCACTTCCATTTAGTTCAATTAATAAAATTCTATTAGTTTCAAATTTGCAGAATCAACCCCCAGATAAACAGCAACACTAGAGCAAGTCTTGCAACGCTAATTCCTGGTACTTATAAATCCTGCATTTAGTTTTTATTTTGAAAGAACACTAAGCCAGTTTACTCAGAACTGACAGCATTCTGTCTTCAAAACTCCTTTAAAAACAGCTCACTTGCAATTTGAGCTGAAAGGAGCAGTGTTCCTCTTTTTTTCTTACCCCCAAACTTAACTGCAGGTGGTCAGTGGAGCCCATAACTAAAAGTGTTCACTGATGGACTCATCCTCATACAGATTGGCAGAATGATATGGAGTCCCTTTGACAGTCAGTTTTATTAGAAGATAGTCAAAAATCCCACTTTCAAAGTAAGAAGTGTCACTTCCACCTCCTGGTCATATCACTGCAAGTATCTTTCCCATAAGGCAAACTACAGGCTAACTACAGGCTAAGTAAGTTAGTTAGTCATAAGATGTTACAGCATGATTCAAGTTAAGGAATGCCATTTAGATTCAGCCTCAAAACTGTGTTTCTAGCCCAACTCAGACGTGTGAGGCTCTTGTTTCTAGAATTCAATCTGTATTCTTCCTAATCCCCTTTTTTGGTCTCTTTTCCTACCAGCTCCATTACTCTATCACCATATTCTTCTTTCTTTGATACAGCAGTGAAACTCCCGTATTTTAAGGGGATAACAGTGGCACAGAATTAATCATTCATATTTACTACCTTCTGAATGTTCTGCCTCATTTTTTTAGGCTTTTCTTTTAACTCAGTTGCCTCATTTACAGTCTTTTAATAAGTATTTGTGAGTGGCAGTGAACTACAATCACTTATAGGAATATTCTTAATTTTGATTTGTATTCACTAACAGAAACAAATTTAACAAGCAATTGCTAGACTAGATTTTTAATACTTTAGTCCTCATGCCTCACATCTCCAGTTCTCATGTCTGATGTTGTGGTTACTGGTATGCTCTCTTGGATACAGTGTTACCAGATACTTTCTTCTAGTTTTGAGTGGAGACTTAACTGGGAATCATCACCCTGATAGTTATTGCCCAAGGGAAAAAAAAAAAAAAAAATCTATTGAAAAGTAGGAAATTAATTTTCATGGATTGAAATTTAAAAATTAAGGTTTGTTTTTAGTCTACATTGAAGTAAAACCTTGAAAGCATGAAATGCAAAGCCATTAAAACCATACTGCTCTTATTCACTTAAAAATGACCCATAACAAAGGGCATTTGGCTGGTGTGTGGGCAACAGGTCTTCCTTCTTTGTATTAATCCAGAGTAGAGAGCTGAACAACAGTCCTTTTTATCTCAGACGGCATCCCTCATGGATTGGCTGTTGAAGGGTGATCCCCCTATTCTTCCTGATGGAGCTATTTCACTATGTAGAACTGCATGCCTGGCTGATGGTCAAGCAGAGTTATTGCTTGGAAAGCTACTGCAGCACTTAAACTGTGGGTTTGAATCGGTCATCACAGCTGTGAAGAAGTATTTGTGATTTTCCAGGCAGGTACTCTCTCTGCTGCATTATACTGGAGCACGAGTGTTTATTTTTTTAACCAAGGAATCTATTCTCAAAACCTGCAAGTTCCTATGAGAATGCTCATATCAGTTAATTTTTCTTTTCTTTTTTTCTTTCCCCCAGATGAACAAGAAATGCATATTTGGCTATTCAGTGTGCAATCAGGTTTAAGAATAGGTGTTAATCTCATAAGTGCGTGTCATTAGAGAAACATAATCACAAGTACCAGTCCATCATTTATATGATTTGTTATACATCTTGCATCAGAAATGTTAGTCTCAAGTGTCTGGTATATTGACACTCAAGTTCTGAAAGCTATTTTATAATGAAGCACAGCACACAACTTTAGAGTCAGTTCTATCATTCCTTTTTGGCCTGGAATGATTAAATCTAAATGTTCCTTTAATTCCAGCAGTAGAGACTGAATTTTACCTGCAGTTGGTCCCTACTGATGGCCCCATGAGCTGGGTGCAAATAGCCATGATTTGTTACACTTGGCCTCTGACTAAATGTGAAATTTTTGGAATGTCTAAAAAAAATCCCTTGAGCCATATTTAATTATGTTCACATGGAAGGGGAAAAGTATAGACATTAAAATAAACACATAATAAATGAATGAAGGAACCATCTCTTTAAAATCCAGAACCTCCACAAACTATTTGGAAATACATTTTTTAAAAGAAGCTTTGAAGATTACACTTGCTCATGACATCCAGTGAATATCAATGGCATAAGTTATATTGGCAGAAAACACAAAGCACGTGTAAAAGCACTTCTATAATTATTATACTTTTTTAGTACCCCGTTCTTCAGTGACAAGAATTAGTTATGAAAATTACATAGGCAGCATCAAGGAACTAATTTGTTACAGATCCTCCATCACCACCTGATAAAGAGTAGTATTTTACAGAAGTATGAACTTTTTGCTCCTCCTAACAATAAAAGGAGCGCAGATCCTTCTATTTTTAATCATCAAAATTAATTTTAAAAATTATTAATGTAATACATAAGAATCATTCACTGATAACATCCATAGCTCAGCTCTGAAGAGTTTATATTCTTTTTTCTCTTTCACAGACATTGAGTCTGAAAAGAGCCAAAGAGGGTTAAATCAGTTATCTTAATTTAAACACTCTGCTTGCCCAGGTACATTAGAGCCACCAGTAAAACGATCTTTCAACTACCCTATAAAGGCAATGGGAATATATTAAGTTATTCTGAAGGTATGAAAGTCTTATTTGCTTATATTTAGATGTATATATAAGAGGTTTAGTGTTTCTAAGGATCCTAAGGCTCATTGAAAACTGTATAAATGAAGTACCTGATGAAGAGACCCTCAGTAGTCATTTGGTGAGATGTCTGCATTTAGCACCCTGTATCTGAGATATATTTATCTGGATCTTGAAATTTCCTTTTTCACATTACAGCAGCTTGAAGTAATGAGAAACTAGTCCTCTCCCTACTGATATTGCCATTGTTTATTACATGCCAAGGTGGGTACTAAGCACCTGAGGTAATGGAGAGGGGTCTTTGAGAACTTTGGTTTCATTCCGGTTTATGTTTTGATTTTGGTTTTTTTTCCCCTAAAAAGACTCCAGACTCATTTATAAACTCGTTTCAAACCTAAGAAATCAGTTTAAATAGCAAAAAAAAAGAAGATGAGAACTACTTATGAAAGGATAATGGCCTTAAATATTGACTAGGTGGCTCCTTGTCAAAAGGAGCTTTGTGAGGGTGAAAATTTGTCTTCAATAGATTATTGCAAAAATTCACATCAGAAGAATTAATGAATATTTTGTAACTACTAAATCTCTAACTCGAAGGTTCAGTGTGTAGGCAAACGTTGAAGACTGGGAGACTATTGAAAAAATAATTGTCTGCTTGCTCTGTCTCTGACTTGCCCCTAAGCATCCACTTTTTTGAGAATGGATGCTACAGTGTCTTGTCATCTTTATAATACTGTATACTATTTTGCACTTTTCAAAGTTTTCCTAAATATTGAACCACTCTGTTTTACTGATGTGACTTGATTGAGGTAAATAATAACTTTGTGCACAAAAATTTTGTATCATTCCGATTGCAACTGCTGCATCTGTAATCCCCATGCATCTCTAGAGTAGTCTTTTATCCTTTTCCATGGAAGTAGTAGTTTGGAACCATACCATAATCCTCTTCTTACACTTGAAAAAAAAAAACCTGTCTGTCCTGTACTCATTTCTGAGGAGCTGTTCTTCACAGTACACTACAAATCCTGTCGATGACTGCAAATGGACACTGTACTTACGTGTTTTATCAAAAAAAAAAAAAACACAAAAACCCCACAACAAAAATAAAACCACCAAAAAGCACACCACAGGAAATACTTTTTTTAAGAAGGCAAAATAAAAATTGAAAGGAAAATGAAATTTAATCAGATAATTCAATGTGCATACATAAAGGACACACCCCTTCTCTTTCCTGTAGCCTTCCTTCCTTTTCTAAAATTTACCTAGAGGTTTTACTCTAAAAAAGGCAATTTCTATTTACAGGAGTAGCTGAAGAAATTTAAATAAGTTAGGCTTAAAATAAATATGTGAGATTTCATATATCTCACTGGAACACATGTTAAAATACCTCCTTTAAAGAGTGAGAGATGAAGAAGCTGCTTTAAAATTAATCCAAATTGAAGGAGTTTCTCCATTTGACAGGTATAGATTTTAAATGTTAAAGGTCTGAGCCTGCATAACTTGTATATTTAAAGCTGCTCATGACCTCTGAGTACACTGTAACAATGATTTATTCAATTTTTTCTTCGTTACTTCAGGGTACCAAAGTATTTTATAATTATTGCCCCATTTACGGGGGGGCAAACGGAATCATTATCATCAGTTCAAACAAAGTCCTTTCCATATGATCCTGTCTCCTTTTTGATAGGAAACCTCTTAATAACCAAAAGACTAGATCTCTTGGAAGCTACTTTACATTTTGCACTGTTAATAAAATTACACCCTTGATGTTTTCTAAATATATCACAGGTAATCACTGCACATTCTTCTTGCTGTGGTTTAAAAGCTTCATCAGATTCACAAAATCCTGACTCTTTGTACAGAACATTTGGAAACAACTGCAACCAGAAGCCATGTTACTCAAACAGCTAGCTCAAGGAACCAGGACACATTTAATGTCACCTTTTTACAAATACCTGGTTATTAATCCTAGCAATATTAATCCTTTATTTATATTCCTCACTCAATTCATGAGTGACTAATAGGTTGAAATGAAGGAGAATTTCAAATTCATCTGATGTTGTCTGTGTTTTCACATGTAAGCCTCTCTCTAACACTTATTGTACAATTATATATGCTCAGTTCTGAGAAACACTGCAAAAATATTTTTGATTCCCAAAGTACAGCTACAGGGAATGCATAGGAGTGCTAATCATGTGACATGAAGGGAAAAATTACGTAAATTCATGAAGTGCTCTGTTTTGCACAGCTCACACTTTGAAGTCAAGGCAGATACACAAACATGAACAAATCTAGCACTTGCTGGCCGAATGCCAGCCAACTCGTTCACGCATAAGAGCAGTTCATGTATCAGTAATGGATGAATCAACAAGTGACAGATTTCTTCTTACAGCTAGGTGAAGGGTGGTTTCACTGCAAAGAGTACATTTACATTCACCTCATGTTCCACCATGGCTCCTAAAACCAAACTGTGTTGAACTTGGTAGGAAAAAAAGAACAGCTTTATGGCCACCAGGATCTCTTTAGGGTTCCAGTAGTTCTACTATTTGTTCTGCCTTGCTGAGGTTGAAGGCCTTTGCCTAACATCCAAATTAGTATTTTCTGAAATTAAACAGGAGAAAAGAAAAGAAAACAAAAAAACCCAAAAAACCCCAAACCAAAACAAACAAAAAACCCATGAAAAAAACACAAAAAACCCCCCAAAAAAACCAAAACCAACCAACCAAAAAAACACCAGTGTGTGGGTGCAACGTTAGAAGCCTGTTTTAAAAAGTGCATGAATGCACATAATAGTTAAACATACTCTGCTCAGGATATCACATAGTCTAGGGGCAGGCTAAACTACATGTCACAGCACATGTAGTTTAGGAATAGAATGGTTGTTCTTAGTTTTGAGGGGAAAAAATTATGAAATTATTTGGTAGATTTATCTTTAATCCAGTAGAGTTTCAATCACAAAAGAGATTGACTGTGATTTACTGCTGTTGAGGACCTCATGTACTCATGAGGTACATGTGTTTAATAACAAAGGCTTCTTGTGTACGGATTCAAATTCACAAATACAGATTCAGTGTTTTATTGTACTGGTTTCAGTGCCTGCATTTGATTGAAAAGCTGTGTGACATGCATTGCATAAAAAGCACCAAAAAGACCTCACAGTGAATCCTGCCCTTTCTCTTTATCAGTGACAGCTCAGCCTGGTCACCTCTGTCAAGCAGTGCCCAAATGAATGATGAAAACGTACCTGTATGATATTGAGGTGATATGGTACAGTAAGTATTCATGTTACTCAAAATCTAAATATTGTGAAAGTTTTTATCTTGGACATTTTTGTACAACTAACATTCATAGCTGTGCCTGATCCTCTTTTATTTTTCCTGCTGTAATGAACCTGCTTGTTAAAGAAAATAACTCCAGATTTGATGCAGGTGGAGGTAGTTAACAAGATGTTGACCTAGTCATCCATTTGAGTCAAAGCAACACAAAGGCAGGAAAATGTTTTGCTAATCAAAACATAATCTATAGCTAAGGGTTATTTTAGCTGAGGTGGCTAATATCCTGAATTGTTTGTATAATCCTATTATTTCCTCTGTAATATAGACCATTGTGTCTTCTGATTAGCTGGTACAGTTACAATAAAAAGGGATGTTGTTTCACTCCTATTTAAGTGTCTGTATTCTCTTTAGCTTCTGAGTGTGGCTCCATAAAAGCATGTAGCATTGAGGGTTCAGATAGGCACATTTATTAAATAAAGAGAGGAAAATATTACCAATTTATCTACACCTAGCATGATGAACTACTGATATACAACTAATTGTATAATATAAAATAACAATTTATCTTTCACCATGGCACAGATATTCTGCAAGAAAGAAGGTACTTTGAGAATATTAGGCTGTATTATTGAAATCTGCTAACTTTCCTCAAGGACTTTTCTTTATGAAATTTTGATACCACTGTATACCTCAATATTTCAGTCATAAAGATTTCTTTAAGACAGCTATTCACAGATACAGAGAGCCTTACTCTGATGAGATCTCTAAGTTCATCAGCAGTGAAAAGGGACTTCATAGAAGGTTTCAAAGGCAGATGACTTTTTTCCTATTGGTAATAAAATAAATAGTCAGCCATCATGATTCTACTACCACAGCAGTTGTCAGCATTTTTATTTATTTAGGACTCCAAGATTAAATTAAGGAAAAGCATGTCCTACGCGAATTAAGGAGACTCAGGGAACTCACATATTTAAAGAATAGATGAAAGTAATATTATACTTACACACACAATGTAATCCATTAAAAGGCTTTGTAACACTTCCAACACAAAATCTAGACCAAATAGCTGTTACAACCCAGGTGAAAAAGTTTCTAGGGGAGAATTTTTATTTCTTTTTCTCTTCTATAATCTACCCTTTCCCTTTGGTGCAACTTAAGATCTACTGGTTGTCTCTCTCTCATACCCACCATAAACTTATTCACAAGGGTAGGACTCAGAGGACTCTCAGCCAAGGACTTCCAGCTATATACCAGAGGAAAAAGATCTCAAGGAAAAACTCTTCCATCAGTATCCTCCTTCCTTCAGCAGACCCTTAGCAGTCCCACATGAATGGTCTGTGTTGGAGCCCTTCAAGTGATGTTCCAGGATTTGTTTCTTTTTCAGACTCATCTCTAAATGACAAAGTTTTGGCCTTGGTTGAGCCTTAGGAAAGTACTCTCACAAATGACACAGAGAAAATAGTTTTCATGAGAGAAACCTCTCAGTAGTACTAACTTTCCCTTTGCAGTCCCCCATCAGCTGGATCTTCAGTCTTTTTCAACCCTAAGCCCAAATCCCACTTTAGGCTTCAAACTGATCACTAGCCAAGGACTCCCAGCCACGGTCCAGTTAAAAAAGCCCTTAGGGAAGAAACCTGTCTTCAGTGTAACTACCTTTGTCTGCTTCTTTGACACCCACCTCCCACTGAAGGTCTAAGTTTTTGTCTCTAACCATATTCCCAGTTTTAATCTTGGCCTTGGGTTTAGTCTCAGCTGAGGCCTCCCTGCCAGTATTCAGGGGAGAAGACATCTTTCTGTCACCTTCCCTTGCTTTAGCAGCTTCTTGACAGCACAAACAAAACTGGAGCACACCCTAGGCATGACCACATATCTTGATTCTGTCTTTGCCAATGACCTGCAGACATGGCCCAGACTACAACATGACCCAGAAAACATCTTGCAGCTCACTCTTTCCTTTGGTTCTCCCTATTCAACTGCATGTTCACACTTTGTCTCTCCCCCACATCTAGCCCAAACTGTAACTCCTATTGCAAACTGGGTCTCAGTTAAAGACCTGCAGCCACGATCCAAATCCACAGCCTAATCCATTCCTTTAAATGATCTTTTCAATTGCTCAGTTGGGTTCAGACAAAACTGGGACTGCTTCTGCCTTGGCAGAAAAGGAGTTTTTCCTCAGAAAGATTTCCATTAACTTGCTCAATGAAACCTATTTTCAAACTGAGCTCAAATTAGAATGAAAAGTTCTTTTCCACAATGAGGAAACGAAATCTCCCTCTGAAATGTACCCCTAGCCTAAGGTAGGGCAAAAGGATTCTTTTTGTAATGATCCAAGAATCAGTGAAACATACACATGGGTGACTGAACATCAGATACACATCTGAAAAAGCTGCATTTAAATGTGCAGTAAAATATCTCTTTCCTCAAACATACTGAAGAATGTACTTGCTCCCCTTTTTCAGTGAAAAAAGTAAGAAAATTATTATTTTTCTTTTTTTTTTTTAATGGATAAAGACATGTTAGGACTCTGAGGATCCTGAGGACCTTCCTGTTCCTGCCTAGACACCCCAGGGTTCTTTCCCACCCTGATCATGGTCCAAGGGTCCATTTCAAACTGGTGCCATTAGTCACTACTTCATCAATGCCATCGTCTCCAATCCCATGTCTGTCTCTTCCTGGAGGGTACTTGCTGCATGGACCCTGCCCTGGCTCATTGCTCTCTAAAAGTGTCAGGGCTGTTGATGGACCTGCTACTGGCCCTTAGCTCTGTCCCCTGTGCCCAGACCCTGCAGGATGGTGGCTGTCAGGGTGGGCATGACCAGCCCTAGTGTCCTCCTGGCACCCCGCTCCCTGGACCAAGGGGACAGTGGGCTCTCACTGCTTCCTGAGGATTATATTTTTTGGAATTGGTATGTTACCTTTGCACATAATCCTTACAGTCCTTCGCAAGCACTTTGTGCAATATTGGCCACTTATTTAATAGGAATTTTAGACAGACTGTGAAGCAAGAATAATTTTTTTTTTTTTTATGTAAGTTGCAAATTCCTAAATAGTTAGTAAATCAGTCCATATAGTGAAAAGAAAGATAAGCAAATCAATAAAATAAATTATGGAATTGCTTACTCCTTGTTCAATGGGTTGCTAGCTTCTGCCTCACAGTTGAGTTCCACATAGTAAATATGAGGATTGAGCCAACATACAGATGTTGGTATAGCTTGAAAGAAAACATGGTATGGCTTTATTTGCAAGAAAGGGTGATGAAAGAAAAGATAAGAAACATCAAAGTGCAAGAAAACAATTCAGCAGTTCAACCAATCCTGTGGTTCTGTCACAGAGGCATAGTGAACCTTCTGCCAAAATAGGCAGACATGTCTATTTGCAATGATAATTAAGAAGTCTGCAAAATACTCATAATAACAGTTAATTTAAAAAAACCAACAAAACAACTAAACCAACAAATTAAAGTCTTTGCTCATTTAGACTTATTGAATCTTATAAAATCTTCAAAAACCAAGAGCAAGGTTATTTCACACAAGCATTTAACATGGAAGTATATGCAAATTTACATCACATCTGTAATCTTACACTGGATTTTAGTATCACTTCTCCAAATAATTGCACATTCTCACCTGCTTTTATCTTTGAAGGGACAGAAGATTTCTCTTTTGATGAGTGAATTAGTTTGTTTGAAACTGTATGTATACACTGTATGTATGCACTCTAGCAGCATCTTTTCTAACCACTCAGTCACGGATTTAAGAGAAGATCTGGGAAGTTAAGAGTGCTACAACCCCTGATCTTATGTGTGTTTTGTGATGCAGCTGTTGTTTATAGTATTTTTTTCAGTTAAAAGCTGTGCTTGGCTTAGGGATTGATTTCAGAGTCAGGAACAGAGTTCATAGGTAGATGACAGACTCAAAATTGTGCAGAAAATCCATTATAAGAAATGAAAATCAATCTCTAGAGTGTTGTAGAACTAGAATATTGTTTTCCAATTCTGATAGATATTCAAGTTTGAACACCTTCATCTTCATTAAGAAGGATAGGAAAATAATTAATCATTTTTCCTAATGTTGATATCTCCAAAACTTTCTCCCATTTAACGCCACTAACAATGAAATATATCCAAATAAATCAGTGAAAGTCTTCAATATGTTTTAGTTCTGTGAACAAATTCTGTTTTAAACAGAAAATAAATACAGTGAATAGAGAGAACATTTCCTTTTCAGTTCAGGCATTTCTGTGCCTGGAGCAAAGACACATTGAAAATAAACAGGGAACAAGAAGTTCTGAGAAAAGACATTTAAATAAAATTATTTACTGCCTACAATAATAGATTTGATTTCACAAATGTGTTTTCTTTTCACTTCCTGAAAAACCTTTTTAGAAACCAGGTTGCAGAACAGCAATACAGGAGAAGGCTGCAGCAATTTTTCATCTTGATAGAGTCTGCGTTTTCATATGATCATTTCCTGATGATGTGACTTTTACACACATTAACTACCAGCAATTACAGTCACAGAGCAGCATTAGCTTTATCATCCAACCCTTTCTTGAATTCCGTGTATTGTTCATCTAACTGACAAAAGAGTCGCCTTACAGGCTCAGTGAAGACACTCAAATGCTCTCAGCCAGAAGCAGGCCCTGCACTCAGCTTCCTGTATATATAGTTTACAAAAGTTTAAGGGCTGTAGATCCTATAAATTAAAATAAAGGGTGAGCTCATTTTTCCAAAACCACTCTCTAAAAAACATGTATAGGTTAATCTCCACAGTAGAAAAAAATCAGCAAAACCAACATTTCTTCAGGGTTTTTTTAAACATTAAAAGTCTTTAACTCACTTTAACTCTCAAAAGTTCAGTTGGCTATAGCTTCCGAAATTTACTGCAGAAACTAAGGTTCAGCTAGCAATAGATGCTGCAGAAGCTGTTTTACCCTCTTTGAAATTCTCTCATGGTTTTCCCTCTTGCACCTTTCCCATAATTCTAAAATGAAACTTATCCCACCCCTGCTAGAGCAGGTGCTAGGACTAACCTTATTACATTCCTCACAACTGCTAGAGAGGTATTGCAAGGAAACCTGTAAACCATTTTACAGCAAGGGAAGAAAAACTCCGATACATTTCTTCCTGACAAATCTTAAAATGATGGTTTTTTTTTTTTTTGGTGAACTTTTGGTTGTTGCAAATGATGCCTTACACAAATGTGACCAGTCAATGTGAGTGGATAGTGTTAGTTGAGGAAACATTTTCAACAACTTTTTCAAGTACATTTGGATTTTGCATTTTTTGAGTTCTCCTAATTTTATAGACATCAACACCTCCTACTGTGACATAGAATAAAGAAATTTTAATAACAACTTTGAGAATGTAAAGCAGAGAACTAAGAGTTGCTACCTTCAAAGTACTGCTAGCACACTCTGCTATCTTCAATGAGTAGAAAATGCAAACTTATTCACTTTTCAGTCTTGAAAATTCTGAATCAAGAAATTTTGAAGTCTTGAGTTCCCCAAGAATCAAAAATTTTCTTAGCTGTTTGGTGAGGAAGATTATGCATGCTGTGTTATGTTGATGCTGGCCAACAGTCCCCTTTTCCTACTTTCTCCATAGATCTCCCATAGTTTATGACAATAACTGAAAACTGGAAGAAAAGTTCAAGCCCCTCTTTTGCTTTTCCTGTGATGCACCCATATTTGCAGGTACTTGGTAGGTAGAGGGTTATCACATTGGACACTTGGAAAACCTGCTGTCAATCTTCATCTATTGACATTTCTACCTGTTCAGCGTCTTAATTTAAAAAAAAAAGTTGCTATTTCCAAAGAGTGGTAGCAAATTAGGCATTTAAACAATCATTGCTTTCTTCCCCAAGTACCATGACCTATCCACAAAGTTGGAGATTTCTTTGTTCTAGAAATACCAAAGCCCACAAGCTACACAGCTTGATATTTATTTTGGCAACTTTCAGTAAAACATTGGTGTAACCACCCTTTGGCTGACAGGCAGAATGTCATTATACTAGTGTCTTTTGATGCTTTAACCATCTTCAAACATTCTCAGTTACAGTGTGTAGACCTCTTAGCTGGAATTAATCCACTTTCCTTTGTAAATTACATTGCTACTTCCTCCACTGTAAATTTATCCTGGCTCCTTTAATCAGCAGAGTAATTCTACAATGCAGAGTCATAGGTTCCTTAATGTAAGAGCCATTGCACTTTGTTCTGAAGAACAAAAAAGCATAAGAAAAGGTATAGCATGCTCACAGCTCTGTGTTTACATATGAAAAGCAAAGGCAGCTGGCCAAATACACTTGCAAAATGTTTAATTTTAAGAACTCCAGTCCAAAAAATGATGCTGGTATGAGATGTGAAGAAACAAAGTGAGTTTCTAAAAGCATATGCATCACAATAATTGAAATTAAATCTAAACAAAAGTGCAACCCAGAAACGGTCATTGGAATGCTGGAAATGTGAGATATAATGAGAAATACTGAAATTTATTTGCAGTACTAAACTGGAAGTGCAGAAAACTGGAAGCCTATCTTCTACCAAATTTTAAGTCAATGTACTTTAGTTAGAGAACGATTTATCCTGAAATCATTAATTACTCCATAGATTAAATATTTATTACCTTAACCCTTCTACTGTGCAAGTCTGTTGAGCAATCTTCTTTGAGCTATGCACTTATTTTCTTCTCAACAATTATTTTATAGGCAAGGAAAAGCTGAGGCAGTTGTTATTTCCATAGTCTGCTGAAAATGAAGAAAAGAAAAATATATCTTTGTTTAAACTTATAAGAAGCTTGAATATCAAAAGGGTACTCATACAAGGAAAAGAACTATTTTTATAGATGAGATCAGAGAAAACTGGCTGTGGAGTTTTTTTGCTTTAGTGTGAGCCAAAGTAAACACAGAACAAAGCATACCCACTCCTGGAAAATGTTGTAAAACGTGTGTTTAGTGGCTCAGAGATTCAAACACATTTCAGTAATTAATATATGCAAAGTTACCTGAAACCTTAAGTTTTCCTTTATATCCTCAGGCACTTAACCAAATTATCTTTAGTCTAGTGGCTAATGGGTGGTATGTAACTAATGAGTGGTATGTAACTTAAAACCGTATTTACTTATTTCACTTTAATGATAGGGTGGAAAAATTTTTCAGTGAAATTGGAAAAGATCTAGATATTTAAAGTATTATTCATAAGTGCTGGAGTGAGTTTGATTCCCAGGGCTCTTTGCCTATCAGTGTTAGGTTTTGATTACCCAGGGGGAAAAAGGTTCTCATATCTATAGACACTCATCCTTACATATCCTGGCAGATGTGAATATTTTGTATGCCTGTTATAACAGTTCTCTGAACAATATTTACTATGCTATTAAAACTTTTAGCTGAAACTGATGATTCGAAATGCTGATTTTAAAAACCTGAAATATTTCCTGGAAAGTCTTTGGTTTTCATTTTGTTTTTAAATAAGCCACTAAAAATGTTCACATGTTTTCTACAAATGCTCTCCAGTGAAATAACAATAGATCCCTTATGTTCTTCTTATTTAAGCTTATTTTTGCAGTCAAAGCAAGGTAAGTTATATTTAAATATAAAACTACGGTAATATGAAAATGTATAATTTCAAAGTCTCCCAGTTTTGTTTTACAGATAACGTATACATGTTTACAACATGGCAGAAATTGCTGATAACTTGAAAAATTTTGTTAAATAGAAAAAACCTGCTTGTTATCAGCTTTACCTTTAAGATTTTATGCCTATTTCAAGCACCTTTATAAGTTTGGGAAATTCCTGCTCCTAAGTTCTTCTGGGCTCTTTGACACCTGCAGTTGTTACTCTTTTTTCAAGTATCCCTTGTGCAATTATTTCCTGGAGGATGGAAGTTTTGGTGTGTTCCCACTCCCTGCTGTTATTAGTGACCCATATATTAGAAAATTAGAAAAAATGCAGTTTTCTTTTGCAGTGAAGCAAAAATAGAATTAAAGGGAAGTCTTGACCTGTGAGGTTTCTACTTTCTTTAGATGCATCCCTTTCTGCTTAGCCAGACCAAATCACCTACCATGGTGACTCCTTCCATGTTTTTTCATTACACATTATAAGTGATATATCTACCTTTTGCTCCCAAATTAGTATGCTAATTAGAGTAGGCTGAGCTTACTAAGGCAGCAAACTTACTCAGGTCTCATTAACTTTGCTAAGGACACTGGAAATTTAGGTTTCTTTTTATTCAGGCCTATTTATAGACATATCATTGGTTAAACATGAAGCCATAAGAAACCTGCCCAAGTGTTTATTTACAAAACCAGTAGCAGCAGATGTGGCATTCAGAGTTGAATTCCTAGAGAGGAGCTAAAGACACAGGAGAAGCCAAAGGGCAGGAAATAAATAAAAAAAAAAATTAAAAAAAATTTTAAAAGAAAAAAGAAAAAATCTCTCTAACCCCAATAAATAAAGGCCTCTCCTAGCTTCCAGCTTGAGAGTGGAATTTCATCATCAGAACCTGTGGTGACAAGTCAGTAAGTGAGCTCATTGCATGGGTAATAGACTGACACAGTTTTCCTTCACATTGCATTTACTGAGCAGCTCTGGCAGCAGATCTAGAGGGAGATACTTACATTGCCCTCCCAGCTGGTGGCCATCTGCCTTAGTGACAACTGCCAGATGGAGGAAAAATGCATGAAATCAGGGATCAAACACTAAATAAAAGAAAATTACTTTGAAAGCAACTTTGTCATGTTATAAATAGACTGTTTTTAAATGTCTCACATGTTTTAATTAGAAGGGGAAAAGGGAGGTAATGAGGTAGATATAAACCTGTGAGAGAAAGATAGTGCGGCAATTTGCACACTGCCTTACTCTGCTCTGAATGTGGATGACACTAATTTAGAGATACATTTTGATGTTCTTACATCAAAAAGTACCCGTTAGATGAATGCAAGAATTACCAAATAAAGTTTCTTTCCCCTCATGGCTAACGTAGCGGGAGCCTCCCACAAGTGCATTCCAGTTCCTGAGAGTGCTTTTCTCAAGTGACTTGCTCTGACCCTCTGCACTGATTAATCTCGTTCTGAAAGAAAAGTCAGAGCAGGGCTGGTGAGGACCAGTGTCACCAGACTGAAGCCTGCAATGATGAATCGGCAGCTACAGCCTGAAGAAGGAGGAACAAGGAAATTGATGGTTCCCTTTTGCCCCTGCACACAAGCTTAATTATGTAAAGGGTAAACAAACCCTCCTTAATTCACACAGGGATTTAAAACAAACCAAGAAGCAAAAAGGAAAGAAAAAACAACAGAAACAGCAACAAAAAATGTTTAAAACCTCAAAGACCTTGCTTTTTCATAGATAATTCACAAATTCCTGGGAAAGTAGGGTTAAACAACTCCCACACACTACTAAACAGACCATAAAAAGAGGATGTTGTGCATAGCTAGAAGGACAATGGAAAGTACAGAGGCAGAAAGATTTACTGGGTGTGGAAGTTTATCGGTACTACAGTACCACTGGCAGACCTTGTGTTAGTGAGCACTGGAAAACTCAATGTCTCCATTTATAAATGTTAATATCTTCCACCTGTTTCTACTTCTAGAAAATTTGAATGAGAATACTTTTGCTCTTACCTGACAATAAAGGGACTTGAAAAAAAGTATATTTTTCTTATTAATAAAATATAGGTGAGAGACTTCTGAACAATTGCATAGCTGAAATTAGTTGAGTAAAGAGTTTTGAGTAGAGAGTTTTGATTTGACAAAATAGTAGTCATTTGCAGAAGGCAAAGTGTTTTCTTTTCTTCCCTAGAATTTAGTTTTGAGGCGACCTATTTAGAAGAGTCAGTTTATCACCTTTTCACTGTACTTCTAGATGTAAGTGTGCATGGTGGTCGCCAGCTGTCTAACACCATTATCTCTCAAATGTATAATCTCTTGTAACCCTGCACTCTGTGCAGAGGGCGAGATACAGCACCCAGAGAACAGTGATTATCTGAGTTATTACCATGGATGTGGTAATATGCTGATACAAATAGTCAGAAGTACACAGTGCTAGGAAACTGTCCTTTATGTCTCATACATTTCCTCAGGGAAATAGTATGCATTTTGCAAACCATGAAGAGCACCATCAGGAAGCTTTGCCTCAACTTTGGAGATTGTGTTATCCTTTAGGCATTTAAATCTAATTCCGCCTAATATTCCGTGCAACAGCAGTGCTGTTATGAGCTTCCTTACATATTTACTTGATAGAATAGGGTCATTGTCTGGGAAAAAAATCAGTGGTTTTTTTTTTTTTTTTTTTTTTTGACAAACATAGAAATTAAAAATGTGTTGATTATGGAAGAAATTTTGAGCTGTGGCATGAATATAACTTTGTAGTGGAAATGAAACAGTCATCTTTGAGAGAAAGAAACATGGAAATCCCTGCAAGGTCACACAGTAGCAATAGACACACATTGGAGTCCTTCAGAGGTAATACTTTCAACTCCTTAGTGATAGGAAGAGTGTATATTCCTTACATATTTTTGTGAACCTCAAAGTGAGTCATCAGAGCAGTGCTGATGGCTCAAGGGTGATGATTAGTTCTGCTTAGTACTTGGATCAAGATTTTTGAAAAATTTGTGATATAGCAGGAAGACCATACATTGATCTTACTGAGCTCTCACCATCACAGAATACATGCACTCTGCCCCATATAAATGCAGCATTTCCCTTAGCAATGCAATTATGTTTTATACGTCAAATCTTAGTATTCTAATATTTTTCTTTCCTAAATATTAAGTGATTTGACAATATATTATATCAAAAATAATTAAACAGCAAACATTTAATACAAAGATATTGTCAGTCAGATGTACACTGACTGTCCTGTCACTGAAATAAGAATGTTTATATGCCCCATGGTATAATTACTCCCCTTTATTCACAGTTGTTGTTAAAGGTCTTGAAGATTTATCCTGGAGATTCCTTCCAGTACCTGAAGGAAGCCTACAAGAAAGATAGAAACTTTTTACAAGGTCATGTAAGGGGAATGACTTCAAAATGAAAGAAGGTAGGTTTAGATTAGATGTTAGGAAGAAGTTCTTTCTTGTGAGGGTGGTGAGGCACTGGAACAGGTTGCCCAGAGAAGTCATGGATGCCCCATCCCTGGAAGTGTTCAAGGCCAGATTCGATGGGGCTTTGGGCAACCTGGTCTAGAGGAAGGTGTCCCTGCAGAAGGATTGAAACTAGATGGTCATTAAGGTCCCTTCCAACCCAAACCATTTTATGATTCTATGATTCTATAAGTCCTTTCTGACTACCCAGGCAAGTTGCATGTATTTCAGAGTAAACAACCAGCACAGCAGGAAGTTAAAGATGAAGGAATCTAAGGAGCTTTTGATGAGGATGAACAGTTTTGTGACCACCCAAGTGTTCCATGTGTATTACAGGACAAGGACTCTCAGGCCCTAGCAGTGAGGGGAAAAAGAAGAGAATACAAAATAAGAGAACATTGCTATTCAGAGACCAACATCATGAAACATTTCTATTTTTATGCATAAATAAAAATTTTTATTTTCAATGCTGTTGCTAAATTACGATTTATATAGAAGGTGAGTTAAGCATAATGAAGGAGACCACAGGAGGATACACTCAAAAACTTTGCAAAAATTATTATTGATGTGTTCATGGAAATTTACAGTTATGGTTACACACGTTCCCTACTTCTCTTTGAAGATAACAGGATTTTACAGATACAATTCCAATTGCAATTGTAATTTCTTGGTACCCTGTGGACTGGAAAGTGAGTTTGGTTCTAGCTGCCAAGTCATTAAGGTTCACATCTTTAGGTAACAACTAACGATCTGAAAAAGTATGACTGAAGTTGTAGTCTTGTACCATTCCCTTTTCTGTATCTTTCTCCCACTGTGTCCATATTGTGCAGTTAAGGAAAAACGGTGAAGCAGAGTAGTGTAGAAACACAATGGGCCAGCCTGGAGCATCATCAAATTCTTAGTTTTTCCCTGTAACATGATTCTAGGCAGCTCAACAATGTAAAGTTTGTCGTTACTTCTCACAATGCCCTTTATTTTGAAATATGGGACCCCCCTGAGCATACATATAAGTTACCAAAATAACTTGTGGAACAAAGGTACAGAGCCTTACAACTGCCTTTATGAAGCTCAGAGCTTGAGCATACCCTTAAGCGAGCAATAACTCTGAGCAATAAGAGGCAAAAGACTTTTGAAAGGAAGTTCAAGTATTTTGCACTTGAACTTGCAACTTTAATATATTCCTCAACCATGTCTCTTTGATATCTTGCACTTCTAGAAAGTGTAAAATGGACAGAGTCATTGTCAGAATGCATGAATACAAAAGAACTCCCTGTGACTCCTGAGCCACAGACCTCTGGTATCTTGCAATTAAATGTATCTTCTCTGCACTCTAACTCTGCACTGGGAAACAAATGGCAATCAGAGTATTTCAAACAAACAAAAATATTCATGACCATCTATGTCTTATTTTTCCTCTTGGCTGCTAGAAAAATCAATTTTTTGACTAAAATTATAAACTAGATCAAAATGTTTTTATATATTATCTAAAAAAAATTGGAGAGAGACTTTCCCCAATTTTTGATAGTTGAATGACAATTATAGGCCTTTCCCTCAATAAAAGCATACTCACTAAATGTCCAGTACAACACAAGCATCTCACAGGAATAAACAGAACAATCTCTCCTAAATTACTAAGACTCCCTCAGCATACTCACTTGTGTCCTACAACTTCATTCTCCAGAGTCTGATTGCTGTAAAAGTCAGAGAAGTGGAGTTGATGACTGAATGCTAAAAGGGGGGACCATGTAATACCTTATTAGGCATTCTGCAGACTACTCAAGAGGGGTTTATTTCTTCTAAGAATTTCAATTAGCTGCTAAAGAGGAGGAAGCCACTGAAACTTCCATGAGAAAGCAGCTAAAGATGCAATTTTCAGCTGGTCAACAGGTAAGAGGCAATTTTCATCCTATTATGATGTGTTCTGCAGGAGACAGATTGGACTAGTGTGGAAGAAAATGCTTTTCTAGCACTTTAGTGAAGACTCATCAGTCCCTAAAACTCAGGGTTTTCTCTGAAAAGCTAAAAAAGAGATCTTTTTTACCCAGATAGTGGGGGTATCAGGCAACTTAATCAGAGTTGCATTGCCTATCCAAGTCTGCAAATTAAAAAAAACCTATTTAAATAGGAAATAAATCAAGTGTGTACACCTTGTGTGTTGACCCTAAAGTCCAAAAAGCCCCAAACCAATATGCTGTAGATGGTCAAAACCAGAAGATCCGTACGCATATTTTGTATATATAGTTATGGCAAAGTATCAAAGACAATATTCTGATCTATCGTAAATCAGTGATGTCTTGCAAATATTTCATCCTCTATCCTGCAAAATGAAATCTAGTTTTTCTTAAGAAACTTTTTTTCCATGCACTTACACATATACATGATCATAGCTTTCATTTTCCTGTATTCAGAGTCCACTGAAGAGAATAAGGAGAGAGATAATAAAGAAACTGGTGTTTCCTTTCAAAAGGAGAAAAACTAAGTCCTGGAGAGCCATGTCTATTACTGGATACCCACATCGATTGAAAGATGATAGCTCTGATTAACGGTGATGAGGGGCTGCTGGCTCTAACAGCAATGAAGAGTTCTGACTCAAGATTGCCCATACAGCATGTAGATAATTTTTGGTATTTTATCTACTGCTTTCCAAAGTATTTTTAGAGAAGAGCACTCTACAGAGTGTTCCTGCCAATCTACTTCATGGCAATTTGTTTCTTCTTTACCTTGTTATTTTGTTTTTCGCTTTTGAAAGCAGCCTATATTGTTTTTTTCTGCCCTCCCTACTCTAACCTACAATTGCTTGTCTTTGTAGTCCTAATCTTCATCCTGTTCTTGTATCCCTTCTTGTCATCTGAAGTAAAGCTCTCCTGACAGAGATTTTCCTTGCTGTTTTACCACTTAGAAAAGGTTCAGCATAGCTTCTAGGGATACCTTAGGTGTGGATCACTTGACAACTCCTGTGGGACTAGCCATATATTTTTACAAGGTTGAACCAAGAACAATGGAATTAGGAAAAAAAAATCAGGAACTCATGTCTTGCTCCTTCAACTCACAACTGTTGTGCTGAATGTGAGCAGCACTTCAACTCACACTGAATGTGAGCAGTCTTCCAGTCTGAGCCCATTTGGTGTTGCTAAGAAACAGGGAAGAGGGCCAGTAACTCCTTTTGTTTCAGAGCATGGACAGTAAAAATGAAGATCCTTCCCTCTTTTGACCTGGAGTTTTGCTGTCTTTCCACACACATCAGTTTCCAGGTGACAGAACTGACTGACATACTGATCTCCTGGAGCAGGGATGCTGTGTGCAGCCCAGGGACCAGACTTGACCAGAAAATTCATCCAAACTATGGCCCAACTTTCTCATTTTTCAGATAAAAGCAAGGAGCAAAACAAAACTAAGGATGAACTTTTTAGTATTCACAAATCTGTTTCTGAGAAGGGAAATATATCCTATCATCTGAACTATTTTTAAGCATCCTCTTTCACATGGCGATGTGTATGTATGCATACGTGTCTGCTGATGAAATCTGAGATCACTTTGTGTCTCTCACTCATTTTCACTTTGTTCATACATCATATGATGAGAGAGTGGTTTCAGTTTCATTTTAAAGGGATTCTTTTTAACGTACATATCTTTCTGATCAGCCTGCACTGGGTACATTAACATGTACTCTTACCATAGGATGGGGGATGCCTGAATTGGTGTCCTGTAGTGAATCCAGGCACACAGTGAAGGAAGAGAAAATGATACCTAACTGAGAAGGGCCCCTAGTGTCTACCCAAAAAAGGTGGGGGTGATCAAATCCAGGGGCAGTCAAGTGCTGGAGAACAAGAGTAAAGTGCAACTACTGATTTCCCACTCCCATTGCATTGGCAGCTCAGTGCAAGCCAGGGAGCCCTGCCTTTCGCAAGGGTGATATCTGTCAGAGGCAGCCATAGGGAGGAACAGCCAATTGAACTGGTTCCAAGTACACTGAAAGGCTCCCATAGACCAAAAATTTTGATTTTACCACAGTATGAGTGTCAGGCACTACACATCAATAAAAAATAAACTTGAAAATATTTCTATAAGAACCATGGCGTAATCTAAATGTTTATATTATGACTGTCATAGGCAGGAATTAATTTATTATTTTCATCTACATTCCTAAGTCTCACCTGCTTTTTTTGCTCTGTAAATATTGGATTAAATTACTTTAAAAAGAAACCTCAAGTTTTAAACACATGTATAAACTGTCCACTTACATTACTAAAGTGAAAGAGATACAATTTGAGTGGTTTAGCACAGAAGAGTGAGTTCATTGGACAGATCTGTTCTTGAAGTTTTGCAGAGGGTTACCGGGGCCAGCTGTGTTCCAAATAAATGTGCTGACCTAAGTGAACTTCCTATCAACAAAATTCTCTCAGGCTCCCATTATTTTTCTTCAACAATTAATCAACAGCTGCTGAAAAGCTATGAGTGTGCTTGTAATTTTCAGTAAAATTAATGGAGGTCCTATCTTCTAATATGTAGAAAAAGGTTTTTATTCCTAACCCTGGTGTGATTTTTCTGATTTATTTTTTAAATCAATTACCCTTCTGAACTTACATGTCTCTTCTCTTTGGCAGAAAGGATCCCAGACTCTACCATGACAGGCATGAATAGCTTTCACAAATGCCTACAAATTAAATTTCCTAAAGCAGTGAGCTCTACTGTAAAATGATGAGGATATTCGTTAGAATTCTGTCATGATGTGGTTACTCCTTTTGAATTCATGAAAACATTTAAGTTTTCTGTTCGGATTCATTCTTATTTGGCATCTGTACTGCTGGCAGTCAGGGATAGAGCCCTGTTTTTGTAAACACCCCTTACTTAGAGCAATGCTTTGAGTGTCTGTTTTGCTACACGCGTATGTTGGGCAGAGCTCAGTGAACAACATGGAGCCACTCTCACTGGGGTCCCATTGAAAACCAGTGCTGGGGGCCCAATTCTATTGCCTTTTCTCTTCCTATACCCATAGGAAGATATTGTTTCATCCTCAAGGGTCAAACACATGGTAATTACACACAAAATGTGATACGATATCAAAGTATGCTTAAGACCTGATGGCAGTATTCATGAAACCATTTTTAGAACTTTGAAGCTTTGATGGTCAGAACATTGCACCTTTTTTATGTCAGATCAAAGTGCCAGTTTTTGAGCAACTGAAGCAGGAAATAAAATATGCAGCAAGGAAATCACTGAGACACTCCACAGATTTAGAACAAACCCTTCCAGAAATTCTGGTTTTGTTTTTGGAGGAAGAGCAAGTTATTCTAGAGTTTCACCTGTGGAATTAAAAAAAAAAGTAATCACCTGCAAATGTTACCTCATTTGCCGAAACATTTGCAGGATCAGGCCCCATGCAGTGCTTTTAATGCCTGAGGATTACATCATGTTCTTTTGACTTTCCTTCTGTTCAAATAACGTAAAACACAATGCATTTTTTATGACTCAGGTCACCCTTTGTTTTCCCACGGAGCACAGAAAAAAACATCCAACAAATTTGACTGATAAAAGATTTTTATCTTTCATGGGAAAGCAATGCTGTTTCTCTAAGTCATATGTAATGTATTAGTAATAATGGTATTCCACTTCAAACAAATTACAAACTAATGTTAGTGTTCTTAACAATGTTATACTAAATAATAACTCCCCACAGGCCAATTTGCATACAAAATGTAACATTTAAAGCCAAGTTACAATTAGCACTTTGTTATGGAAGTCTGTGGATTGCAATTTACTGAAACGAAGTTATACTCGCTGCAAGGAATTTTAATTTATGAAAAATTACCCATTTAGAATTGCTGTCACAGTGGACCAACTTCTATTAAAATGATGGGTACCTAATAAATACATCTATTATTAATGTAATGAATGACAAAAATGAGACAAAGTAAATGTAGGATTAATGAATCTGCTGCTTTGTAAATAAGAGATGCAAGCTGACAACTCTTTCCTACTTTACTGATGATGGCACATAGAGCAGTATGAGTGTGAGAGGAGAAGGGAAGGAGAAGAGTCTGAGGAAAATGAAGATAATGAAGGGAAAGTGTAAAAGCAAGGAGGGGTACATAGATTGGAAAAAATAGAGAAATACACAGGATGTTAATGAATTGAGAAATAGCAATAGAATAAACCTGAAAAATCTAGCTCAGCAAAGATGAATCACACTAGTATTTCATTTCCCTTGGGTGAATGCTGTAAATCATTTGATAATGACAATGAAAGTTCTCAATCCCCAAGACATTAGTCGAAGGGAATAAACATTAGCTATCTGACATGAGTACTTAAAAAATTACAACATGTAAATACTAGCATTCTGATACTAAAAAATCTTTTTTTTTTCCCATTTACTCTCCTGAATTCATGCTGCAAAACTTGAGGCTTGGCATTCGTTTTAGTTAGAGGGGGGTTGGGCATCAGGAGTATCTGATGGATCTCCCATTTAAAAATAGAAGACCATAAGAGTACCTAAAATGTTAATCCGTTTGACAAATACTGCCAAATATATTCTGTAAATACAAGCTGAATTTTTTTAGGGATTTCCTTTCATTTATACACAGATGCTTTTATACTCCCTTCACAAAAATCAGGCCTTTGTACTTTAGCAGGACCCAGGTCCCCATGTCCTGCAGCGTGTCCCCAGAGCAGGAATTTGGTCTGTCAGCCAGACCTGGGGGAGGGTCACATGCTGGCTTCACAC
Source organism: Corvus kubaryi (assembly GCF_017639235.1). NCBI lineage: Eukaryota > Metazoa > Chordata > Aves > Passeriformes > Corvidae > Corvus > Corvus kubaryi. Next base: position 32,358,448 of record NW_024580667.1, on the reverse strand, counting down.
AACCAGGTGCAGAACAGGGCTGTCCTCATTTCCTCTGCTTGCGTGGCAAGTGAAGGCCTTGCCAAGCCAGCCTGTGGCTCTCCATCAGCTCCAGTTCTCCACACTGCCTCCACTGCCACCACCGAGCATGGGAAGGAAAAGGGAGAAGCCAAATGTGCACAACCCACATAGGCTACAAGAGGCCACTTACAAGTCCAGGATATTTACATGGTGGATACTTCCAAAGAAGATGTTTCAGAGCCCCTTGGGTATTCTGGTCTCTTCAGGCAACAGAGACATTCCCATAATTTATTAGGCAAACCATGGTGACTACGAGTTCAACCCTTTCTTATCTGAAGAAACATCACTGGCAACTCCACGTGTGACATTTTGCTGAGCTAAAAATTATGTGAAAAACTATCTCCCCATGGCTATGCTGTAAGAAAAAAAGAATCTAAACTCAAGACAAATATTTTTTGAGGTTATTTACGCACCTATAGTGAAATCTGATAGATATCTTAAGCTATATAAAACAAATTTTGACACTATAAACTCAATTTCGGTCGCACCATGCTTTTGCTAGGATGATACTTAGCCAGCACTGAGCAGCAATGGTTGACTGAAGAATGAACAATGTGTAAGCAGTAAGCAACATAAATTCAGTCAAATGTAAAAAAGAACCACATACACATTGCCCACACTTGGCACAATCCCATTTTGATGGACACCAGGGCAGATGGTGCCCTCAAGATTTTACCATATTACAAGGAGAGCTTGCAGTACCAAACTGAGCCTGGGAGTAAGAAGTCACCACTCCATTGTTCTCTGTGGTTTTACCCACAGACACCAGCACAAAGCTTTGCTGTAGTTCTATGAATATCTTTCTCATAAGAATTGTTTCTTTCTTTTCCTTAGACATTATGTCATTATATGCTTCTACAAAACAACAATGATATGTTCCTATGATCAAGATTCTTCCATCAAGGCTTCAAACATTCTAATATTAGAACAAAATATTGTAAAAATAACTGGGAGGGACATGGAAAAAATAGATCATATTTGTGAAATGGTGCTCTTTATTTTTAGCTTGCTTGGTTTGCTTCTTTGTAAACAGTCTTGTTGCTTTATAGGAGCGTATTAACTCGTATGATTCAGATTCTAGGTCCAAACTGGTATGACTCCCTGTTTGCCTTTATATAATGGACGTTCCCATGCAACTAGAAGCTGCTCACTAGAACATAAACTCTGAGTTAAATCCTCCTGGCAAATGAGTCAAGATTTCTTATTACAGTGTAAAAAGGAAAACTATAGTGGTGCATCCATTCAGTATGTAGATGATGATGATAATTTACTAAAAATAAATACGTTATCATACCTATTATCATATCTTTCCTCATTTTAATTTAAGGAATTGTCAGTATACTCAAAAGTCAAACATAGGTATTGTGTTTCCAGGCATGATTTTGCTTTTTAAGGTTTTCTAGTTTTGAAGATAATTTTGACAAACATCTGTTCTGTACTCTCAATCTGGAACCGGACAGACAAGGTGAGTTTTTTCTGGTCTGCCTGAAAACAACAACAATGAATGTTTTGTTGGTTAAATGCTTTAGCTTCACTTGAGGAAATGCTATTGTTCTCAATCTTCTTTTCCTTTTTCATGCTTGATGTGGCATTGCCATGATTTGACTTCTGATGGTGAGCAGCATTCCACTGAAGCCTATTTTCAAGTGGTCTCCAAGAGATTTAAAATATTTTAATTGCAATGAGGAAAAAAAAAAAAAAGGGAAATAAAAACTTGATCTGCAGAACTTAATGAAGGAGACTATCCTTCTATCCCATTAATTCTTTATTTCCATTTCATTTGAAATTTCTTATTTTTCTATTCTAGTGAATGAGGTAAAATAAGGTGAAACTTTCTTTCGGAGAAAAAATATGTTTTCTCAATTCACTTTTATTACCAATCACTGAAAGGATGAGTTCATAAAAATTATCAAAAAGTGGCAGTGGCAACATCCCTTTCTGATGGCTAATGCTCTATACCCAGGGGATTTTATTGAATTTATAGCACCGCATGATCTAATATCAAATGGCCATAGCTATAAATGGTTAGGAATGTTCTCTGCACTGACCAAATCAATTTTCTCCAGCTTCACCCCTGAAACCAATATGAAATTAATAGACAAAAATTTCTTGGCAATTTTTGGAAAATAAATTTTTGGTTCTGGTTCCTTCTAGAAGGACTAAAAGGCAGGGTTGATTACTTTACTACATGAGGCTGCCTGGTGATTTTTGAGGGGTATTATTCAATAACACATACTGCCCCTTTACCAAGCAATGACTGTACATTGATTATTTTATTCTCATTCTCCAAAAGCTAGGAAGACTAAAGAAAGTGAATAAAGCCTCATCTCAGCATTTCATCTGATGTGAATCAATGTAAGTGACTTCTACAAACCTGTGCTCACTTAATCCAGCTGTGTATATGACAGTTTTATCAAATGGAATGGCTGTGATGGAATTTTGTGAAACACATTGAAAAGAGACATTTTCACAGAGCACAAACAAAAATAAAACCTTTTAAACCAAAATCACAAAAAGGTTCATTTAACAACAGTTAATTGAGACCCTACTTCAGAGCAGTATTTATCCAGGTTTTAAAACCAAAACCAATTATTATGGTCATGTTGGAGCTAAAAGGACTATTATATTGGGGGATAGAATGGATAGAGAGCACTAATTCTAGTCAAAAGTCATTCAGTGGCATATGCTAAAATCCAAATTACAGAATTGTAACACATACTTGGCTGATAGAAATGGTAAATTCTTATCTTGCTTCAAATGGTTAACCCATATCCAAACTTCCTTGTCAATAAAATTACGTTAGTAGATGCAAACTAATACAATTTAGAAAACTATCAATTCTGAATCTTCACGTGATAGCAAGAGTGAACCACTGAAGGCTTCTAAGGCCATGTGTTATAGTAATATATGCAAGTCATATAGCACATTGATGTTTTCTAGTTGAAAATTATGCATTCCTTCCTTTCAATAGTTTTAATATCCATATAATTCAATTTTGTTTATAAACAAAATGGGTTTAATGGGTATATGTATACACTCAGAATATGTCAAGGGTTGGTCTTTTCCACCTGTGATTGATGGCTTCCTTCCCTTTGTTAATTTATGAAGTTTCTAAGAGAAAAATTTCTTTTCACAGCCACAGATGTTACATCACAAGCAGGGAATTATGTTTCCTATTATAAATAATTCAGGTGTAAAGAAAAATTTAGGAAAGAAATTTCCTGTTTATATACATTTATCTTGAGTAACTATCTTTGAAGAGAAACCTATAGAAAAAAAAAAAGCTGCACATATAGGTAATACTGACATGTTTTAGTCATTTGTTTTTAAATGTTTGACCAATACAAAAACTAATATTTAATTTAATGTTACCTTTCTCCTCCCAATTCTGTTAGATGCATATATCTACTTTTGAAACAGATATTAATCTTTTCTGTTTATGCTAAATGTCCATCTCACATTGTAACTGTGCAGTGTTGATCAGACACATATGCTAAGCAAATATTTTCATTATTTAATTTTTTTACCAAGAGGTGGCAGCCGAGATATCTGATAATATCTTCCTGATACAATACTTCGTTAACTATTGCAAAATTTTTTAGAATCATAGAATCATTTAGGCTGGAAAAGAGCTTTAAGATCATTGAGTCCAATCATTAATGGAGAGCTCCCAACTCCGCCACTAAACCATTTACCCAGGTGCTACATATACATGTCTTTTAAATACCTCCAGGGACAGTGGCTCAACCACTTCCCTTGCCAGTTTTTTCAAATGCCTGACAACCCCTGCCATGAAGAAATTTTTCCTAATATGCAATCTAAACCTCCCCTAGAACAACTTAAGGGCATTTCCTCCTGTCCTGTGACTTGTTGCCAGGGAGAAGGGGCCGACCCCCATCTAGCTACACCCTCCTTTTTTTTTCTTGCTTCTTCCTGTTTTAAAGGTAGTTTTACATCTAATACACCTTAGATAGGGTGTCAAGAATTCAAGTAGTATTCCAAAGAAATGAAGGGATAATTCTGAATAAAGGCTCATCCTAAGCTTAAAAGGGTACTGTAACTCATTTCAGAGAAATAATTTAAAAACAAAAGAAAATCTTCAAGAAAAGAAGAGTTTTTCTCTCTACTTTTTAAATGTTGAGAATCCCAGTTGTTTTTTTAAACTAAATTTCTAAGGCCTATATAGGAAAAATATATGTAACTGTAATATTTTATGTGTGTAATAATGCATCAAATGGCACAATTTCCTTGGTGAGCAGAGAAACCCCTGCTCAGGTAAAGCCTCTGCATTTTTAGTTTTGGCACTGTGAGAATCCTCTCCTCTGTTTCAGGTGCTAAGCCTCATAGGAATGAAAACAATTACATATGTGTTTGCAGGTTTCTGTTTCCTTGCTTAGCTCACAGTGTCAGGAAGAGCATTTGCCATAGCCTTTAATGAGCCACAAAGGTTCTCTCTTCCTTAATGATATTCAGCATGAGGTATTTCCCCAAATCTGTATAATAGAACAGGCCAGTAGTTATTTGAATTGTAACGGAAGAACTTCAGAAACTGCTGTCTGTTTACCTGCTTACTTAGAAACTGCAGGTGACCATCAGTAGTCATGTATGTTAAAAGATCAAGAAGGAAAAATGAGACAGCATTTTTAAAATGCATGGAAGTAGTGTCATTGATTCAACATGCCATCAATAAAGCTTGTCTGTGACGGCAGAGTTTCTGTGGAGAAACTGATTCCATGCCAGATTTAACGTGGAACATACATCAAGCAGTGACAGATATGTTAACATAGTGGTTTATCACTTTTACCTCTACCCTCTTCAAAGTTATTTTCCTTACAATAAATACATGGATACGCAGATATTCAAGAGCTATGAGATATTTCACTATTAAGGGGTCATTAAAGGAACTTTTCTAAATTCTAAAAATAAACTATTGTTTATGCATCCACCCTTTGGAAAATACAGATAAGAATAACTGGAACTTTCCCATTCTGTAAGAGAGAAAAAATGATAACTCATTCTAAAAGAAGATCGATGGTTCTCCAAAATGCTCACTTCTCATTTATAAATATTTCTCATGCTCAGAGGCACGTCATATGTTGCAGTTACGTGTTCTTTTCCAATTTGCACATGCAAACTTTTATTTGATGAGGTTTTTTCCAAAACTATTGATACAAAGCAGAAATACTACAACAGTAAATGTTCAGCAAATTAAATGTATAAAGGAAAAAATAAATTGCTGCTCATATTTCTCTCAAATCACTTTTTCACCTGTCTGTGAAACAATTCAATAGAGCCCATAATGTGAATATAGACTATTATGTGAAAAAATAATTCTCAAATGCAATCTTTAGAGTGGAGAAGCTAATAAATAGTAGCATGGAAGGTGTCTCATGTTGATGGTTGCATCAGAGTAGCAACCTAGCCTGGAGGATTTGAAACAACTCCTGGGGTAGAGTCTTAGGAAAGCATAGTAGTTACCCTTGGTGAGCTACTCTCTAAGTCTCATCTCTCTTTTAAAATGTACTTTTAAAAATTAATGATAACCAATTTTTATGCTACTGGATATGAAGTATAGAACATCAGGATGATGGTGTAAAATTATGTTTTCTGCTTATTTTCTTTAATGCTTATAAGCAAACTACCTGAAAGCCACTGATATATATGTGGGAAGTTCTGCCTACTTAAGCCTTAAATTGTGCTTGGTATCTGACTGCAAAGCTATTGTAAAAAGAGAAACTGGAGAAAAAAAAAATCACTGCAGTAAAATTTACACATCAACTTTTTAAATCTTGTCACAAAAGCAGCTGAAGAAATTGACTTTTCATAACCTCCTTCTCTAATAACTACACTTTACCTCACAAAGTCTGAGCTGCTCATAAATGAGTGAACAGTCAAGGTCTGTTTCAGTGGCTAAAACATATCATGCCCTTTTGTTCATGTTTCACAAGTTAATGAGTTTCCTTTAATATAAGGGAGCAAGCCGCTAAGGCAACTAGCCAAGGGGAAAAAAAACCAAACAAACACACATAAAAACTGTTGAAGGAAAACTATTTATTTCCATCCTTGTGCTCTAATGGGACTTTTGGAAAAAAAAAAAAAAAAAGAGCATTTGTTTCAGAGAGACAGTTTCAACAACTGAAGAAATTGTTCTTGAATTTTACCCCACCTCTACACGGCAGCCAACCCAGGATGATTTCTCTTAAGGAAAGCACACCACTGGCAGCTGCAGATGTCTGTATTTGCCATTGGTAATTTACATTAAGCTTTCAGATTTCTTAGATGGAGAGGACAGCAATGTAATGAAAAAAATCTTGATTTTTTTTTTAACAAAACATTATGCATGAATGTAGTATGATAAATGATGCCAGGAACAAGGAACCTTCTGTTACTGTTGATGAGAACAGTAATTGTATGATGCTAAAATAAGGAAAAGTAATAAAAGCATAATCAGTGTAATTACACTTTTACACTAGAATACTCAAATCTCATACTAGAAAATGCTTAAGAATTTTTAGAGGAATTGCTTTTGATATGAGTACAAGCAATAAATAAATTTAATCAGAACACAGTAATAGAACTGTGGGAGAAGCAGCTGAACAAAATTTATAGTTTATGAACTGTGATATGTAAAACTGAAAGATTAGGAAGGAATAACAAAAATTTTTAAAATGTGGCAAAATATGCCCAGTGAATGAAGAAAGAACAAGAAACATTTGACAGAATATACAGGATACCTTGTAGCTGGAAGCATCATCACTGAAGCTAAATTCTTACTTGATCAGCAAACTTACCAACTCACATACATAAAATCAAAATCATCTGGGTTTTAATTTCAATACCGGTATAGCTGCTACTGCTGTTCAGAGAATTTGGGGATGCCTGTCTGTTAGATTGAATCTAATTCCACATTGGGTTAGTACAGAAGGTTTCTGTGGTCAGCTCCTTGGGGAAATAACCAAAGCAGAGAACATCCCTCAAAAGATTATATATATCACTAATACTGTGCAAGATAAAGAGTCTAAAACTGTTAAAACAGCAATATAAGACTTACTTTTGTCAGAGAATGACTGACAAAAATCAGTCTCCATAGAAGACTCTACAGATTCACAGACTAAAGAAACTGACAAAAATCAGTCTCCATAGAAGACTCTACAGATTCACAGACTAAAGAAACTGCCAGGGGAGTACTTTGTGCAATTGAACCAAATCATATGCAAAGAAAGACATTTTCCACAGCTGGCCATATATAATCATCATATTACCTTTTTTCTCTTAGTTGAAGTGCACATCTCTTTATCCCTCCTTCAATAGGCACCTCTACTGAGAAAAAGGAACAAAATTTTTAAATTAAATAATGCTTAGGAACATTCTGTTAGACTTAGAAAAACTGAAAGTGATTTTATTCTTCCCAACTCCTCCCATTCCTCAGCTTCTTCAGCTTCTTAAAATTTCCTAGGTGTGACAAACTGATTTGGAAATTTTGCTTAAAGTCCTCAAAACTAAAATCAGAAAATACAGTCTCAATGGTTAAGTACTACTAAATTATTTTTGTTAAATAAAGAAACAAACACTAAAAACATAATCTGAAAAAGGTGAAAAAATACCTCTGCTTTTTCACTCACTATCACCATTCCATGAGAGTAGTGAAAGGTGCATCTTTTGCAGTCTCACTTAGAAATATATTGTTTTCCACCAAGAAGTCTTACAGAAACAGATCTGTGTTAAACTCTGCTGAGAAGGGCAGCCATAACAAAGCCTCATGTCTGCCAATACCTCCACATGCATTTCTTCTGCTTGTATTTTGAAAATGGATATGTGCCATAAGTTCTCAGCAGCATTTGTTGGGTTCAGAGGCACTTGGTGACCACTTACTCATGGCTACAGTTTTTGGTTTTTTCTTATCTTTCTTCACCATGTTGTCTGATGTGCTTTCCTCTCAACATTGAATACATATGAAAATCAGCAGATATTCAATATAGTACCTATTAAGCAGTTAAGCAGATACCAACATAAGGACAAGTTTCATTGAAAAATGTTAAAGGCCACATAAGCCTTGTTCTGGCATTGCTCCTGGTTCCTGCCAGTCACTTTCAGCAAATTATAAATGAACAGGTAAAGAATGATTAATGCCAGAAACCTATTGAAAGCTTCCAAAGAATGTGGGGCAGAGGAAGTCATTTTACAACACGGCTGCAATCATGCTGGCCAGTTTCTGGATTTCTGAATTTCTTTTGAAGCAATGTTTCTGAATTCTGAATTTCATGCCCTAATGGCCTGTTTCTGAAAAAAAGAGATTCTTGAACCTTATGCAAATTCAAAATAAGCTGCTGTGAAAATGTCATGTGGGACCCCAGTTCATAAAAACTACATTAAAAAAGAAAAAGTTTTCAGCATTATATTTACTTAATCGGTCAAGTTTCCTTACTGAACTAGGCAGTAAATAGCAAGATACCCACTTTCTCTGGAAAAGATAAAAATGCTGCATGAGTTGAGATCAAATGTATAAACTTAAGGTTGAGAACCTTAAACAATTTTTTTCTTTCTGCAGCTAATAGCTGCAGATATAAATCTCCAGGCAAGGATTTATCTCATCTTGAGGCAAGCCTCTAATGCAGGTCATCGGAACCCCCTCCATTAGATATATATTTTTGTCTACTGATATAAACACAAACTGTATGATTAACTCATATTTAGATGTTTGCCTTCTCCAGTTATGAGGATGTGAATCTGACTCCGTGTTATATTTTCAGATGTCTTAACATAGTCTACAAAGCAAGTTGGAAACTGTTATTATAATTGCAATTGATTGTCTAAGTGAAATGATAAGTCTGTTTATACCCATTTAAAAGAAATGTAATATTTTATTTTTATACATATTTTAATATTTCATTATTTTAAAAGAAAAAAGATGGGAGAAAGAAAGGATGAAGAATTCCCACGTTTTTCCACCTCTGTGTAACTGTGTATGTCTCTGAAAGAATAGGATAGATACTGCATTTCAAAAATGAAAAGCACTCTAAATGTGGGGTATTTATATAGCTCTCAAAAATCACACTACCTACTTTGCACACTATCCAGTCTGATATTTTCTTATTGTAAGAATTATATTGAAATCCAAATAGAAGCTTAAAAAGTTAAAAGCAAATTAATGTTGGACTTTACAAGTTATTTGCAATTATGCTCTCTATCTCATTACCATATAAACAATTTTATTCTTATATACCTTTGATTCTAAATATTAGCGCAGAAGTATAATGAAACACCAAAATGTTATATTAGTGTAGTTATAGATCCAAATTACACTGTAGCACAGTGAGAGAGCCAAGAGAGTCTCTATAATTTTGGATGTAATATTTCTTGAATTCTCCATATGCACTTCATTTTTCTAAACATTAATTGAAAATATAAATGTATAATGTTTTTAAAATTTGAATGGTAATGCACAATAGAAGGAAGGCTCACAAAGGACTCTCTTGGCTTTTTTTTTTTTTTTCCCTATGGTTGAAGCATTAAACAATTTGGTTTACTCTTCTCTTAGAGAATTCAGTATAAATACAGTAGAGCAATAATATGTACGTGAAAGAGATAATCCAGTATAGAGACACAAGTCTTCATCTTATCTTTACTTAATATTAAGGTAATTTAAGATAGTAAAACAATACTTAAATTCAGACTATTTTATTGTAGTAACACTTTGAATAGAAAGAGACCAAATTACCAATCCTGCAATTTTCATTTTCCTGGTTAGTGCATTTGGTCTGTGTAGATTATGACTGACAACAGATTCAATGTTGCTTTCAAAATGTTTTCCCAAGGTGTTAGTGATGAGTCACACAGAGCTGCTGCATGTCTACACTATCTCTCATCTAGTATAAGCTGCTAAAGACTTTTGCAGAGAAGACTGAAAGGCCCTTGTCTCCATAATGCTTCTTTGAAGTGAACAGCTACTGCTCATGTATTTCTGTAGCTGGGAGGAGTGATCTGAAGGAGTGCAGATCTCCTCAGCATCCAGTCATTCCCAGCAAGGGTGACTTGTGCTTCTCACTGTCACATGAGATCAAAAGGGAACAGACATACAATAACTACATCATTGGTAATTACAATTTTGTACTATGCTTTCAGAGAAATAAAGCAGGAACATCCCCCTTTGACATATATTTGAGAAAATAAAAGTGGATAAAAAGATGTTTAGGATTCGTGGAGTTTTTTGCTGGGAAATGACCAAGCTCGTACTTTCCGTGCTGCGGATGGACATAACACTAGACAGAGGAGCGGTGTTCCCCCAGAATAGAAAGAATGATCTAGAAAGGGATGCCTGGCTCTCCCATCCTTCTTCCAAATATAGAAAATTTTCATTAGACAGGAGACTTAGATTAACTCCAAACGTGTCAGTCAGCCCATGAAGGGGCTAAGGCCTGATGTCATTGGAGCAGAAAGTTGAGCTGCCCCTTTGTATCAGATAAATCCTTGGAAATTATTTGCCGAGCTGAGCTGTCTATCAACTGACCAACCAATTAAGCAATGAATCTATGCTCTTTTAAGTGAAGGGTGCAAGAGTGTCAGCTGTGGAGCTGCTTGGGTGGTCTGAGGACAGTAACAGCTCTGTGAGAGGTGGGCAGTGCAAGCAGAAGCACAGCAGCCAGGTAAATTAACAGGGTTTGGAAAGCACTGGATGGTGAAGATGTGGCAAACAGAGAAATAACAGCTATTTATACTGTATCAAAGGGATGAGGACTATGAAGGATTTTCTTCTAATTTCACCACTCAGAATAGAGGTCTGCTCTCTAATGGCCATCTAGTGAATACAGCTAGATCTAACAACATGGATCTCATGTAGTTCATCATACAATTTAAAATAAAGGAAAAAAATATGTTCTGGGCTTCTCTACTTCCATCTGGAATATAAGACACCTTGGTCTTTTCCTGCCTAAATACCTCCTCCCAAGAATCAAGCTCTTCAGGATCACAGAGTGAAGCTGGACTCCCGTGAAGATTCTGTGTCACCTCCCTTAGTGGCTATTAGGAGAAGTGTATTAATAATGTTTGGGTTGCAGCTCTTAAGAGTCTGAAAGAGTTATTAATGGCTGTCTCCACTCACATATTGCATACAGCAGTTCAGGCTTGCTGCACTTCATCACACACTTTGTTATCTTATTAGCCCTCTTTTTCATGCTGTGAATAGAGCACTGCAAGTATATCCATAACTAGGGAAACTTTCCTTCCTTTCTTTTCACTTTCTAAGTCACATATTGGATCTGTGGTATTCTTGGTGTAGCTTGGATAAGTAGCAAAAAAACATGACTGCAAGGGAACTCCTTCCTGTAATTATTTTGCCAGTGGCACAATTCCTGACTGAAAAATACACAGAACTGCTCAGAGTATGAAAAACTTTGGATTTCCTTCATTTGAATCTCCAGAGACTTAATAACACTTGTCATTCTCTTCTTTCTCCCTTTTCACATAGAATTCTCCCCAGCCAAGGACTCCATCTATCTCCTTTATGAATTCTTCAGTGGAAGAGTCCCACACAGGGACACTGTAAGGGTGAGGTAAAACACTGACAAATAATTGTACAAGTGCTGGAGCCCTCTGGCTCAAGTGACTGCAGGTTGTTTCAGCATCAAGTGTAAGTTACCAGGGTGTATGAGGGGAGAGAGGGGGATTCATGGATGAGAAGGGGAAAAGCCAGCAATCAAAGTGCCCAAAATGTCTCACAAGCTTTCCATTTTTTTCCTAACTGCAATTTCCCAGGTCCTAAAGAATGAAGTATATATATATTTGAAGTGTATACACATTATTATGAAATATTTAAATATATACCTATGAAATATATATACACGTGCAGTTACATAACTATGGATATGCATAGCTACTGGTTCTATTGAATTATTCTTATCACTTCCCTCTTTTCCCCTTTAGCTTTTCCCTCAAATGAGGTATAGGCAGAAGATTTAGGGAAGAGAATTATTTTAAATCAATGAACAAGTAGAGTGGCACTTTATGCTTTCCTATGTCTGTTATGAGTTATTCCCCATCTTCTAGGAGTTTATAAGTTACTGAAAACATATAAGTAGTAGCTGGTATATGGTTTTATTCAGTTTGGAGCAGAAAAGTCTAGATTTGGGCTGATAAGGAGATGGATTTCCTTTCCCAGGAAAATTCAAAACTTGGCAAGGATGGAAGTGTGTTTGTTTGTTTTCTCTTTAATGTTTTGATGAACTCAAGACCTATCAATTTGACTCTTTTTTTTGTTTATTTATCATATATGAAAATAATTAAAAGAAAACATTCTAATCCCCAGAGACCCTGGTGTTTGTGTTACTTAGAGTCAAATAGTAACTCTGTAAATTAGAAAACAGAATGGACCTGGACCCTCTATTTCAAGAGGGGGAAAAAAAGCCTTAAATTATGCTCTACTTAAAGGGGAAAAGGGTGTTACTTCCAAGGCGTAACTTGACAGAAAGTGCTACCACCTTGTCAAAAGATTTCTTAGAACAGTTTTTGTTTGATTGTTTGTTTCTATCAAAGCTGTTATGTTTCCATAAAAATTTCTGTTTCTAATAAACTATCAATTTTGAAATGAAAGAGAAAAAAGAAGAAACTTTCAATTGGTGAGAGCCTATGAGAAAGCAAATCAAGCAAAATTTGAATGAACATCTCAATATTTTTATGTTAACTTAATTGTCTTAGCCTTCTGAGACATACTTACTAGTAAGTAAAAAACTATCACTAGCTAAAAGAAAAAATAAGCAAAAAAAAAAAGATTAAGAAAAACACAACTGGATTCTCACAGGGTACTTTTCCCCCTAAACAAAAAGTTATCTGTGCCTGGAATTAATTTTGATAGGAAATTAGAACACTTTCCAGAAAATGTATTTTAAAACCAGCAACATTGTAAAAAATCCCCCAGAGATTTATATTCAAGGTACAGCTTCATATAATCAATCATAAAAACAAAACTTATGCTAACAATGACATTTTATGTTTCAATTTCTAACCACATTTCCTTTTTTTGCTCAAGCTTTTGAGCTTTTTCTTTATTATTTATAAACATATATGAATGGAATGAAGAGTAATATGATGAAGAAACAGACTCTATGGGCATGAGCAGAGCTTACAAGTCTTTCAGATTTGATTACTAGCTATTAGGTTTCTACATTCGAGATCAATTTTTTGAAGTGTTAAGCACCTGCAATTCTCCACTGACCTCATTTTTAGAGTTTAAATCACTTTTATTGACATGGTTAAATATCGGTTTAGGAGTAAGATTTTTAAGAAAGTACTACTGTTTTGGTCTTTTTTGCCTTCTTCATTTCCTCTTTGTCTTCTTTTCCTGAACACACATGCACACACAAAAAAATTCATTCATATTTATACACAAGGTTTTAAAAGCTTTAAAAGTAACAGTTCCAGTATGACCCAGCACTTTGTCCAATACTGTGAATTTCATCTAGGATAGGTAGACTTAGATATCACTAGAATGGCATTCAAACTGGAAAAGGATAGAGTAACTGTTACACTAGATGGACAACAGAATAAAGTTTAACACTGATATTAATCCCTAGCATTGGTTTTTTCCTATCTATCCTACCTAATGAATGATGAAGTTTTTAACAATGCCAGGTTGTTCCCTCTCTAAATGATGCAAAGGAAGTCACAGATAATCAGCAAGAGAGAATTTCTCAATAAAAATAGTGCAGTCTTTTGACTACAGTTTGCAAGACAGAGGTAGGGGGCTGCCATTTTTTGCCTGCTGTCTTCACAACAGCAACACTCCAGTAAACACCAGTGTGAAAGTCTATTTTCTTTTCAGTACTGGCTGTTGAAACTATATTACTGGTAGATAGTAGATAAGAATGGTTATGAAGATAAGAAAAGCAAAAGAGTGAGGTTTTGTTTACGGATTAAAGCCACAAGAAAAAATTGTGCCTTGGACGTAATATGTAACCAAAGCTTGCTTATGTTCGCTTTCCCTCCATGAAAGGAAGCTATTCAGGAAAGTTCAAGCGTTTTCTACTGAACACTTACCTAATTTAATTCAGTAGAAAAACTCCAATTAAACTCAGGGCAACGTGATCTGACCTCTTGGCTGGCCACTATGCTGAGCTTGTTTGTTTATTAATCTGGCAGATTTAAGATATTTCTGGATCCATTATATTAAGATAATTGTAATACTCACTTATATTAGAGAAAGACAATTATACCTTATTTGACGGATGTCACCATCTTTTCAGGCATTAGTAAGGAAGATTAAGCAGCTTCCTGTACAGCTTTTGCACGGCTACCTGAGCATGGTACTTCTATTGTGTGCATATCACACTTCTTAAGCTATTCATCACTTTTTCTGAGTGCAAAATCATTTAAAATGCTCCTATCAGTATCAATAAATGAAAGGAAGCAGAAGCTTGATGTGTCTCTCATTGCTCTGACAGGCACCACACAGTGCTAAGACCCCTACTGTGTTCTCCAGGAGCTCAGCTTTTGGGTGTCCATAAACACAGTTTGATGGAAGGCCATACAAAAGAGTGGCATGGCCTTTGGCCTTTTTATGACGTGGTGGTTTTAGAAGGCTTTGTCTGAGATAAACCATTGTACGACAGTCTCTTGAGTTAACTGGCACAAGTCTAATTTCCCTGACATCAATACAGATTTCAGATAAATCTTTTCCAGTTAGGTTAAATGAAATAGAATATTAAGAAGAGGGGCTTGGGGGTTTTCTTTTTACATATATAGCAATCAAAACAAGGCATCTCAGACGGATTGTACCATTACTTAGACACTGCTAGAAATAGATTTGGACATTCTTTCGACAGACAGATGTACTTAGGAAGACTGGCTTTAAAATAATAACTCCTAAGCATATAGTTTTCAAATGTATCTTCTGAGAAAAAGGTATTTCCTAAATACTGCCTCCATAATACTTTCTGAATTATAACTGCACTCTCCTTTTTTGTCTTTCTTATCCCTACTTAGAAAATAAATGCAACCATGCTGTGTCAGGCCAAGGATCATCTAACTCAGTATGCTTTCTCTAGCAATAGCTGTAAGCAAATACCTAAGGTGAAATAAGAACAAAACAAGCGTACATGATACTTCCAGAGTTCTCTCAGACTCCAAACATTTTCAGTTCAGTGGATTTGCTGAATTGCCTCTGGTTTCTACATAATTAGTAACTTTAAATGACATTATCTTCCTCAGACTTTTTTTATCTCAAGTCTATATAAGCTTTTACTTTCAAGGACATCATCTGACAAAAAATTTCACAAGTCGTCTGTTTTTTCTTCTTTTTGAGTTCAGATACTGCTAACTTCATCAAAAGTTAATTCTTCATTTTTGAAAGAGTGAAAGAAATAACCTACTTTCTCCTTAACACTTGCCGTTTTGTAGACTTAATTTGTATCTCCCCAAATCAGTTATTTTCTGGGCTTGATAACTACTAGTTTGTTTACTCACTTCTCATACAAAAGCTAGTCTATATGCTAGTTAGCTCTTCGTTGTCTTTTAAAATTTCCCTCCAACTCTTTTCTGTAAGTCTTCCTGTTCAACTCCTCTCCTCCTACAATGACTCATGTCCATAATACCTCTTATTACACCTTCAGCCCATATTTTTTTCAGCTACCATTCTAAATATAGCATATTTCCCTGCTCTAGTTTTTGTTCACCTCTTTCTTTTCACAAGGACTCCCACTTTTCAGATTTTCTGCCATTACACTGCTGCCCCACCCCTTCATCACATACTCATCTCACACTCCTACAAGCTGCCAGTACATTTCTTCCTACCTACTGCTTCTAGCCTTTCTCCACTGTCTGGGGAGGGAGGTGTAGGAAATCAAAAGCACTGTAAAACTCAGAAACTTCTTGATTGGAGCTGTAGGAACTGCAACTGCTGATATTTCTCTCTGCCACAAACTTGAAAAAGTGCAGCAAGGATAAAAGCATAGATGATGGAATTAATTTCACCAGACACTGGGCTTCTATCCAGATGTCTACTATGCAGAAGTAGTTATCTGGACTCATTGTTTATAATCGCGGCAGAGAAAATATAGATAGACTACTTAAAATCTATCTTGCAGACAGTTGCCTGTAAGATTTTCTCCACAGTGTATTAAAGGAAGGAGACCCTAATTTCCCCTAATTTTCTATCACATCAGCAAAATTTAAAGATGTTACAATGGACAAAATTAAAACTTTTTCTTACCCTGTTCAAGTAGGTTTCTGCATATAAGAAACAGCTTGTGGTTCAGTGTCTGTGTGTCCTTGCTTGTCAGCCCTGACTGTACATATGCTATGAGAGTCTGGTCTATGACAAGTGATTTCCACCTTCTCGCATGCTCACCTTGGTAGTTATCAGTTACTGTTATTAGAAACAAACAGCAGAACCAACAAAATAAAGCTATGAGGTTTTCCAGTTGAGGAAGTAGGGGACATGCACAGAGACGATCACAATTATTTATCACAAGAGTAAAATTTACTTTGTTTTCCAGTGACCACTTTTCTCTTTGCTTCCACGATCTCTCATCATTAATTAATCACTACTGAAATTCTCAGTTATTTATTTCCCAGATGGCACACAAGGAAATATTAAGGAGTTTCCAAAGAATTATACTGAAATTATATGGGATTCTTCTTTTTTCAGTTTGGGTTTTGGGTGGGGCTTTTTTTGGTGGGTTTTTTTTTTTCTGATTATACTATTAGCAGAGTGGGTTTGGAATTTGAGAGTTCAGAACCCTTTGAATAGTTAGTAAAAGTAGGTAGAATAAGACAGGTAATTCTCTATGTGGGCTAAAATTACATTTTCTCTCCTATAGTATTAACATAATTAGTAGGTAATTGTGATATTTCTTTCTACTAAAGCAAATGAAGCAATGGTTCAAGTAGAACAGAGAAAGTGATTCTGCAGTTCAAATGCTTCTGCTGTGTATTTCTGTACTAAAAATTCATTATCCATTCTTGCTAAAATGTTATTGCTTCATTAGCAGAAAAATCTTGAAGTGTACAAATAATGTTTGCTTTTGAAATATGCATGCTCAAAACCAATGGCAATTAACTGGAACATACAATCTGTCCAGTGATATGATTATTTCTGAATATCTAGATAATATTATGTACACTTACAAATAATTCATCAGATGCATTAATTTCAGGAACATAAATTCATATTTTTGAGGAATTTGACTGTGTGGTAACAGTGTTAGGACAGCTGTGGGGATCTTACTGATGAAGGTTTCTCTATGCCCAAAGAGTTTTTTGTGTTTTCAAACAGTATGAGTTGATCTATTAAAAAATATTCTTTTCCCCCTAAAACCTTCTCTTTGTGACTGTCCATAATATGCTGATTTCAGAAAAAGATTTTAGCTCACACTAGCTAAACTCACAGTAACATAATATCAAGGGGATACATGATCTACCTGAGAGAATGTATGTTGCTGAGTTATAAAGCTAGAATTTTTCCCTTCACTTACAGATGTTTAAAATTCTGTAGTAGTCATTTTCTAGAACTAGAGGGTGGTCATGATATCTGTCATATTCAATATATTCTACCTCTCAGAAAAAAAACAACCAAACAAACCCCCCCAAGAAAACAAAACCCAAAAAACCCCAAACCCAAGCTTCTTAAAAAGCAGTGTCTAGATTGTGGAAATGTCCACAGCTATGAATGGTTTCTACTCAGTAGCCACTGACAGCTCTACTGAGATGCTGGAAGGAAAGATGTATCTTTTTTCCTGTGCTCACATCAAGATACAACTGAGATACTACTGTGTGTGGGAATGAAGGTGGAGAGAAAGAAAACAAAAATGTCAGTGAAGAGATAAGGTGGAAAACCCCTGCTGAGAAGCATGCCATGACAAACAAATGGAGGCAGACTGTGAAATAAAAGTAACAGAAAAGCATGCACCCTGCATTGTTTGGTGGAACTGCATTTCAGAAAGTCAGAGAGCTATAACTGCTTTCTCACCTAACAAAAGCTATTTCTGAAAGGCTAAGTGACTTATTTTCTCTGACCTCTCTTCTCTGTCCAAAAGACTACCATAAGGCAATAATTATTAAACTGAAGCTGTCAGGTAACAAAAAATTCAGTGCACAACCAACTGAAATGAATGCATAAATCCTAGGTTATCACACCTCATTACTACTGTAACTTACATATTCATCTCATATTTCTTTCTCCCTGTATTTTTCTGTTGTACTATGTGGATTTTATGCTCCTCATCCAGGAACTGGATTTTTAAAAATCTAAATCACCTAGAATATTTTGGCTATCTCCACGGTTTTTTCTAAATGTGTGACCCTGAACCTACCGATAATACATTGTCTACAATGCAAAAGTCTTAAGGACTTGTACTCGAACTCCACAGATCCACACTGAATATTCATGTCTTTAAGCAAATTGTCTTAGTATCTGTCATAGTTACTGGAGAGAAACAGAAGTCTCTAATGTACTGATCATTTGACCTGCTTAGAGATGCATACAAGGATGAGATTATTTGTGCTGTAGAAGGACTTATTATGCTGCATTTAATTAAAGGAAACCTAACTGATTAGCCTTGCATATAGACAAAAATTATGTGGTATAAACCCTACATTTTATGCTTTGTCACACAAGAAGAATACAAATACGCTGCAGCCTCATTTGACAGAGAGCAGGCAACAGCATTAAGGGGCAGCCAGAAATATCCCTTTTGTTGGAGATGCTTTGAAGGCAGTGCCACACCTCCCAGCAACCAATAATAAGGTCTGCATAAGCACATGCTGGAGAGAGTCACATGCAGAAGATCCACTTGCCCCCAGCCATCTAGAAACTATCTTAACCATCAGACCAACCTAAACTCTTTGGATGGCATATAAACTTAAAACAAAATTGATGAAACCTCTTTCCATTTAAGTCAATTAGTATATTTCTCTTAAATTCACTCTTGAAAGATTTGCATTCCATTCTCTTTTTTTTTTTTGCACTTCTTTCATACCTTTCACTGATTGATGTTTCACTACTTTCATTATACTGATGTTCAGGAGTTGGCAACAATAAGAATAAACTCTCACTTATTACAATGAGAAATATATGTCAGTAGAGTATAGCAGTTAATTGCTGTTTGAAATCTCAGACACCTGTTTTCTTACAATTGTTTTACAATACCTTATGGGAACAAAAACCACAGGATGGAAATTACTTATCCAAAATGGCAGGTAAAGTTGCAGAATAGGGAGGTATGTAAAATACTTGTAAACGGAGGGAAGTCACTGTCATGAAATCAGATGGAAAAAAAACCCCTTTGGTTCGGATCCTGTGGTTGGCTGGGCATTCATGACCCCATGAACCCTGATAGGTTGTACTGTAGAAGCAGCATCTGAGGACTTGCAATGCTCTATTACACCAGTTTTACATAAAAATATACACAAAAAAATAACCAAACCAAACTATTCACAACATTCCGTAGCTATGAAACTTTTCTAAGACAAAAGAGGTTGAAAAGATAGGATGTGCAAATACAAGCAATAAATTGCTGAAAAATCTATTGTTAGATTGAACATGGATTAAGAATAGCTTCCATTCCCTTAACAGCATCTGAATCATTTGATGCTGGATAGATTCGAACAGCTTTCAATTTAAGTGGAGCCTTTACAAGGTATGTCAAAGCTTCTTACTGCCGTTAGTAATTTTCCCAAATAAATAACTGCGAATTTTATATACCACTACCTATTATAAGCTTTATTTATG
Organism: Corvus kubaryi; assembly: GCF_017639235.1. Classification (NCBI taxonomy): domain Eukaryota; kingdom Metazoa; phylum Chordata; class Aves; order Passeriformes; family Corvidae; genus Corvus; species Corvus kubaryi. The sequence continues at coordinate 32,338,671 of NW_024580667.1, read as the reverse complement.
TCATTGAACCATAGAGGAAAATATAGGCAGCAGAAATCCAGAATGGAGTATCTCTTAAACCTATCTACTGGAACCATTTTTTCAAGAAAAAGGAGGAATATATATACTTCTAAATATACATTTAAGTAAGGCAATTAGTTTGACAATTTCTACTTTTTATTAAATGAAGCAATCCTAGAAGTTTAGTTCTGATTTTAAGTATCCTTTTAGCTTGATCTTGTGCAATAGACATATGTTAAAGCATATGTAAGTGCATACGTGTCTTTAAAACTTGTCTAAGCAAAATTTACAAGCACTGTTTTCATGCATGTATAATGATTATCTAAATTTTTCTACTCTTACTGCACATCCAAGGCAGACCCCATAAGAATTCTCATTGTTGGGCCTCAAATCACACACTCTGTTTAGAATAATGATTTCATATGTCAATATATATTCACCCCTTTTGAGAACTTGGTGTATGGGCTAAGTAAGGAAGAATACTCATGGGGGAAGGGGAAGGGGAACCCAAAGTTGTTGGTTTATAAAAGTGGTTTGCTTTGGAAGCTAGAGACTCTTTTCTTATACACCTGGAGTGACAACAAATCGCTACATACTCATGACTTTGTAAGATGGCAAGCACACTGCCAGAGCTTGAACTTGATACACAGCAGTAGCAATTAATATTCTCACTCTGAAGAAACATACTATAATCTTTCAATAAAAATAAGAAGAAAAAAATAGCAGCTGAACAGACTTACCTCACTGCGTCTCAATTGTAAAAGTGAGGATAAAGATGAACGAAATTAAATTTAGTTTTGACTGATGTAAGTGGTAAAAAAATTTTATGTACTAGTAATCACTGAATCTTGTCTATTTTTGGATTCCCTTAATTGTTTGAAGGTTTATTACATACCAAATAAAGTTGATTTATGTTGGGCTAAGTGAACCTTGAATGAACCTTCAAATGTTTAGATCTCGCCCTGTACATCCAGATGATCCTGCCATATCTGCTAGAACCACAGAAGGGAAAAAATATGTCTGAAAGCATTAGCTGAAAGCAGTCCAGCAGTCAGCCTAATGGAACTGAAGGGCCAGAAGGAGTTTGTCAGGAGCAATATGCAGGTAACTAATTAACAGAATCACACAGTAAATTTCAGCTTATGTTTAAGAAAAAAAGAAGAAAAGGGGGAAAAAAACAAAGAAAGGAAAAAGAAAAATCATTACTTTTTGGTTAAATAAAAGCAAATACAGAAAATGTCCTGAACTCAGACTACTTCTATAACAAAAAAGTGTAGCCCTACAGCAGTTACTCTTTACACCTCTACTTATTGAAAGGCCCAGTTCTCCGAAAGGGAAGGAGAAAGCAGACAATCATTTCTTGCACAGATGGAAAGAAGCATTGGACACAGAACGATATTGCTTTCCTTATTTATCTCATATCTAATCTGAGACAGCCCTTTCAGCTTCCTCAGTGGAAGAAGACAAATCAACCTCTGAAAAGATCTATATCTTCCCATTTACTGTATAAGGTACCTCTTCAGTTAGCACAGATTTGACACATAAACATTTCAGAAGATTTGGTTGATCTGTAGGTTGACCTGTTAGTCTTTGCTTTCCACAGTGAGCTGGGTATCTGGGCTGTTAACATAAAAACTGGCATCATATGCCAGAGCCTCAGGGAAAAGGGAGTGGTAATGGGAGCTGCTCGCAGTGAGAAATATATATGGGAACTGGCAGAGAGAACTAGAATTATTTTTAAAAAAGGCACAGCAGGAGTGAAGCAAAGAGAAAGTTTTAGAAAAGCAGATTGTTTAGTATGTTAGAAATAGATATGGCTGCAACAAGGAGGCAAAGCTGTGCTTGAAGCCTTCCCCCAGCACATCAAGTGTATGCTGAGAAATGGTAATATGCAAAAGGTACATTCCTCAGCTTTCTAGTAAAGAGCTCCCTATGGTAATTTTTCATTACTTTGACTACTTCCTGGGTCCCTGGGTTGTATTTTAACTGCAAGTTCCACAAGGGTTGGAGGGAACTTCCTCTCTGTAAAGCTTCTGTAACCACTGACTAAAGACATCAGAAATTGCCTTGCCACATCATAGGGATATTGTCAGCTCATAAGGAAAGGAACTCCTGTTCAATAATGAAAATGGATACTATTTCCTTGTGGATTTTCAACAACCCTTTTCAGATACTCCATGCTTTAATTTGTAAAGTTACATTCATGCAAGAAGCTCAGTGGATAAGAAATATTTTATGTGAATGTTCCAAATATGGAAGATGGGACAAACATGGGATCAATGACTTTTCTCAACTCATTAGTGACAGAGAAGCAAGCCTTTAGGCTTTATCCTCCTGTCAGAAATAATCCAGCTTTCACCTCAGAGAGAGAGTCCTCTCTCCTCCAAGAGGATTTCTAGAAAAGCCAGAATCAACTATACCAATCATGATAGGATATGATACGCACACAACAGTAGACGGTGAGCTGTAGTTCAGCCACAGCGTAACAGCAACCAGACCTACACAAAATTTAAATCAAGTCCAGGGCAGAATTAAATTGTGCCCTATCCTTTTCCCATTTCCCTTGCAAATACAAAGACTATTGAATTCTTCAGAGAACCTCTCAAGCTTGAGGCAAAAATTCACAAAGATCTTCCTCCTGCCCTCCGCTTCTTGATGTTCTGGTAGAAGATCTTGACCAGGGCTATTCTTGAGTCACTGTGTGAAACTGAAATGCCAGCACGTGATGCTTCAGATTTTCTGATGTCACATTTATTGACACCAGAGAAGGATCATTAACAAAAGACGAGTTCTAGGATAACTGAAACTGTTTCTAAACAAAACATTTTAAAAAGAAAAGATCATTCACACAATCCATGGCAGTGCTAATGACTATAGTGGTAGTGCTGTCAGCAATGATTTAGGCAGATGGAGGATTAGTATTTCTGGAAGGTGAAAAAGACCTTGGCAGGTGGAGATTTGGTAAGAGCAGGTACCTTGGATATAATTCTTCTTCATGATGACTGTGCCCAGTCGATCTGTGACAAACGGATCATTATCAGTGATGCTGGCACCTCCAAATACACAGCAGAACAACCTTTTGAGTCAAGGCACTGAACGTATGACAAATAATCTGCATGGCCATTTAGGAATGCCTATTTTTCCCATTGTTTCCTGCTATGTATTTTATACCTATTATAACATCAAGACCTTCTTCATCTACAGACTGTTATAATGAGATTTTGAAAGGAAGAAGAGGACAGCAGATTAACAAAATGTAATAAAACAGGAAATCAAGACGCTTATGTGACACCAGTCCACAGCATGAGGTTTGCCACTTGTGTTATTAGCACTCGGACTTACTCATCACCACTACAGAGTATGTTCATTTACACCAGTTACAGAGAGGCTAGCACAAAGTCTAATTCACCCCTTATTCCTCCAGAGTGACTATAGATTGCATTTTAAACTATTTTTAGGCCTAAAATACAGATGGAAAATGCATGAAATTCGGCCCAGTTTTATGGAGCATCGAAGCATTACCTGGGAGGAAAGACCTGGACTTCTGGGGCTTTCGCTACTGACTGTTCACATATTTTATACCTCTTAAGTGAAAACACATTGTCAATATCGGAATCTTGAAATGGTCCTCTATTGTACCTAAGTCTTATCTACAATGTAAGTTGCATTGCTGCTTTTAATCTGCCTCGTTTAATATACAATCACTGAAGTGGGTACATGGCTAGGTTGGATGGGGCCCTGGGCAACCTGATATAGTGGGTGGTATCTCTGCCCATGGCAGGGGGATTGGAACTTTCCAACTCAAACCTTTCTATGATTCTCTCATAATAATTCTTAACTTGTTGAAATAATTCACAAAGCATCTGATTTTTGTCCCACTGATCTGATATTTGATATCTCCTTGGCAGCTGCTACAGCTCAGGGAAAAAAAATTTTGCCTTTTCTCATTTAGTCAGGCTTTTAAGACCTTCTAAGATATGGATCCAACTTCAAGTTCTTTTCTGACCTGGGTTTGAGAACCATGCCAAACTCTCCCCATCTTTTCTGCCATAAAAGAAAATATGACTACCTCTACATTGCATTATTTCATAACAGCAAAACAGGCATTAACAATATGAACTGATTTAGTGGTCGTTTTGTGGTTGGACATTTGTACAATATATTACAGTACTTTAAAATATCACTTATAGAGGGGTGGCTTTTCAGGAGTCTCATACTTAATATGTTGATTTAAATATTGCTAAATTAGGGTCAAAACTGCTTTGAGAGTTTTTTTCAGTATCACTTTTGCTCACTTCATAAATATAATAGAATATAAAAAGTCTTTACAGAGAAAAAATGTGAATGACATAAAAAGGAGTAATTTAATATCATGTTAACTCATTCTATATGATACCAGTTAATACTACATCATGACAAAGACATGGTGTAAAGTATTCCCATATGATTTTATAACCATTAATACAAGAATTCCATATTTTATAATATCAACAAACCAGATGAACCTCATCCACTCAAAGTATGGAACAGTGAAAAGAACAAATGTCTAGTGAGGAGTGGAAATAAGAACAATGTGTCTGAGTTTAAACAGTGGAAACAAGTTGTGGACGCTGGGCATGAAGTAATTATTTCTGCAGTGGGGTTCTGCTGTTCCTGCATTTAGTTTATAAGCATGTCAGGGCACACAATCCAGGCATTTCAGAAAAAATATCTGATTTGACATGTAGAGAAAGACAGATTTGAACACAAAGAATCCTTTTAAAAAAACCTTTTTGAAATGGAGGTTTTATTAGGAGAATAAAAGAGAAAAATGTATTTCACTTAAAATATACAGTATTTCTAGTCTGCAAGTATTCTGTCTCCAAGCCTTAGATGGATTTCTCAAAACAGTGTGATATCTGAAACATAATCAAGGGAATACCAAACCTTTTGAGGACAAATAACTGTGCCAATACTCCAAATATTCTCCATATGTGAGTGATTTTTTTTCCTCCACATGAATATCTATCTAAAATTGGCATTCGAACAGAAAGACAAAAAGCATGTTGGGATGGAAATGAAAATAAATAAGGCCATACTAAATAAGAACACAAGTAGAGGAATCACCGAATGCAAACATCCTTGTACCAAAGACAGTATCAAGACCCTGATAAAAGCACCAACAATATTTCAGGCAGTATTCAGAGTGCCAGGAGCTCACATTATGTTCCAGAGCCTGGTCTTTTTTAAAACCTCAGTCAGGGTTTTACTAAAGTTCAAAGAAAAATGGGAAGGGAAGGGAAGGGAAGGGAAGGGAAGGGAAGGGAAGGGAAGGGCA